>NC_084606.1:33107360-33454860 GCF_033807715.1 Cololabis saira
TCCGTGATGCTCCAAGAATGTTTGTGTTTCTCTCGGCTGGTTAAACACCGGCTGCACGGTAGGGATGGGCGGTATGACTAAAAATGTATATCACGGTATTTTTCAAAATTAAATCGGTATCACGGTATTTTTTTTTTCATGCACAACTGGGTGTTAACCACATTTTCTAATGATTTGGAAAGGAATTGCTGCAGTAAATTGGCTTAGAATGGCCTATTTTACTGTCATAAGGACAAAATATTGTAGAAAAACATTAATGTCCACACTAGTATAAATACAGGTTTGCATGGCCTCACAAAATGATGCCGTTTACAATGAGGTGGCGACACTTATGATTCTAATGAAGTGAGAGAATCAGTCAGACAACACTTAAAGACTTTAAGTGACTTGACTTTTCTCCCGCACTTCTAGTGTTACCTGTAGACGTGGTGGACGCAGATCTCAGCTTCATGCATTCTTGATATTCTATCACATGTTTGCGGCTGAGGTGGTGGAGCAAGTTGCTAGTGTTTCCTCCCGCGGCTACAACTTTAGCTTTACAACACTTGGACGTCGTCTTTTTTAAAGCCAAAGAATTTCCACACAGCCGACACGGCTCCTCTTTTCTGAACAAGTTCCCCTGTGTCATGTTCTGGAACAGTTGTGGGACTTTCGTTTTCAGCCATCTTCACCCACATATGTCCGCTGTAAACAATGCAAGTGCTAAATAGTGATGCACCCAAATGAAAATTTGTGGCCGAAACCGAAAATAATAATAAACACTTGGCCCAATACCGAACAATACCGAACATGGTTCTTTGCAGTTTTTCATTTATTTTGCCAATTTTTTCACCATTGCATAAATCAAATAAATTTGATTTAGGCATGCTTTTCAAAGAAAAAAATCTTTTACAAAATTACAAGGTAGAAAACATTTATTGAACATAAAAAACTGAACATTTTTTAATTTCCCAGCATTATGTTGTTTTGGTTCCACCTCCTGGTGAATGTTAGGTAAAATTCTTATGTGGTTACTTTTTGGTTGGCCAACGATTTATGTTTGTGGCGCAACCGTTACGGGAGCGGCCAGTCTATTTCCTTATATTACAACGCCGTTATTAATTGTTCGTTTTTTTTCCCACACCGGTATTCGGTATGAACCGGTAAATCGCCCATCCCTACTGCACGGTATTCATTTCTGCCCCATAGTTACCTCTCAGGTGCTCTCTTTTGCAGAGCTCAGCTCGTCCCAGGCGAGTTCAGAGGAGAAGCTGAACCATGAGGCCGAGGAGCTGGAGAAGCGACTGAGCATGCTCTCCCACGGGAGCAGCACAGGTAGGAAATACGGCTCTGCACCGCTCTCACTCACACTGGAAATAAGAACAGTTTCTGACCTAATGTTTTATTGCACGGCTCAGAACGCCCATAACGATCCTTTAATAGTGAGGCTCTATATTCCCAAACCCTATAAATGATACATTGGCTTGAAGCTTTAATTTAAGTTTGCACACTTGACATTGGTCATGCAAGTGATTTATTGTTCCTATTATGTGGCGAATATCAAAGAGAGAAGTGGCTGGGGATCAGCAGGCGTAGTGATATGCTCAGAGCTGGGTGGTCACGAGTTACATTTACTCCGTTACATTTACTTGAGTAAGTTTTGAGAAATGTTGTACTTTTAGGAGTAGTTTTGAATCACTATACTTTTTACTTTTACTTGAGTAGATTTGTGAAGAAGAAACTGTTACTCTTACTCCGCTACATTAGGCTACATTGAGCTGTTACTTTTCTTTTATCACTTTTATCCACGTACGCATCAATCTCATGACATCACTGGGTGATTCTTTGGGGAAAATGTTTGTTTTTGCATGTTTTGTCACATTTACACAGACTCAAACACACACAGAGTTTCTATGAGTTCATGTTTGTTCTAGTTCTGCCTGGTTAAAAAAGAAAAGTATAAAGGCTTGACATTTTGTGCTACTTGTGCTTAATTTATTTTTTTATTCTGTTATTTTATTTATTTTATTATTTATTAAAGTACTTGATTTTACTTTAAGATTATTTTAATTTAAGCATTTTTTTTAATTTTTTTATTAATTTTAATTAATTTTATTTTTTTATTGATTTAATTTGCCTGAAGATGATTATTTTGTACTTTTGTCTGTTTGAATGGTTGTGTTAAAAAAATAAATCAGACGTTACTCAACAGTTACTCAGTACTTGAGTAGTTTTTTCACCACGTACTTTTTTACTTCTACTCAAGTAATTATTTGGATGACTACTTTTTACTTCTACTTGAGTCATATTATTCTGAAGTAACAGTACTTTTACTTGAGTACAATTTTTGGCTACTCTACCCACCTCTGGATATTCTTCTGCTCTAATATGTTTTATGAAAGCATAATTGAAAGCATAAATTTATGAAAGCAGCGTTTGTGTTGATTAAATCCATGTAAATTGTAATGTTTTTCTTCATTAGGGGCCTCCTCTACATACTGCCCGTCTGTCGGGGGGGGACGACCGCAGCATATCCGGTTCTTCTGACGCCTCAGACAGCAGCCTCGGCAGCCGACTGGTCATCTGGGCCGAACCCGCGTCCGTCCCGCCCGCAAACGTCGGCCCGGCTAAAACGCCGCTGCAGATCGGCGAAAAGCTTCCAGCCAGCCAGGGAGTCGTAAGCAGACCCGCCTCCAAGACGCCCCGGCAGCTGCAGGAAATCGGCCGTCAGAGTTCGTCCGACAGCGGCATCGCCACCGGGAGCCACTCCTCGTACTCGGGCAGCTTCTCCTCGTACACCGGTAGCCTGGACATCACCTCCGGGGAGGACTTCGGCTCCGTTTTCAGCTTGCCTCCACACTTGGCCCAAGAACTGAGCCCGTGCACGTGCACGGCCGATCGTGGACGTGAGTATCAGGTGCCAGCACCAGCACCGGCACCGGCGCACGCTCTTTATGACACCCCCAGGAGTCTGCTGCAGGAAGCAAGTGGGGATGCCAAAAACAATGAGCCCTCCTCCTCAGCTAAAGACACTCTGGCCCCTTCAGACCTCCCGACTGAGACAGAAAGAGGGAGTAAAATCAGCTCTGAGGGTCTCTCAGACGCCTCAGAGAGACAGTCAATAAGTGAACACTCACAAGGCCTTCCAGACGAGGGCAGGAAAACCAAAACGGCGCCCTCTAGTGACGCTTGTCACACTTGCAGCTCTCTCACGTCTGCTTCCAAAACCACGGTGACCATCTGCTCAGCGTGCGGTGGCTTTAAGGTGAGTGAGGGGTCTGTATTCTGTTTGTTCAGACTCCTACAACAAATTCCTTCATCACTCCCCCTTCAAAGGGGTTACTGTATGGATTACCTCGCAGTCAGGTGGCAGCAGCTTGTGCGCGCAGGCTTCAGCGGCGTATCATCTGCTCCGTGGCTCGCTGTCAAAGCGAACGGGGTGATAACGTGCGGGCTGAAGGCGATGGCGCTCTGCGTTCGGTGGCAGAACAACCGACGGACCCACGGTCCATCTGTCGAACAAATTAGCATCGCAGCAGCCAGTTTACTGAGACGCTGCTGTGGAACAGAGCAGGTTTACACTTGTAATTTATCACTGTCTCCTCCTGTTGCACCATTACCTCAGCTCATAGCATCATTTATTTATTTTTTATTATATTAAACATGTGCCAGACTTGCTGCCAACTGTTGGACTTGAGGAATGCACTTTTGTTTAAAAACCACAAGCACATTTGTTGTTGTTGTACTCAATGTTCAACAAGGACTCCTGACATGTTCCCTCTTTGTGTTTATTGTTCTTTTACGGGTTCAAATAGAGAAACTAGGGCCGGATTCACCAATATGTTCTTAAGACCATCTTAAGAAATGTCTTAAGATCTAAAATTAAGAAGTTCATAAGAAAGTTCTTAAGTGCAATTCCTCAGTATTTTCTTAAGAACCGTCTTAAGAACTGTCATTTCTTACGAATTTCTTATTTTTCCTACTTAAGAACTTCTCAAAATATGTCATTGCATTGCACGCGCCAACAAACAACATTTATACAGGTAGTTTGGTATTAACCGTCAGTCACTCACTAAACATGGAGAAGGAGAAAAAGAGATGCAGGAACTTGAGGTTATGGTGGATGAGATTAATGTGTTGAAAAAAAATACTATTGGGGAAATTAATAATAATTAACTACCACGCTAACTAACATGCTAACAAACAGTTAGGAGGCTATTTGTGTAATTAATTAATTAATTACAAAGTATATCCTCAAACTAAGACTTACTAGTCTAAACTTGTCTAAAATGTGTTGGAAAAAGGTGATTATAGGCTTATTATTATTATTATTATTATTATTATTATTATTATTATTATTACCTTTTCACAGAAGACATTTTAAGACAGGTCAAGGTTGTCTTAAAGTTAAGAAAAAAGTCAAGAACAAATTTGAGAACTTTTATTTCAAGAATACCATTTATTCTTAAGTTTTTTCTTAAGAAGAAATTTGAGAAAATACTTTTTTGGAGAATATGACTTCTTCTCTTTTTTCTTCTTAAGACTGAACTTAAGAAAAAAATGACACTTAAGAAGATTTTTTTTCTTAAGAATTTTTTGTGAATCCGGCCCCTGATCTTTTTAATGTTGATAAATTCAGAGATTGTTTTCCCAATGACCAACATTTATTGCTTTAACGTATTATTTATCACCAGTTACACTTTTTTTTTTTTTTTAATCACAGAAGAACACATGCAGAGTGTGGAGGTGTGTCTGCAGATAACGTGCACGGCCAGGTTTATGGGCTGCGGTCTGGAGCTGCACCTCTACCCTTTATAGCTTTTTTCTGCCGCCATAAAAGCAAATATATCTGGATCAGAAATATTTGCTGCTGTCACGGTGAACAAGGAACTTTAAGGTGGAGCCAGTTAAAAATGTTTTATTTTTATTTTTATTTTTATCAACTTTTTATCCCCATTTCTTTCCCCATTTTATCACCCAATGCTCCTGCCTAAGTCCGTCCTGGGCGTTTCTCCCTCTACCAACCCCGGGAGAGCCCACACTGAGCTCAAATCTCCTCCTTTACTTGAGGAGTGAGCAGGCCGCTGCTTTTCACCAGACAGGGGGGGATGATTAAACTTGTCCAGCTGGGTCTTTGGCAGAGGTGATAAAAGTATTCACATTCATTACTCAGGTAGAAGTATAGATACTAGAGTTTAAAAATACTCTTGTAGAAGTTGAAGTATCTACTCAAGTTTTTTACTCAAGTAAAAGTATAAAAGTACTGGTTTCAAAACTACTTAAAGTATAAAAGTAAAAGTAATGTAAGGGGGAAAAAAGTCATTGAAAATGAATGCATCTTAGTATAATGTAAATATATTAACCCTTGTACTGTATTTAGGTCAAAATGACCCAATTCTTCTATCCTTCTTTCCTCTTGCCATGCTCTCTCCTTCCTTCTTCGCTTCTTCTTTTCCTCCTTTTTTATCCTCCTTTACTCCTTTTTCTTCCTACCTCCCTTTCGTGATTCGTTCCTTTATTACCTTCTTGGCTTTTCCTTCCTTTTTTCCTTATTTTCTCCATTCCTTCCTTCTTCCCTCCCTTCTTTTTCTCCTTTCTCCTTTCCTTCCTTCCTCCCTTCTTTCCTTTTCTCCCTTATTTCCTTCCTTTCCCCCTTCCTTCCATCTTTTCTCCCTTCCTTACTCCCTTTCCTACTTCTTTCCTTCTTTCCTCCTTTCTCCCTTCCTTCCATTCCTCCCTTCTTTCCTCCCTTTCATCTTTTCTCCCTTCCTTACTCCCTTCCTTCTTTTCTCCTTTCTCCCTTCCTTCCATGTTTTCTCCCTTCCTTACTCCCTTTCCTACTTCCTTCCTTCTTTCCTTCTTTTCTCCTTTCTCCCTTCCTCCCTTCCTTACTCCCTTTCCTACTTTCTTCCTTTCTCTCTTCCTCCTTCCTTGACCTGAAGACAGCACAAGGGTTAAAGAACCATATATGTGTACTATTGAGCATTAACATGTGTTTCAGAGAGCAGGAGATATGATGACTAGTTGCCTATAAGTATTGTAATGGTGCAAAAAGTCAAACTTCAGAGTCATGTTATCATTTATCCTAACCTTTATTGGAATGAACATCCAAGTTTAGTTGCAGGAATCTGAGGGAACGGATGTAAGAACAAAACTGGACAAGAACATCTGAAACAACCACAACCAAATTCACTCTATCCGGATGGAGCAATTTAACTGGATAGTTTTTATTTAAAGGCCAAAATTAAATAGAGTAACAAGGCTGTTTTTAAAATGTAAGGAGTAAAAAGTACAGATAATTGCGTGAAAATGTAAGGAGTAAAAGTAAAAAGTCGTCTGAAAAATAATTACTCCAGTGAAGTTTAGATAACCAAAATTTCTACTTAAGTAAGGTAACGAAGTATTTGTACTTCGTTACTTGACACCTCTAGTCTTTGGTTCTGATGGAAACGTTACTCGTCGTTTACACCTTTTTATAAAGCGATGAAACACAAAGCCGTGCCATCAATGCCTGGTTCTTTAAACTATGTTTCACATTTCAAACATTTAGGTGGAAAGAATTTAATATTTTAAACGATAATAATCCACTACGGGAGAGTATTAGGGCCATGGAGTAGAAAAAATATTTGAGATTTTTTTTCACCGTGCACTTCGAGAAAAAAGTCGAAATGTCGAGATTAATGTTGAAATACAATTTCAAGAATAAATTCAAAATTTAATAAATAAAGTCGAAATTTAACCTTTTTTCTCAACATTTCAACTTTATTCACGAAATTTTGACTTCTTTCTCGACATTTCGACTTCTTTCTCAGAATTGTACTTCAACATTAATCTCGACATTTCGACTTCTTTCTTGACATTTCAACTTTTTTCCTCAACATTTCGACTTTTTTCTCGAAATTGTACTTCAACATTAATCTCGACATTTCGACTTTTTTCTCAACATTTCGACTTTTTTCTCGACATTTCGACTTTTTTCTCGAAATTGTACTTCAACTTTTTTCTCGACATTTCGACTTTTTTCTCGAAGTGCACAATTAAAAAGAAATCTTCCTCCTCTAAGATATTATTTTTATTTTTCTCCTGCCTGGCCCTAATACTCTTCTGTAAATCCACGGCTAAATCCAACATATTATTTTTCTTCACTAAGATGAAGGCGTTCAGACTCCAGGGCTTTTGCCTTGGTTGTGGAGGATTTTTACCTCTACAACCAACTGAGTACCTTCAGAAATGTCCTCCTTTAAAAATAGACTCCTGTTCTGCGATGATGTGCTGCTGGAGATGTACTGGCTGCATGCCGCTGTCTCCTTTACAAAGGCTTTGATGGGTTGCAACTTGTGGGCAAAAATTCAACTTCAACACTTTGATTGAATTTTCCAGAGTCTGGTTTTTCTGTCTTTGGCGGGTGTCTCTTCGTGTTTTGTGCCAACATTGCCGGTCGAAATTTAGCCATTTTTCTCAACATTTCAACTTTATTCACGAAATTTCGACTTTTTTCTCAACATTTCGACTTTTTTCTCGAAATTTACTTCAACATTAATCTCGACATTTTGACTTTTTTCTCAACATTTCGACTTTTTTCTCGACATTTCGACTTTTCTCGAAATTGTACTTCAACATTAATCTCGACATTTCGACTTTTTTCTCGAAGTGCACAATGAAAAAAAAAAATCTTCCTCTTCTAAGATATTATTTTTATTTTTCTCCTGCCTGGCCCTAATACTCTTCTTTACTTGACACCTCTAGTCTTTGGTTCTGATGGAAACATTACTCGTCGTTTACACCTTTTTCCACACGGTGAACTCTGCTGGAGTCATTCCCTTTCCAGCTGAAGCTGACTTTAAAGGCGCTGAGTAAGAACAAACACACAACCGAACTAACTTCAGTCTATAAAATTGATCCTTAATGGTAATGAAAGTAAGTCGACTTTAGCATCTACTCATGTTTTCCTGAACTGGCTTAAAGGTGTCATGATCCTGCATGTGTGCAACGAGTGTGCCTGTTCTGGGGATGTTCCCGTCGTAAATCTGCTCTTCATCCTTCTGTTTTAAGTAAACTGAGGATGTGTCAATACAAGGCTCTTTCTGCAGCGGTTTGTGCCTGTCCAGACGCAGCTCTGAGCCTCGGGACACCTCTCCTCTTCATTCTTCAGCTTTTGCATCAGTTACCTTCCCGTTCCAGTCACCAGGCAGCAGCTGCAGGAATGTAACACAGATCTCACCTGCCGTATACTAATCAGAGGATCGATCAGTCCACATGATATCTATTTTGGGATAAGATTCTGAACCCTACCTTGTTCATTTTGCATGTTTGGTAGAGAAAAGAGCTGCACGTTACGAGAAAAGCTGAATGCTGATCCAAACATGGTTTTTGGCTGACACTGCGAGGAGCTTTTAAAGAGTCTTTTGTTGAAATGATTTGTTTAAACATCAAGCTTAACTTGCTGAGTGCGTTTAGTGGAGAGTACAAACAGACCGTCATCACCTCTGAATAAAGAGTTTTCTACATTTTCCCCTCGGGGAGCACACAGTTGGCTAAATGAAACATGAGTTATTAGTCTACACGTAAAGGGTGAGTTCAAAGAAAAAGTCAAACCAAAACACTATAACTGCAATTATCTCCTCGCTATTAGTGTGAGACTTAAAAGAGTTTAATTGGCTTCTTAAAAGTCTTGAAGGGAAAATAAAGTCAGCTTTGACCTCTGATCTGTATGATGCATGGAGATAAATCGCATGAACCGTTCAAAGCCATTACTTCTGACTGAGATGTATGGATGCAGAATGGAACTACTCTGCATCTGTCTCTAGAAAATACACAATATCTGACTTTTTAGAGTTATATTTTCTCCAGAAAGAAAGAAATGAGCCAAGAAAGAAAGAAAGAAAGAAAGAAAGAAAGAAATGAGCCTAGGAAGAAAGAAAGAAAGAAATGAGCCTAGAAAGAAAAAAGAAAGAAAGAAATGAGCCTAGAAAGAAAGAAATGAGCCTAGAAAGAAAGAAAGAAAGAAAGAAAGAAAGAAAGAAATGAGCCTAAAAAGAAAGAAAGAAAGAAATGAGCCAATAAAGAAAGAAAGAAAGAAAGAAATGAGCCAATAAATAAATAAATAAATAAAATGAGCCTAAAAAGAAAGAAAGAAAGAAAGAAATGAGCCAATAAAGAAAGAAAGAAAGAAAGAAATGAGCCAATAAATAAATAAATAAATAAAATGAGCCTAAAAAGAAAGAAAGAAAGAAAGAAATGAGCCAATAAAGAAAGAAAGAAAGAAAGAAATGAGCCAATAAAGAAAGAAAGAAAGAAAGAAAGAAAGAAAGAAAGAAAGAAAGAAAGAAAGAAAGAAAGAAAGAAAGAAAGAAAGAAAGAAAGAAAGAAAGAAAGAAAGAAAGAAAGAAAGAAATGAGCCTAAAAAGAAAGAAAGAAATGAGCAAAGAAAGAAAGAAAGAAAGAAAGAAAGAAAGAAAGAAAGAAAGAAAGAAAGAAAGAAAGAAAGAAAGAAAGAAAGAAAGAAAGAAAGATAAATTCCCGTTGATAAGGTTTTTTTATTGGTATTTTTTTTATCGTTATTGGGATAAATGCTAGAAATTATCGTGATACATTTTTTAATCCATACCGCCCATCCCTAGTGCCGCATATAAAGTCCAGGGGCCTCATTTAAAATGGACTGCGTAGGAGTCATACTAAAAGTGCACGTACGCTCAAAAGCCGAAAATGGCGGGCGCAAAAAAAAAATCCGGATCTATAAAACCGCGTGCACGCAGACTTCCACGTAAGGTTCTCTTTATAAATCACAGTCCAGCTGGAAGGCTGCGCACGTGAATCCGCCTGGTATCCCGCCCTCTACACGCCCACTTTCTACCAAAAATGGAATCATTTTGCATATGAATGAGCCTGCTGAGCATGCGCAGTGGCTTCATGCGACCTGTTTGGCTTCAGAATGAATGAATGAACGTGTCGAGCCACCGTGCCACTGAATTTCACTGAGATCTGAGATCTAGATGTTGTTGATGAGGAGGAGGACAGGAAAACCACATTATTTTGTGGTTACAGTAAAAATAGAAAAATAAATAGTATAAAATAAAGCGAGTGAGTGGCAGCACGCCGTTGCTGCGCGGAACGCCGTGAGTTCCCCGGTGCAACAGGGGGACACACGTCCCCCCGTCTTTTCAAAATCATGTTTATTTTCCCCTTACTTTTTACAGTTTAAAAACTAACGGTAGGCTCAGCCTTAAATTGCAAATCAAGACACTATGAAAGCGATACGAGAACGGCCCCGCAGCCCCGCTTCACCCACCCCCCACCCCCCGCTCCCCCTCCTCCTCTCCCGTCTCCCCTCAGAGCGGCTCAGGGCGGGTTTATGGTTCTGCGTCACCAACGCAGAGCCTACGGCGTAGGTGCGCGTCGCCGCGTACCCTACGCCGTAGGCTCTGCGTCGTTTTAACGCGGGGCCATAATTTAGGCACCATACACCCGCACGTAAAGGTTTCACGCGCCCGTAAAACTCATATATATGAAAACAAATCTGAGTCCCTTTAGGGAAGAAATGAGGGGCTCCGTGGGGCTCCCTAAACGCAGCCCCTCATTTGTTCTGTCCTAAAGCGGTGAAGGAGGTTCCCGGCGTGTCCTGCACCGCGGCTGCAGCTCCAGCAGCACCAGAGTCCTGACTGACTGAGCTTCACACACAGAGGAACACGATCAGCGCTATATTATTTTATTTTATTATTTTATTATTTTAAGTCTGATATATTTTGTGATATGTGATGACATTATTAAGAGTATGACATGAATCTGGCTTCATTTCACCACCTCAAACCCTGCGTCGCCAGTTCCCCGTGTCTTAAGTAAATTCTTACGGGAGGGTCCTAGTTGCCGTAAAGATAAGCAGATTTTTCGGTTAGTTTTTTCTTTTTAGATCCGAGGATTTGCGTAGAAGGCGGCTTCCGCAACTTTCAGGCGCTTTTTCTGCGCAAGCAAGCTTTATAGATGAGGCCCCTGCTCCTTTAAAACTCAGTAAATTATTTAATCTTGAACGGTTTTTTTTTTGTTTCCCTCAAAGAAACGATTGGGCGTGTTGGTAAAACCAAAACCAGCCACAGGAAATCTGCCTTGAACAGATTTCTTTTCATCAAGTTTTACGTTTCCATGAAGGACACAAGATTCACAAAAAAACTCTCAAAATCTATATCTATTTTCTTTACAGGCTCAACAAAAGCTGGAGCTGCAGGCAGCGATAAAGCGCAGCGGTGTGGTTATCGACTTTCCTTAACTGAGGCTTTTTTCTTTTCTCGGCCCTGCGAACGTTTTCGTCGGTGTTTGACACGGTCTTCTCGCATTCCTTTTGCACGATATATGCCTAACATATGCAGCCTTCTCCAGTCAAGAGGAACAGACAGGGAGATGTGAAGAATAAGAAATAAGGTGAAGCACTGTTACTGCAGAATGCTGATGCATCGGCGCACACAGGGTCATACCTGCCCTTTCTTTCAAAAGTAAGAGTTACGCATCAGAAATGCTCTTTAAAGTTGTCCCATTTAAATCCAGCACTGAGGAAGTACATTTACAGCACTCTGGAAAGGTATCGGGCACATCTTGTCTTTTTGTTTCATCAAAGTTTATGATATCATAAATTATATTCTCTTTAAAATACAGACAGAAAATACAGTAAAAAAAAAAATAGACAAGTCATTAAAGCGTTTATAAAACATGGATGAAAGTGCCTGACTTTAGTCTCACACATTCACAAACTGAAGGTTTCTTTATAACTTCTTTTTGTCTAAGTCTAAGTAGAAAAGTTTATTAGTTATTATAACGATGAGCAGACAAATCACTTCTAATTGGTATTCTATCAGCAGTGTGGGAAGCACAGTTGCCAGCAATCAGCACCAAAACATAAAAGCACAATTATACATTTTCTGCATCGCTGTCTGAGTGGATGCTGTTCCCATGGCAACGCCACACACACCAGTTGCACAGCTGTTGATTTCGCAGCTTTATTTGGTCGCACTTCTTTTTGTTTCCATCTAACGGCGTTTCCTAATTACCTCTGTGTGGGCGATAGATCAGCTCCAGCTTATAATCGAGGTCTGGCCCAGTCGGAAAATGATCCGTTCATTTGAATCAGGTGTGTTGGATCATTGAGACGTCTAAAACGTGCAGGTTGGTGGCCCTGGAGGACTGGAAATGAGCTGCACTCGCTCTGTTTCACTGATGCACCCACTGTGAAGTATTTGTTAGTCGGGCACCACCTAACCCGCGCAAAGCAGTTTAGTTCGGACTAAAGCGATGAAACACAAAGCCGTGCCATCAATGCCTGGTTCTTTAAACTATGTTTCACATTTCAAACATTTAGGTGGAAAAAATGTAACATTTTAAACGATAATAATCCACTATGGGAGAGTATTAGGGCCATGGAGTAGAAACAATATTTGAGAGGGGAAGATTTTTTTTTTTACTGTGCACTTCGAGAAAAAAGTCGAAATGTCAAGAAAAAAGTCGAAATGTCGAGATTAATGTTGAAATACAATTTCAAGAATAAAGTCAAAATTTCATAGATAAAGTCGAAATGTATCCTTTTTTCTCAACATTTCAACTTTATTCATGAAATTTTGACTTTTTTCTCAACATTTTGACTTTTTTCTCAGAATTGTACTTCAACATTAATCTCGAAATTTTGACTTCTTTCTTGATGTTTTGACTTTTTTCTCGAAATTGTACTTCAACATTAATCTCGACATTTCAACGTTTTTCTTAACATTTCGACTTTTTTCTCAACATTTCGACTTTTTTCTCGAAATTGTACTTCAACATTAATCTCGACATTTCGACTTTTTTCTCAACATTTCGACTTTTTTCTTGACATTTCGAATTCTCTCGAAATTGTACTTCAACATTAATCTCGACATTTTGACTTTTTTCTCAACATTTTGACTTTTTTCTCAACATTTTGACTTTTTTCTCAACATTTTGACTTTTTTCTCAACATTTTGACTTTTTTCTCAACATTTCGACTTTTTTCTCAACATTTCGACTTTTATCTCGACATTTCGACTTTTCTCGAAATTGTACTTCAACATTAATCTCGACATTTTGAATTTTTTCTCAACATTTCGACTTTTTTCTCGAAATTGTACTTCAACATTTTTCTTGACATTTCGACTTTTTTCTCGAAGTGCACAATTAAAAAGAAATCTTCCTCCTCTAAGATATTATTTTTATTTTTCTCCTGCCTGGCCCTAATACTCTTCTGTAAATCCACGGCTAAATCCAACATATTATTTTTCTTCACTAAGATGAAGGCGTTCAGACTCCAGGGCTTTTGCCTTGGTTGTGGAGGATTTTTACCTCTACAACCAACTGAGTACCTTCAGAAATGTCCTCCTTTAAAAATAGACTCCTGTTCTGCGATGATGTGCTGCTGGAGATGTACTGGCTGCATGCCGCTGTCTCCTTTACAAAGGCTTTGATGGGTTGCAACTTGTGGGCAAAAATTCAACTTCAACACTTTGATTGAATTTTCCAGAGTCTGGTTTTTCTGTCTTTGGCGCGTGTCTCTTCGTGTTTTGTGCCAACATTGCTGGTACACCTTGACAGCGACTCCAGTGTTTTCTTTTATGGCAGCGGGTGATTGACAGGAGCCCTTTGTGAGGTGCCGAGTCTGACTGAACCGTCGTCGTAGTGATGGGGAGGCTTTACTGCATAGGAATGGGCGATATTTTACCGTTCACGATAAGCTGTCAAAAAAATTCCCCACGGTAAGAATTTGTATCTCGCGGTAAAAGCGATAAATTCCCGTTGATGACGTTTTTGTGAAAAACTGATTTATGGTTCTGTGTTAAATCCACGCACGAAGGAAGGAAGGAAGGAAGGAAGGAAGGAAGGAAGGAAGGAAGGAAGGAAGGAAGGAAGGAAGGAAGGAAGGAAGGAAGGAAGGAAGGAAGGAAGGAAGGAAGGAAGGAAGGAAGGAAGGAAGGAAGGAAGGAAGGAAGGAAGGAAGGAAGGAAGGAAGGAAGGAAGGAAGGAAGGAAGGAAGGAAGGAAGGAAGGAAGGAAGGAAGGAAGGAAGGAAGGAAGGAAGGAAGGAAGGAAGGAAGGAAGGAAGGAAGGAAGGAAGGAAGGAAGGAAGGAAGGAAGGAAGGAAGGAAGGAAGGAAGGAAGGAAGGAAGGAAGGAAGGAAGGAAGGAAGGAAGGAAGGAGCGAGCCTGAAAGAAAGAAAGAGCCTGAAAGAAAGAAAGAGCCTGAAAGAAAGAAAGAGCCTGAAAGAAAGAAAGAGCCTGAAAGAAAGAAAGAGCCTGAAAGAAAGAAAGAGCCTGAAAGAAAGAAAGAAAGAAAGAGCCTGAAAGAAAGAAAGAGCCTGAAAGAAAGAAAGAGCCTGAAAGAAAGAAAGAAAGAAAGAAAGAGCCTGAAAGAAAGAAAGAAAGAAAGAAAGAGCCTGAAAGAAAGAAAGAAAGAAAGAAAGAGCCTGAAAGAAAGAAAGAAAGAAAGAAAGAGCCTGAAAGAAAGAAAGAAAGAAAGAAAGAGCCTAGAAAAAAGAAAGAAAGAAATGAGCCAAGAAAGAAAGAAAGATAAATTTTAATAACGTTTTTGTATTGGTATTTTTCTTATCATTATCGGGATAAATGCCAGAAATGATCGTGATACATTTTTTAGTCCATCCCTCCATCCCTATTGCCGCATATAAAGTCCAGCTCCTGAACCTCCACTAACATTCAGTTGAATTATTTATAGAGGATCCCTGTGAACCCCCTTGAATACACATCCTTCCACTTTAGAAATAGGTGTTTTAGATCAAATAACAATTTTATTTCTCTTCCCCCACAGGGGACACTTTATACCCACTCAAGTTCGTTAGTGACACCAGGTAAGGATAACCTTTGCATCTTTTCTTTTGTCAATCACAAACTGCATGTATTGCCCCTTTTTGTAAATGCATGACCAGATCAATTGAGGTGTGTATGGTGAAATGGCTCATTTAGCAGAGGTATGCTATGACACGCACCGTTTGCAGTGAAGAAAACTCTGCAGAAGTCCTCTCCCGGCTCTGGAAGCATCCGCTCCACGGAGCCACCGGGAGTGAAGACGGGCGAGGAGTCGGCGCCGTTCAAAAGAGGAGAGAAATTAGCCGGCCTCTTATCTGATCTGCTCAGCTTTCCGAGCGCAGACAGGCGGCCAGAGGCAAAGGCACACAGGCTGAACCTGTACGAATCAATGAGCCCGGCTCTGGGACACGGGCCCAGCTCGGCACCTGCCGTACCTCCACAAGACCATCGAGACAAAAGTCCTGTCATTTATGAAAACTGTACCAAGTGTCGGCGAGCGCACTGCCACCCTCCTCCGCGTGCCATGCCTGCTAAAAGGTACGGCAGCGGCGGGGACATTGCCACTTTTCAAGCCTTCTCAAATGGGCCACACCTGACGGAGAGCCAAGAACGTGACTGTGCGGCCGATGAGGAGCCGCTCCATCAGTCTCTCAGAAACATAGACGGCCGGAGCCAGCACGAGGAGATGAATGGTTGGACTGTAAACTGTGAAGGTAAGAGAGACTGAAAAGTTTGAAGCCATCCTCTGATGGAATCTTTTTCTTCTTCCCCTGACGCCCTGAAGTCCATCTCTCTTTTTTTTCCTGCTGTTTTTCCATTAATAAAAATGCACTCTGCCTGGTTTTGCTTGGTTTGGTTTATCGCTGTTGCTGCACAACTGAGGAAGTCACAAGTTTATGTGTAGGCTCATTAGACTCTGATGGTGCCGGTTTTCAAAAAAAGCCATTGACTTGAGCTTTTTATGTACATGACAAACGGGTGACTGAACGATCATTATTAGAGTATTTTTGTGTGTTTCTAAATGAATTATGTTTCATTGTCAAAGCTTTTTGCAGATATTAATGGTTTTATATCGAAGAGGATCAGTCAAATGTGATGTGGAAACAAGACATTATTTAAAAACATGTTGGACTAAACCAGGGGTCGGCAACCCAAAATGTTGAAAGAGCCTTATTGGACCAAAAACACAAAAAACAAATATGTCTGGAGCCGCAAAAAATGAAAAGTCTTGTATAAGCCTTAGAATGACGACAAATGTCGAGAAAAAAGTTGAAATTTCGAGAAAAAAGTCGAAATGTCGAGAAAAAAGTTGAAATGTCGAGAAAAAAGTTGAAATGTCGAGAAAAAAATCGAAATTTCGAGAAAAAAGTCAAAATGTCGAGAAAAAAGTTGAAATGTCAAGATTAATGTTGAAGTACAATCTCGAGAAAAAAGACGAAATGTTGAGAAAAAAGTCAAAATGTTGAGAAAAAAGTCGAAATGTCAAGATAAATGTTGAAGTACAATCTCGAGAAAAAAGTCGAAATGTTGAGAAAAAAGTCGAAATGTTGAGAAAAAAGTCGAAATGTTGAGAAAAAAAGTCGAAATGTCGAGAAAAAAGTCGAAATGTCGAGATTAAAAAGGAAAGGAAGAAAGAAGAGGAAAAAAAGAAGGAATAGAAAAAAAAGAAGAAGAAAAGAGGAAAAAGAAGGAAAAAAAAGGTCAAACATTTTTGAAAAAGCTCCAGGGAGCCACTAGGGCGGCGCTAAAGAGCCGCATGCGGCTCTAGAGCCGCAGGTTGCCGACCCCTGGACTAAACTGTTCACACTAAGAGCACTTGTAAATTACATCAGACATGCGTAGCTTCAGAACAGCAGATATATATCTGCAGCAGTGCTCAATGTTCAAAATAAAAGCTTTCTACATGATAAGACTGAAAGTAGCATTAGTGAGGCGTGTGCACACGTCACTGAAGTGCATGTTGAAGCTCTTAACCAGCATGTATTGAGGGCTCTCTGACCTTTGCACAATATGACGAGAACAACTTCTCTCCTGCAGAAAAAGGTATTGTGAGCTGAATCAATCCAAAGTCATTTCTCTCCACCTCCAGATCTGCAGGACTTTATGCATAACCTCTTAGAAAATACTTTTAAAAATGTTTTTCCCCCCACTCTGATTCATTAAAACTGTTTAATAAAGCATGGAGGCTTGTTTTCAGCTCTGGTTATTACCATTTACATTTTCTGTTTTGTTTGTTTTAATTAGAAGCTACATTTATTTGTATTTTTCCCCCCCTCTCAGACGAAAAGCGTCATAGCAAAGGCGAAAGGTGCAGAGCTGATCCTGCTTACGCGACCATGGAGAGTTGTTTGACGGAGAGGAACGTGGAGGTAGGTACTCCAGAACATTTTCATCCAGCCGCTCACGCGCTTGGATTACACAAGTCATTGTGCAGCACAGTCCAGGGAAACTGTCTTTTTATCACAGGAATATCAAATGAAAAGTGTGAAAACGAACAATTAGAAGGTTGAGGCGATTTGTTGAAGATGTTTTCTATCATGTGATGAGCTGAAATGATCATTTAAAGCAGCACTATGTAACTTTTCCAACTTAATCTAATATTTCATCATCATCATTGTGATGGAACATCAACTTCCAACAGGTTTAATGAACCTCTGTCATGGTCTGAGGGGTCTGTATCGCCTTCACTGGCACTATGTAACTTTGAGGAGCATGGTAGGAACCCTGCCACACCGAAAAACTAAACATTTTTTACGGCTTTGACTGCTTTACGGCATACGTCACTTCCCCCTCCTTCCCGATTCGTAGTGGAGACCAAAGCTGGGCAGGGCGTGGAGCGCAGAGCTCAGGAAAACTGGTGTTGAGCTAAACGCGGAGTTGTTATCATGGCCGAAGCAGCAAAAAATCAGAAGAAAATAAAAGTTTTATCAGAGGAGGCAAAAAAAAGAAAGCGGGAGAGTAACAAGCTAAATGCCCGGACAAGAATATTGGCCCGGCGTTCACTCGCTGCCGTGAGATGAAAGACGAGGAGGGATGTCCGACAACAGAAACAGAATTGTTATGATACAAATGTAAATCTAGAGTTCTATGTTCAATAAGAATCAAAATTAGAATGTTTTCACATTCGTCTTGGGTTTTGGTAATTCTAAAATTACTGACAATATCAGTATATTGTGCTATGGACCCTGTGTCCTTAATAAAGCTTATTATTATCAACAACAGACACAGAATAATAATAGTGATCATAAAATTGTGTAATTGGCAATGAGGAAGCTTTATAAAATAATAATACAATTGAATAGAATGACAGCACTAGAGGAAAGAATGCAATGCAAAGAAAATGTATAGAACATTTCTACTATTTTTCCTGAGAACTGTAAAATTGTGCAGGGCTGATCTGCAAAACATTCAGTTATTCACAGGTTATAAAGTGTTTTTTTATTTTGTCAGTAAGTATGTTGGACTACTAATTTATGACGAAGTCCCTCTAAAAAACGTTTGTAGTTTGCGGCGCATTATCTGGCTGAAACAGGACGGGGGGCGGGGGTGACTTCACTAATAAAACAAAATTGAACTTAGTGATTTTCAACTTCGTCATATTATATTGTTTAGCCAAAAATAGATGCATTACCTCTTCACTATCCATCCTGCAAACGACCGCTGAAAACAGAAAAGTAGTTTTGAAAGTCCGTCTCGTCTTCTCTCATCAAAACAAATGCAGCGACGGGGACAGGAGTTTTCCGGCAGTACGCGCTGGTGCTCATGGGAAATGTAGTGTTCTTTCTGGTAAAGCACTACCGCTTTTGTCCAAAAGCCAAACTCAAAAGCTGAAAGTTACATTGTGCTGCTTTAAACAGCTGTAATGAATGTACGTGTATGTTATTTATGGACAGCATTATGGGTTTTACCGAGGAGTCGTCGAGTTTTTACTCACTGATCTCAGAAAGCGGACTTTTCTAGTCTCTCCTAGTTCCATAAAGACTTCTATTAAGCTTTAAATCATAGCTTTATGCTACAAAGACCTGTATGGAGGCGCACCGTTGTTGCACCTTTTTAATTAAATGGGTTAAGTGTCACATGGAAACATTAACACCTTTTTGATGATACAGTGACTGCTAAGAGAGGGCGGGGAGGTGCGGTCCAAATTGTCATTTTTATGTAGTTCAGAGATATCCTCAAGTAACAACTGTCAGTTCAGTCACACTATAATTCTTAATATAAAGGTGAAGATGGCATACAGTCAAAGTACAAAGCCTAGTATCTCCCACTAATGAAGCAAGTAATTCATGTTTTGGAAATGAATTTCAGGCTCTGAGCACTATTACAGGCATTATCTTCAATGTCCTGGCCCCTTTCTCTGATATTGTGCTTCCATCAGGGGATATGTTTGTGATTGCAGTGCTGGCAGTGGCATCTCATTGGGACAGAAATCAATACGCCTGCTCTCAACTAGCAATTTTCACACCACAGGTGCTGTTGGGAATCTGATATTACGAGACTGCAATCCGAAAGATATGGTTATCGGTCTGTAATGATGAGTCGTCGCAGAGACCGTTTTGTTTTGTTTTTTTTACATGCAACACTCGGCCCCAATTTCAGCAAAGGCTGAATATCAACCTCTGTCTATAAATACTCCTGAGATGTTAAGTAGAAAATAATCATCATACTTACAATACATTTATGCTTCTGGACTGCAGATTGCGGGGAACGGTGCTGGCTGTCTCTGCACGTTTAAGGCAGAAGAGAAGAGCAAGTATGAGCTAATGGGCAGCTATGGCCAGAGGAGGTTTCTTCACGAGGCTGAAGGTGAGTGAGACTGCTGTCATGCAAGTCAACGTGACTGACTCTGTTTGGGCTTAACATATTTGAATCCCTCCAGACCAGGGGTCGGCAACCCAAAATGTTGGAAGAGCCGTATTGGACCAAAAACACAAAAAACTAATATGTCTGGAGCCGCAAAAAATGAAAAGTCTTGTATAAGCCTTAGAGTGAAGGCAACACATGCTGCATGTATTTATATTAGTTATAACTGGGGGAAGATTTTTTTTTTTTATTATGCACTTCGAGAAAAAAGTCGAAATGTCGAGGAAAAAAGTCAAAATTTCAAGAAAAAAGTCGAAATGTCAAGATTAATGTTGAAGTACAATCTTGAGAAAAAAGTCGAAATGTCGAAGAAAAAAGTCGGAATGTCGAGAAAAAAGTCAAAATTTCAAGAAAAAAGTCCAAATGTCGAGGAAATTGTCAAAATTTCATGAAAAAAGTCGAAATGTCGAGAAAAAAGTAAAAATTTCAAGAAAAAAGTCAAAATTTCAAGAAAAAAGTCAAAATTTCAAGATTAATGTTGATGTACAATCTTGAGGAAAAAGTCGAAATGTCGAGGAAAAAAGTCAAAATTTCAAGACAAAAGTCAAAATTTCAAGAAAAAAGTCAAAATGTCGAGGAAATTGTCAAAATTTCATGAAAAAAGTCGAAATGTCGAGAAAAGAGTCAAAATTTCAAGAAGAAAGTCAAAATTTCAAGAAAAAATTCAAAATGTCAGGAAATTGTCAAGATTTCATAAAAAAAGTCGAAATGTCGAGAGAAAAAAGTCAAAATTTCAAGAAGAAAGTCAAAATTTCAAGAAAAAAGTCAAAATTTCAAGAAAAAAGTCAAAATTTCGAGAAAAGTCGAAATGTCAAGATTAAAAAGGAAAGGAAAAAGGAAGTAAAAAGAGGAAATAAGAAAAAAAAGAAAAAAGATGAAAAAAGAAGAAAAAAAAGAAAAAAAGAAGGAAAAAAGAAAAAAAAAAGAAAGGAAAAAAAGGTCAAACATTTTTGAAAAAGCTCCAGGAGCCACTATGCAACTCTTGAGCCGCGGGTTGCCGACCCCTGCTCCAGACCGACATATCCAGATCATCAGGTTTATTGCTCCACAAATGAATCTCTTGTCTGTTCATTATCTTTCTTCTTCTTCTAAATGCCCTGAACATTTCCAGCGACGCAGCTCGCAGGCTTCTTAAAACAACAAGGGCGTGCGTCTCTTAATGGAAGTGAATTAAACGGAGTCTCGCACCTCAGTCAAGGTTGCTTAAAACATCACCTGTTGCTCGGCGGCGCATGCACGGAATTGAATCTGTAATATAACTCATTCTGGACAAAGCGGACGGGCACGTGTGTGGAGTGCAGATTCCCATCCTCTCTCGAGGGCATCGGCACATGCACTGCGCTTCAGTCACAGTAATGGACTGTGACATTGATGGAAATAGTTTAATAAAGTGCCTACAACATATACAGTGCAGCAGAGTTTGTCACAGAGCTGCTGCTGGCCATGTTACAACACCGTAGAAATGCACTAAGTGGAAGATTGTTGTGAGGAGAACTGGAGACAGAAGAGAAGCTTGTTACAACAGGATTTGTTTGAGGTGAACAGAAAACAAACTGATGCCGATTTTCCAGTCTGTCCTCTAAAACCGGCGAGTCTAACGTAAATCAACCTCTTAGTCTGGATTAGTAAATTATTAAGATATACTTTAATAATTTAGAAATGGATGGATGGATACTTTATTTATCCTGCAAGGAAATTATAGTTTCATCAGGATGTCAATTTACAGAAACAAGTATGATTGCCGTAGTCATATTTGAATGGCCGTTCTAATAATAATAATTCATTTTATTTAGAGGCGCCTTTCAGGTCAGCCAAGGTCACCTTACAAGAGATACAGTTAAAAACACACATTCTATAAGTTAAAATACAATTAATACAAAAAAGCAGCAACACACAGCATAAAAAAGTACATACACTAATAAATAAAACAATGCTATGAGCCTCACGATTTGGGTAATAATTCAACAGCGTTGCAGAACTACAAAATAAACATCCCTCGCTGCCTTTTCCTTTTTGTTGATAACAATAATGTGATTTTTATATGATCATGAGCGTCAACCATTTTTTCAGAATTGATTATTTTCAAGTAGTCGCTGCAGCCTGAGTTATCATTGCTGGACAAATCAGCCTGAGTGCAACACGTGGCACTAATAATTAATTTTTGCAACAGTTTATTCGTTTTAATTAGTTGCAATATTTTTCACAGAATGCAACAATTTTTTCCAACTTCATCTGATTAAATGGAGTGATTCTTACAAGGAAAATCATTTAGATTATCATCTGCTGTCTTTAAAAAAAAAAAATATACGGACAAAAATAGAGTAAAACCTGAGCGGATACATATGAGTCACGTTTGAAGTATCTGGAGCCGTTAATGTATTGTACAACAGAGATTTCAACATCCTCCTTTCATCATGCATATAAGGGCCTGCTGCAGCGAGACTCTTCATTTGCATCTTATGCAACACCATAAACTTGAATTATATACCGTTAAGAGCCACTTGTGTGCAGAGAAAACGCAGATGTGCAAAGAGAGTGGAGTCACGTGCAGCGAGGCTCCTGACCTGACGCGAGGTGAGAAGACGGTTGTCAGGGGACGTTTGGCCACTGCCGTGTCCTGTCCACCCACATCCTCTCACTCTGAGACACACCTGCTCTATATGAAGCCCAGGCAGCCGTCAGGAAGTAGAACCAAACCCATCAGTCATGTTCACGTTCCTTCACACACAAACAACCCTGCTCCCGTGTCAGTGTTACAGTCATCCCATCTCAGCAGGTGGTTAATGAGCGAGGATGGTCACGCGTGCGTGAGTAAACAGCTGAAAGGAAGAACTTTTCAGTTTGATTTAAAGGGGACCTATTATGGAATACAGGTTTTTTTCTTGCTTTAACATATATAAAGTGGTCTCCCCTCAGCAACTCAGAGAAGGAGGAAAGCAACCAAATTCTGCAGTGTCTGTACAGCCGCCCGGATGAGCCGTCCAGTGTGATGTGGATCTACGAGCCGTTCAGATTCTGCTTCTGTCGTGACGTCACGACGGGAGCGATGTGTGAAACCACGCCCACAACTAACTCCGCCGGCCGGAGCTTCCGCCATTTTTTCGTAGCGGTGTATCGCGTCATCGCGTCAGGCAGGCAATCAGCACAGAGCCTCATTATCATAGCCCCGCCCACTCAAAATCCTGCATAGATAATGAGTTTAGAGAATGGGAAGATAAAGACATGGCTCATAGGCTGAATTTCTAATTTATTTAGCAAAAACAATCAAAAGCTTGTTTTTAAGACATTCAAGGCCTGTTTAAAATAGCTATTAGATGCCATAATAGGTCCCCTTTAAGATACTTCTTTTTATATTTTCAGTCCTATCCCTAAATTTTGTGCGTTCCCGTGAGGGTAGTTGTGTCCCAATTCCTCTTTGCATGTAGGGGTAGTGGCCATAACAAGGGTTAGTGGTTACGAATGTAGCCCTTCAGAGCGAGGGATTTCAAATGTGACTTCGCGACCGAATTTCCCAAATTTCATCATTTCCAGACTGAATAAAAAAAAAATACAACATGGCGGACATTTCTTATTTTTTAGTGAATAAAATCAATATTTTTTGTTAGTTTTTGCATAAAAATGCGTTTTGATTACATTTCTAGCGAGAAATATATATTTTACTTTCATAATATTCACTCAGTGAATGTACATAATCACTCGTTTGTCCGTTGTAGCGAAGATCACGCCAGAATAAAGGCTGATTTATGGTTCCGCGTTCCAACGCAGAGCCTACGGCGTAGGCTACGCGGCGACATGCGCCGTACTACGCCGTAGGCTCTGTGTTGATTTAGCGCGGAACCATAAATTGCCGGCGATCCTCTCAACCCCGAAAACTTTGGAACGCCTGGGAACGCCTCAGAATCCCCCCCTGAAGAACTGGAGGAAGTGTCTGGGGTGAGGGAAGTCTAGGCATATCTGCTCAGACTGCTACCCCTACGACGAGGCTCCTGATTAGGCCAATGAAAATGGATGGATGGTTTTATTAACGTGTGCACCTGTCTTCATTCTCAAAAAATTCAGTACTGGCTATTTACTTGGTTGGGTCTACAATGTACTTTTATATTTTAAAATATGCAAAACAGAATGTCGAAGGACATTTTAAATCTTGTGTGTAAAGGGGGATTTACTGTTAATTTCTGTTGGGTTGTAAACAGTTGCGTCTATTAAGTACCAGATCATTTTATCTGGTCTTTTAACTGCTTTTTTTTTTCAGATAACGGTGTTCAATTTGTGCTCTTTAGATCTCAGTTACCCATTTAACATGATTGAGCACAACACCTGATTACAAGGATAACATCAGGATCAAGTCAACAGCTCTGGACTGTTTAAAGTCATATTTATCTGTTAGATTATACATGTAAATATGTGCTGAACACACACCGGAGAAGGTCATGCTGTTCCACACGGATGAGATTAAATTCATTTTTTTTAATATACTGGTTTTGGACAATTTCATTAGAAAACACGACATGCAGTTCCATCATTTGCTGATGACACTCAACTCTATTTATTGTATCTATGAAGTCAACAGAAAGTAATAGTTTAAGTAGAAGTTTGAGGGTTGTTATGAAGATATCAATGGCAACATGACCTTCTTCTGTTCAGACTAAAGCATCCTCTTTTAATTTATATTTTTAGAGTATTTTTAACTTTTATTTTTACTTATCATTAATGTATTTATTTTGTATTGCAGCAAATTCACTGATGTGCCCCTTTTAAGTGTTGCTTTCGCAGTCAAATGTCAGTTGAAATGCAGGAGAAGTAGAATATCAAACATCTTGAAAAGGGTTTTATGCAAAGACTTAATTCTCCAGTGCGATCATTATCCAGAATCCCGCCGCTAAAGGGATCACCAACCGCTGTCGTCAAAGAGCCCATCCCAAAGCCCAGTGGGGACGGCTGTATCAGGAAGGGCATCTGACTTAAAACCCAGCCTAATCAATATGTGGAACACGAAGATCCTGTGAGGCAGTGGCGAGATAGGAAAGCTCAGTTTTACCTTCTTATCATGCAATGATTTTCACCAATTCGGCTTTAGTTAATCATGTTTTTTCCTTTCCATATGATGTAGTAGTCAACAAAAAAATGTAAAAGCCTTTTCATCCTGAGGACTGAGCTGTCGTTGAACCCGTGTTTTCGCTGAGATTGGGTCACCGAGGCCCAGCAGGTTTTACCTCTTAACATCTCTCAATGAGGGCTCTGGAAAGTGTATGATGAAAAAGTCTCCCAGCCATAGAGCTGTGGGCAAACCTATTCTTCTAATGTTAGCCATTACAAAGACACACACACACGCACACACACTCTCCTGCAAGGGCTTGTTGGCGTCTGATCAATTAGGTTAGATTTTTGCCAAAGGCTGTACCCGCTGAGACTCTGCTTCCGTCTAATAGCCTCTCTCTGATTATAGGCGTGTCCCCTGCGGTTCATGCTCCTGAGCGGTGGGTAATGACCGCTGCTGGTTGTCATTCTTTCAGAGGAAAAAGAAGCTTTCACCTGCTGCTCCGTTCTCTTTATCCCACACAAAATATGCAGCTTTGGTTTCCCTCTAACTGAATCACAACACAGTAGTAGAAAAGAAGAACTCATTAATTAGTTTAAGATCACAGCCAATATTAAAGAGTCTTTTATCCATTTTTTTTCTCCCCTTTTTAAATCATACTCTCAATTTTACTTTGGTAGTCTGCCTGTTTTGTTCACAGACCTTGTTTTTTTCGTGCCCTGACCTTGTGCCTTGAAAGTAGGCCTGTGTTGAAAAAATCGATTTTCCGATACTAAATCGATTCTCATATTAATTCCTAAAAATCGATTCTTATGTCTAAAGATTGATTTTTTTTTTTTTTTGGGGGGGGGGGGGGGCTTTTTTTTTAATGTATTTTTTTTTCATCATTACATTACAACTTTTGGTTATTTTTTTGTTTATCCCCAAAAAAGGAATGTTTTGTTGGACACGAGAATAACTGGTGCCATGTTTTTGCCTTTAAATATGTTTAAAGGTATGAAAACATTAAAGTGTTAGGTTATAATTGCATAAATTGTCTATATTTCATTACTTTATATACTGTCTTGGGGTTACATTTGCAAAAAATGCTAAACAACCTCTTTCAATTTCTTTCTTTTTTGCACTTTAAATGGATATTGAAAGGCCTGTTTGAGTTATTTATTTCTTAGTTATTTCACAATAATTATTGTGAAATTATTATTTCACTAGTTATTTTACAGTCATATAATTCAGGCAACAGCTCAAAACACATTTTAAATAACACTAAGCCAAATCAATATCGGATCGAATCGAATCATGATAATCGATTCTGAATATTAAGAATCGGAATCAAATCGATTCTTGACATTTGAATCGATCCCCAGCCCTACTTGAAAGCTCTGCTGCGGTCCTTATTATAAAAAACCCAGACGGGCCTGAATTGTGCCAAACTAGCCACTAGGCAGACAGTTGAGGAGTTTTTTAATTTAATTTAATGACACAATATTATTCCCAAAGGGAAATGTACACTGTTGAGATATGTTACTGGAAAAAAAAAATCTAATAAAGAAATAGTCATTATACAGAGCTGTTATAACAGCTATACCAGAAGGCAAAGATAATCTTTTCTAACTTGATTCCAGTGGTGCTGAAGTTGCTCTGTTTGTTTATCCCTGTGTTGTTTAGGGGCAATAAAATCTGCATTATATTTAAGCTTATGCATCATTTTTCTCTCCACAGCAATCTCTTGGGGCTCAGAGCATTATGCTGATTACTGTTGTGGTGTTCAAACAGGTGTCTGTGTCTGTAATATTTTCATTCCTGGTAATGTGGACCTTCAGTGAGTTAGCATTTTGATGCCCCTGCCCTTATCTAAACTACCTTTTTATATTCAATTTTATCAAAGAAATAAGCTCCAGCAACAAAAAACGGTTGTTTGATTCTCTGCTTTGCTCATTTGGCCGCAGCTGCACCTGTAACAGCTACCCGGCAGCAGTCTGCAAATGAGATAAAAGCTTAGTGAGGTTTCTGAAATTTCAGTCCAATTCACTTCATTTACGTAGGGCACTTTACAGAGATGGTAAACACACGGTACAGTTCAGTCTAATTACCATCAATAACGGTCATTTGCACAAGTTAGTAAAACCTATGCTATTATACAAAATGAACATCATAAAGATCATCTACTCATGAGATTCATTATTTGGCAATACATTCATTCAATTCATCCAAACAATGTGATGGGTTTTTTTTTTGTTTGTTTTTTTACCAAACCGATGTTTAAAATGAAGCCAAAAAAGAGGGGGATAAAATAATCAGTAAGGTGGCAATACTAAGCTCCTCCTTACTGCTTCTATAGGATGAAGGACTAAGTTGCAGGCAGGTGCTGCTAATAATCTGCCCAACCCTTATAAAAGTAGATATTTTGTCATTTTTCTGCCCTGGAGCATTTAGTCATGTGTTAACACCAACCTAATGTCATCTCATCTTTCTCACTCATCTTCTTCCGCTCGTCCGTTCCCGGGTCGCGGGGGCAGCAGCCTCAGCAGGGATGCCCAGACTTCCTTCACCCCAGACACTTCCTCCATCTCTTCCTCCAGCTCTTCCGGGGGGAGTCCGAGGCGTTCCCAGGCCAGCCGAGAGACATAGTCTCTCCAGCGTGTCCTGGGTCTTCCCCGGGGTCTCCTTCCAGTGGGACATACCTGGAACACCTCCCTAGGGAGGCGTCCAGGAGGATCCGGTACAGATGTCTAAGCCACCTCAGCTGACTCCTCTCAATGTGAAGGAGCAGCGGCTCGACTCTGAGCTCCTCCCGGGTGACCGAACTCCTCACCCTATCTCTAAGGGAGCGTCCAGCCACCCTGCGGAGGAAACTCATCTCGGCCGCTTGTATCCGCGATCTTGTCCTTTCGGTCACTACCCAAAGTTCATGACCATAGGTGAGGGTAGGGGCGTAGATTGACCGGTAAATCGAGAGCTTCGCCTTTCGACTCAGTTCCCTCTTCACCACGACGGTCATCGACCGCATAACTGCGGACGCTGCACCGATCCGTCTGTCAATCTCACGCTCCATTGTTCCCTCACTCGTGAACAAGACCCCGAGATACTTGAACTCCTCCACCTGAGGCAGGACTTCTCCACCCACCCGGAGAAGGCATGCCACCCTTTTCCGGTGGAGAACCATGGCCTCGGTTTTGGAGGTGCTGATTCTCATCCCTGCCGCGTCGCACTCGGCCTCAAACCGCCCCAGCACATGCTGAAGGTCCCGGTCCGATGAAACAGGACAACATCATCTGCAAAAAGCAGAGATGAAATCCTGAGGTTCCCAAACCGGATCCCCTCCGGCCCCTGGCTACGCCTAGAAATCCTGTCCATAAAAATTATGAACAGGACCGGTAACAAAGGGCATCCCTGAAGGAGTCCAACATGCACCGGGAACAAGTCTGACTTACTGCCGGCAATGCGAACCAGACTCCTGCTTCGATCATACAGGCCGGACAGCCCTTAATAGAGGGTCCCGGACTCCATACTCACTGAGCACCCCCCACCAACCTAATGTGTCAATGTAAAACATTGAAAGTCCCTTATTGCTGTTGTTCATATTTCTTCTTATTATTATTATTATTTTCCCATTTAGAGACAAAATTTCAGCACTTTTCACGCCCCAGAATGTTTTTACTTTTATCTGCCTTTCTACTGAGTTCACACACACAGAAACTCTATAAGCCAGAACATTCTTAAACAAATGTCTCTTCCTTCTCGGCTGTGAGCTATATCTACTATCAGTTCTTTTTACCGTTAGAAAAGTTATTAGCAAGTGTCAAAAAAAAATATTTTCACTTGACATGAACAACACAAATGCTGTTTGCTCGGCTATCCCCTCACAGCCTCGCACATTCACCACTGATTTATGTATTTTCTCTTTGATAATCCGCATTCATAAATGTCTAAAGAAACTTGCTGATATCCATCCATCCATTTTCTGTTCCCACATAATCCAATGCAGGGTCACGGGGGCTCTGCCCCTTTTCCATTATACAGTTTTCGACTCAACTCGCTTCCGTCTCAGTCATTTTCCATTACTGTTCAGTACGACCTGGATGTGGGCGGGGTCGTGGTAGGGCAGCCTGAAACGCGTTGCTCCATCGAGCCTCCTCTGGTTGTGGTTGTCAGCCTCCAAGCACAGAAACGTGTGGACCTCCTCGTAGCACCACCAAGTAGTTTTTCTTGCCATTTTCCGCCACACCAAAGTTTAGTTTAAAGGGCACCTATTATGAAAAACAGGTTTTTTCTTGCTTTCACATATATAAAGTGGTCTCCCCTCAGCAACTCAGAGAAGGAGGAAAGCAACCAAACTCTGCAGTATCTGTACAGCCGCCCGGATGAGCCGTCCAGTGTGATGTGGATCTACGAGCCGTTCAGATTCTGCTCCCGTCGTTATGTAACCAAAATGCAAACCACGGCCACAACTAAACACTGTGTCCTAACTGCATGCAGCGTCCGACTATCGTAGCACTGCATGACATCAGACACTCTCTGTCCATCTCCCTCCAGCAGCTGCCACTTTATTGAGGTTTTTGTAGTGAAATGAGGAGGAATCATAGAGATAACTTCTCATTTCAACTAACTGGATCAGCCGTTCCTCATCCATGACTGTTTCCTACAGCGCTTTCAACCGGCTTTCAACGCGAGGGACAGGAAGAAAATAGAAGCAGGGCGTCCGACAAATGTTCAGCTCAAACAGCGCAGTGCTGCGCTGCGTCGCTGCGGCCAGTTAGGACAGTCCAATAGAAAATAAAGCAATGGAATTGATTTTGTCGCTGACGCTCGCTCGCATCGCATCGCATGGATGACAAGGTGTAAAGGCTGATTTATGGTTCCGCGTTACACCAACGCAGAGCCTACGCCGTAGGGTCTGCGTCGATTTAACGCAGAACCGTAATTCAGGCTTCACTCCGCCGGCCGGAGCTTCCGCCATTTTTTCGTAGCGGTGTATCGCATCATTCAGGCAGCCAATCAGCACAGTGCCTCATTATCATAGCCCCACCCACTCAGAATCCCGCATAGATAATGAGGTTAGAAACGGTAAAGATAAAGACATGGCTCAGAGGCTGAATTTCTAACTTATATAGAAAAATCAATCAAAAGCTTGTTTTTAAGACATTCAAGGCCTGTTTAAAATAGACATTAAATGCCATAATAGGTCCCCTTTAAAATAAATATCACTTTTCCTGACTCAGCTAGGTTAGAACCCTGGCCAAGTAAGTGCAAAACAAGGATTTACTAAGCGGTAATATGACCTTGTGGAACAACAGAGCGGAGTGGTAACCAGTGGAAAAGCCCCACATCTCAGCCCACTATGGGTGGAAGGCAGGATTACACCTGCCAGGTCGTCAGTCACTGCAGTCGTACAGGAAAAATTAAGTGCAGCTCCTGGTGCTATAAAGAAGAAAGTAGAGATTTAAAAAAAAAAAAGAAGTACAAGATGAAACCTCCGTGAAGGAGCACGTTCACAGAGCACCATAAGTGCACTGTATATGCAAATTTTCAAGGTTCTTTGAGTGGGCTTTCTTCATTGTCAAGGCTGTTGCCGTCTTTTCACGGCCGCCAGTGTTGCAGGTGTTTGGAAATAAATTAAAAAGAAGAAGATTTTATGTGTCAAAGTGCTAAAATATGCACATATTTTATGTGACTGTCATGAAATCACATCCACAGGATTCTGAACTGAACAGCATTTCTCAAGTCAGCAGTGAACCCCACTCTGTACTTCATCCCTCTCGGCCTTCAGACGTGACGGATGAATCGGCGGGGGGTCGGTTTTTATCGGCAACTATTCCTCAAGCGCAACGAATTGCATAAAAATGCATTTTAATCAACATCGTGGTAATAATTTGTTCAGTTAAAAAGGGCAGAGGCGGCGTTTGTTTTATTTAGTGCATCTTTTTCCTTTTCTGCTGACTCCAGAAATCCCCGAGTTATAAATGTAAGCTGTTGTTTAGGATGATGGTTAAAACACCTTCTTTCCTAGATGTGAATGATCTTCAGTCACAGTTGAAAATGAACATTGTGCATGCAAAATCCATATATTAGAGAGATGTCAGAAGTGACATAATGGCTTGACGGTGTAAGTCATTAGTAGGAACCCGGGGAGAGAAAACAGAAGGTTCTTAGCCCTGCTAAATGTCATGAGCTCAAACACAACTCCCCGACTCCTCTCTGCTCTTTTAATTGAAGCTAAGCATGGAGTTGCGGCCAAAGCTAACAGACAAGTCTTGTCAAGAAGATAAATTACAAAAGCCTGTGTGGTTCACACCTTGAATTAAAATTGTCACAGGAATGAAGGAGCCAGCGCCTGATCTCCTTTTACTCTTGCATTTCCAGGGCCGGTGTTTGCCTGCCCTCCAGAGGCTCCGCTTTCTGACAGATCTCGCAACGAAGGCGCGACGTACGTCAATATTCCCGTCAGTCCCACGTCTAAGAAACAAGTGAACTACATGGAGCTGGAGCTGCAGGAGCCGGGCCCCGGCGCCCGAGGGACCGGCGCACATCTGCCAGCTCAGAGTAAGGACGCACGGCCAATAATGTGTGATAAGTAAGAGGCCTCGTCTCCAGACGCTCTCTCTGACGCATCAATATTCCGCTGTCTATCTGTAAAACATCCAGTGTTTAATTTTAATCAATCCACGGCCGTGTTTAACAGTCAAGATGGTGAATTCTACCGCCGGAGGACGGTTGTATAACAGGATGGCGCTTTAGATTTCAGGAAGAAGATCCACCATCGGAATACTAATTCAACTAACGACAGATTTCTTCATGCACTGCATGTCATAAAAATACTGAATTTCTGAAGTGGTGTTCTCTCAGTACATCAATATCTTCACACTTGCTCACCTGCAATATCCCAAATCTGAGAGGTGGTTTACATCTGGTTGGTATATTTCAAGCTCCTGAACAACCCGGGGCTCCTCCTTCTCCACAGAGCACTGCAAAAACTCAAAATCTTACCAGGAATATTTGTCTTATTTCTAGTTAAAATGTCTCACTTCTGGTCAAAAAATCTCATTACACTTAAAACAAGAGCCATTACCAGAAAAATAACTTATTATTTGACAATTTTCACCTGTTTCAAGTAAACTTTCACTTAAAATAAGTAGAAAAATCTGCCAGTGGGACAAGATTTATCTTCTCATTACAAGCAAAAAAAAATCTTGTTCCACTGGCAGATTTTTCAACTTATTTTAAGTGAAAATCTACTTGAAACAGGTGAAAATTGTTGTTTTTTCCAGTGATGAGATGAGAAATAAGACAAATATTCTTGTTAAGATTTTGAGTTTTTGTAGTGAGGTGATGGTCAGTGATAGTACAAGAGTCAGTTCTGGAAGTCAAGGGTCAGGACACCAAAGCTGACGTCTTTTGTACCCAAGTCACATGGCACCCGACCCACGCTGCCCTCCTGCAGGTGGTGAGCATGTAGGAGTGCTGGAGAGCGCACTTCCCAGATTTCCTCATTTATAATGTTTGGTAACGCTCACTACACTGGGAAAAACTTATTTCTACAAGATAAAAGCCTTTTTTTAAGAAAATTAGAAGACTATTTGCAACAATGTTCCGAGCACTTGCAGTGCGAAGGCCCTATTGTATCTGTAGGAATTCTTTCTTCTTCATTTTTCCGACGAAAGGAGGGCCTTTTTTCCCCCTAAACGTGCCCCAAAAGTCACCAAATTTTGCAGGCAAGCCAGGCCTGGCGAAAAATGTGATATTTAATGGTTTGCATTAATGGGCGTGGCCTAATGGCTCAACAGCGCCCCCTAGAAAACTTTGTGCCTCAAGCCCCACAATACGGTTTGACGTACATGCACGAAAATCATGTCGTAACTTAAAGAAAAGTCTCTTGGCGCCATGGCCGAAACCGAACAGGAAGTCGGCCATTTTTAATTAATCGTGTAATTTTGCCGCAATTTATGCCATTTCTTCGGCCGCTTCTTCGCCCGAACCGTAACGTGCACCCAGGTGTGTTATACATCAAAACGTGCGTCTCCATCCCGCGCCTTACTTTTTCTCAGTCAAAAGCGTTACCCTATCGAGGCTAGATGCCAAAAAGCGTGCCCCCCCTTCATCTGATTGGTTGATATTTGATAGTCCCTATTTTCTGCCATAACTTTTGAATGGTTTGACATAAAGAGTCGTGGGTGGTGTCATCGGACTCGGTTTTGACTCCAACACCTTAATTGGTGCAAATTAGCCTCGCCCTTTCTTCTGATTGGTCGATATGTGATAGTTCCTACTTGCTGCCATAACTTTTAAATGGTTTGACATAAAGAGTCATGGGTGGTGTCATCGGACTTAGTTTTGAGTCCTTGACCTTTATTGGTGAAAATTGCATGCGCGAGGGCCCGTTCATCGCTGCTTGCAGCTTTAATTCTACTTTCTTACCCCATTGGCAGATATATTTTTGCTTAAAATAAGATCATTTTGACGAGACTTAGGAATATCAGCCTTATTTTAAGAGGTTTTTACAGTGTAGTACCACAAAATCTTAACTATAAAGAACAAAGGATGACACCCCAAAAATGTTCCATAAAAGACTGGGTCGTGCCCTATTTGGTGGAATACATTACTTAATGAGTTGTGGGTTCTTGTGTTTCGCTGATGATAGTGTTTGTTTAACTATTAGCAAACTTCCTTCCAACCTTATTGATCCGTAGTTCTGTATATTTATACTTTTTTATCTAATAAGTGGGATTAACATAAAGATTGAAAGATTTCTGTGCTGTGGGTGGTTTTTAATTAGGTTTAAGTGTAACTTTGTGAGCAGAAATTAGATAAAAAAACGCTTTAAAATGAAAGCAAGATGACATCAGTGGCGTCTGCGTGCTCTTGTCTTTGTTCAGAGCTCTCAGTGAGTCACGCTACGTTGTTCCAGAGTTCAAACCCCGCAGACTGATTTAAAGCCGCCTGCCTACAACACGGCAGCGTGACAACTTCAGCCCGGCAGGAAGAGTCGTCGTAAATAAATACATGACTCATGAGTAATTCCATTTTACCTTTGTAGGCGTTATAGAAACCTCTTCCACGTGATTGAGACAATTACTTCTTATCTCGGGGAGAAAGACGGCTGAGTCCTTGTCATCGGAGACGTGGCGGCGGGAACTAATTGACTTACGAGTCGTTGCCTTCAAGAATACGGGAAGCGTCTGAGCCGTGACATGAATGAGGTTAATGTCTAATGCCGGCGTTGGAGTTTAGATCCCAGCGTGCAGCCTCATTAATCTGTCACCTCGGAGAAGGGGTGTCTGCCTCGCCACCGCCACGGGGTCACACGGGCGCTCGGATCACAGCTGTGGATTCGCCGGCTCTAATGGGATCCTCCTCCCGGGACCGCTGATATGTTAAATTGGCGAGCACGACATGGCAACACATTTCAGAGATATCTCGTGGTTAAACCCTGACATCTGCTTGATTTTTCTCACATGAAAGTGCAACAAAGTTATGTTAATGCCTGTAATGTCCGTATGGAAGAGCGTGTAAAGCCCTCAGCGGATTCATTTGTAGTTTTTTTTCAGGCTTGTATTGTGATGCTCTGTCATACTCTTAGTAAACCGGCTGGTGTGGGCAGAGATCCACTTCGCTCTGAACCGTCCCATCTTTTGTTGTTGTTTTTAACAAGGTGATTCAGAAGAGTTTTGTTGTTGCAATCAAAAACAAAACCCTCTAATTTCTTTGAATGAGCAGTTATGACTGCACATTTTTTGCTTTTAGCAGTTAATCTATTAATTATTTAGCCATCATTTTGTTTCCAAAGGAACAGTGAAAAAGGCCCATTACCTTTCTAAATGTCATACCTTATTCAGCCTCCTCATCTTGTTGTTGAAATGTTCTGCTGGGAAAACTGCATTTATATTAATGTTATTTTGGCATTTGCTACGTATCTACATTTTTTATTACAGACCAATCCCCCCCCCCAACATGGCAACATCATTCCCCCACAGTAGCAGGTCAGTGGAGCAAATTATTGCCCGGAGTGCCCGGAGAACACGACGCAAAGTCTGAGATGTGTTTTAGAAACTGTCCAGAGAGCAATCTGATGGGACCTGGTGACATCTGTGGGAAGAAATCCCGATCATCCATCCATCCATCCATCCATCCATCCATCCATCCATCCATCCATCCACCATCCATCCATCCATCCACCATCCATCCACCCAACCCATCCATCCATTCATTCATTCATTCATTCATTCATTCATCCATCCATCCATCCAATCCACCCAACCCATCCATCCATCCATCCATCCATCCATCCACCCAACCCATTCATTCATTCATTCATTCATCCATCCATCCATCCAATCCATCCATCCATCCATTCATCCATCCATCCATCCATCCATCCATCCACCATCCATCCACCCAACCCATTCATTCATTCATTCATTCATCCATCCATCCATCCAATCCATCCATCCATCCATTCATCCATCCATCCATCCATCCATCCATCCACCATCCATCCACCCAACCCATCCATCCATCCATCCATCCATTCATTCATTCATTCATTCATTCATTCATCCATCCATCCAATCCACCCAACCCATCCATCCATCCAAGCCATCCATCCATCCATCCACCCAACCCATTCATTCATTCATTCATTCATCCATCCAATCCACCCAACCCATCCATCCATCCAACCCATTCATTCATTCATCCATCCAATCCACCCAACCCATCCATCCATCCAACCCATTCATTCATTCATCCATCCATCCATCCATCCAATCCACCCCATCCATCCATCCATCCATCCATCCATCCATCCATCCATCCATCCATCCATCCATCCATCCATCCATCCATCCATCCATCCATCCATCCATCCATCCATCCATCCATCCATCCATCCATTCATTCATTCATTCATTCATTCATTCATCCATCCATCCAATCCACCCAACCCATCCGTCCATCCACCCACCCATCCACCCAATCCCAATCCCAAACTTTTGTAACATTCTTCCTCGGGGTATTTCCTTTGCACACACTTTGCAAACTGCAAATGCTCCTGCACCGGCGAGGCCGGCCACGCCCCCTCAGGACAGCTCGGTCTGAGTTGTGGGAACGCCCGCACGGGCGGCGTTTGTTGTAGTAAACGTCATCAGATCGTCCCGCTCTATTTTCTGATCTCCGATCAAAACCGATAGGTGCATCTCTAGGAAACACTGGCGTGTTTCCAAGTCAGCTGACGGATACAGTTTCATCATAAACTCTTTCGTCCAAAAACACACCCTAGCTCCAGGTTATCCTGAGAGAGTCCTGAGCTGATGTCCATGCGGAGGAGCAGCAGCTCTACGCTGAGCTTCTCCTGGATGCCTGAGCTCCAGGCCGTATTAATGACCGGCCCAGCCACCCTTATGTGTGTAGCTCATGTCCGCTGCTTGTACTCGCAACCTCACTCTTTTCACAGCTTATGATCACGGTCGAGGGTTGGAGCATAGATCGACTGGTTAATTGACAGTTTTTCCTTTGAAGTGCGGTCATGGTAACAGGCTCCTGCATCTCAGCGCACCGACCCAACCTGCCCGTCGGTCTGCTGCTCTATTCAAGCCTCTCTCATTCTCCCACAGATGTACTTAAACCCTTCCTCTTGAGACGGCAGCTCTTTCTATTGAACTCCACCCTTAATGTGGAGCAGTGGGTTTCAGTGTCCGAATGATCACGGGAGCTGCGGTTGTGGGAGGAAAAATATGCCCTATTTTAGTGTGAGGGCTTCATTATAATGGTGTAAAGAAAACCTTGAGCTGGTCTTTTTAATCTGTGTTTCCGTGAAAGGTGTCAAATTGTGGAATTGCTGTGATAAGAATTTAAGAATGTATACCTCAATTTATGTTTTCAAAAAAATGTTTAAATATAAAACGATAAACAGTTATAAAGAAATCTGTTAATTATTTTGGTATAGCCCAGGGGTCGGCAACCCAAAATGTTGAAAGAGCCATATTGGACCAAAAACACAAAAAACAAATATGTCTGGAGCCGCAAAAATTGAAAAGTCTTGTATAAGCCTTAGAATGAAGACAACACATGCTGCATGTTAAGTATAAGTTAGATTTTTTTTTCATTATGCACTTCGAGAAAAAAGTCGAAATAAGTCAAAATGTCGAGAAAAAAGTCGAAATGTTGAGAAAAAAGTCAAAATTTCGAGAAAAAAGTCGAAATATCGAGATTAAAAAGGAAAGGAAAAAGGAAGAAAAAAGAGAAAAAAAGGAAACAAATAAGAAAAGGGGAAAAAAAGAAGGAAAAAAGAGAAGAGAAAAAAAGTGGAAAAAAAAGAAGAAAAAAATAAAAAAAGGAGCCGCGGGTTGCCGACCCCTGGTATAGCCTATTATAGATTAACATGAAAATAGCACCACTATATACCCCTTTTTGCATTATTGGTATTACTATTTTTATATAATATAATGCAATTACAGTTTCTCTTTGTTTTCTTTTTATATATTTATTTTCTTATTTGTGTATTATCATCCACCGGATGCCATATTGTGTGAATGATACACACTGCACAGGATAGGCTATAATAAGCCCTTGGCTTCAGCCTACTCCTTTTTCGGACATTTCTATTTACCTTTTATTTTATTTGTGAAATGAACATGTAAATGTCTCAATGTATTCTGTCCGAAATAAATCATTCATTCATTTAAAAAAAACAAAAAAAAACTGTGGTTGGCTATAACGCGGATGATGTTGTGTCTCCACAGGAAAGAGCTCCACCAGGTACGCCCACATTGACATCACGGCCACCGAGACGGCCCATAAGGTCGGTACGCAGCACGCTCTGGGTCGACAGGAGGGCCTGCAGACCCTGGAGCTGAGGCGGAAGGGGACGCCACGTTGACGCAACCGCAAAGTTTTGCAAGAGCCCCGGCTTTAACGAACCCCCGTTCTGCTCCATCTGTTGAAAATATATTTCTTGCTTGGATGTCACCAGCCCGTTTACACATGATGAAATCCCCAGAATACATTTGTCTCTCGCTTGCAGCCTGAGATTTGCTTTACAAACTCGCTGGAAGGTGCAACTCCATCAGGAAGGTTTGGCACGGGCTCAGGAGCGACATTTCAAAAAAAGTTTGCGAACTCAGGCATACCATTATGTCAGCTGAAGGATGATGTGCCAGTCCTGAGCTGAGCCGCTGGCCCGAACAGACCCAGGCGGAGCGGCATTACAGAGCCAGCTCAGGCCATCCGTCATTACATGCAGCATGCTGGTTTTGCAAATGAGCCGGGGTAGCTGTGGGAAAGGAAGCGGAGATTGTTTATTATCATGAGGAGTAAACCCTTATTTATTCCTCACTGGTCAGTAATTTCATTTTTTAGCTGCAACAGAACTCTCTGAATGTATTCAAATGTGGGTAAATGTCATCAGGACTCGCTGCTCGACCTTGTGAATGACTTGACGTTGGTTCTGCAGCAGGATGCTCCTGTGTGCAGACCTGGTTAATCTGGTAATGAAAGGATTACAGCAAGTGAGCAGAAAGCTGATGCTGCTTTAGTTTTCCTGTCTGAGAAAGTCTTCATAAATAATGCAGAATGTTCTCTTTGAAGACTTTCTATGGAAATATGTTTAACGATGGCACCAAATGTTATGTATTTAATCCTTTTAAATTGTTCATATTTTGAATTTGAGTTCACATTAGCATTTTACAACTGTTTGACAAATGTGTTTTGCATACCTGCACTCTCTCACTAGATATATTGTTTTGTGTCATTCTGCTGTGATCAAACTATATTTTTATTAACATTGATTTGCTTATTTTCTACTTAAATGATATGGATTGTTATAAAAATATACACGTGAAGACATGATGTACAGCTAAGATGTATCGAAAAGAGTTAAAGAGCATCGCCTGCTATCTAAATAACCATATTTTTTTTCCATGTAACTTGATTTTTCATGCCAGTTATTTATAAATATATCTCCAACTTTGAGTTTTTCTTTTTTCATTCAATCATCGGGACGTTTCCATCATGTACAGTTTTAATCCTGTTTGTTATAGTGTTATATAAATCATCCTTGCTGGGGTTTTTTTCTTTCTTTCTTTCACTACTAATGGAAACGATGAGAAACATGTCAGCCGCAACATAAAAACCACCACCTTTCATAAAGATTGATGTTGTGGAGTCTGCAAAAATATTACAACCATTTAATATTATTTCTCCAGTTCGACTGCTTCGTGTAAGGCAAAGAAAAAGAAATAAAATATTGAAAACCATCTCTGAATAGATGCAATTCCAAGGTCCTCAAGCAACGCTGTGATGACAACAGTTGACGTGGAGAGAAGAAGAAATGACTGCACGGATGGGGGAACAGTTAATAAAACCATCATTCAGCATAAATAATGGCTGCACCTATGAACTAAAGTTAAAACTGAATTCAAGAACATGAAGAAGTGCTGCCAGCCTCTTCTGACCTTTAAATGAACCGAGGTGGAATGAAAACTTAAACCCGTACCAGTGCTTTTAGTAGAAGGACGGAGACCATTCAGCTTCTTATCAGCACAGAAACCAGGAGGTGTAGACGGCAGGGCCTTAGGCCCAATCTCAATACCCCCCCTACTTTTCTTCACTCGCCCTTCTTTTCTTCCCTACCCCCTAAAAAAAGAAGGGGGAGATTTTAGGGCACTTGAGATCTAGGGCACTTGGCCCAGGTGCCTGTCCCAATACCCCCACTCCCCCTCGTTTTCATCCCTACCCTGATCAGGAAGCTGAGAGCCAAAAGCTGTTTTAATTTCAGCTGTAGCGCTTTTAATATGCTACGACGGAGTATTAGGGCCAAACTAAGACAAAAGAAAATTGGAAATTACGAGAATAAAGTCATAATATAATGAGAATAAAGTCATAATGGTGCGAGAATAAAGTCGTAATATTACGAGAATAAAGTCGTAATATTACGAGAAAAAAGTAACATTACGAGAATAAAGTCGTAACATTACGAGAATAAAGTCGTAACATTACAAGAATAAAGTGTTAATTTATGAGAATAAAGTCGTAACATTACGAGAATAAAGTCGTAACATTACAAGAATAAAGTGGTAATTTATGAGAATAAAGTCGTAATATTACAAGAATAAAGTGGTAATTTATGAGAATAAAGTGTTAATTTATGAGAATAAAGTCGTAATATTACGAGAATAAAGTGTTAATTTATGAGAACTCTAACAGGAAGAGCATCTTCTCCCTGTGTTAAAATGAGGAATATTAAGCATTTTATGAAGTCATATTTATATATTTATAATATATTTAATATTACGACTTTATTCTCAAAATATTACGACTTTATTCTCAAAATATTACGACTTTATTCTCGTAATATTACAACTTTATTCTCACAACATTATGACTTTATTCTGGTAATTTTACGACTTTATTCTCATATGACTTTATTTTCGTAATTTCCATTTTTTTTTTTTGTCTTAGTTTGGCCCTAATACTCCGTCGTAATATGCCACTCTATTAAGTTTTAATATTTTTTCATACGTAAAAGTAACCGTTAAGATCCCCAACCTGGGCTCAGTTTATCCAAATAACGCCTGTTAAGAAATTTGACTCGACGTTTTTGGAGATGAGAAGAGCCGCCGGCCCCGGGGAGCAGCAGCAGCTCACAGCCCGAGAACAGACGTGATCGCTGGGTCAAGCTGCTCCGTCGTCCCGGGAGAGAAACCTGCTGTTGAGAATTACGCTGGCTGAAATAAATCATTTAGGAAGATGCTGGTTTAATAGATGAAATCTAACAGTTGTAGCTACGCCTGTTAAGAGATTTGCTCCGAAAATTTAGAGTTTCTGCTAGGCGGCTCCGGAGTTTATGGGTCCGCGTTAAATCGGCGCAGATCCTACGCCGTAGGGTACGGCGCGCGTCGCCGCGTAACCTATGCCATTCAGTGAATGTACATAATCCCTTTTTTGCCCGTTTTTGCAACTTCGCCAGAATAAAGACTGATTTATGGTTCCGCATTACACCAACGCAGAGCCTACGGCATAGGTTACGCGGTGATGCGCGCCGTACGCCGTACCCTACGGCGTACCCTACGCCGTAGGCTCTGCGTCGATTTAACGCTGAACCATAAAACAGCTCCGCTATCTTCACTTCAGCTTTATCTGAAAGTGTGTAAATTACCCAGATAACAGCTTTGTGGTTTCTGAAAACTATTATATCAGAAACATCCAAAACAAATCTGACGAGTCCGAGGCGATCATCGCGAACTACTTCGCAAACTAGTGATTATGTACATTCACTGAGTGAATATTATGAAAGTAAAATATATATTTCTCGCTAGAAATGTAATCAAAATGCATTTTTATGCAGAAACTGACTCAAAATATTGATTTTATTCACTAAAAAATAAAAAAATGTCCATGTTTTTTTTTTGGATTCAGTCCGCAAATGACGACGAAATTTTCATACCCCCTCGCTCGCGAAGTCAGCATCTGAAATCACTCGCTGTGAAGGGGCTATTTTCACCCCCTAGCCCTCGTTATGCCCCCTCCCCCTAGGTGAAAAGAGGAATTGGGACACCACTACCTTCACGGGAATGCGCAAAATTTAGGGGGAGGGATCAAAACGAGGGCGAGGGGGAGAATTGGGACGCACCCATAGTGGGGATGCACAGTACCGGGGTATAGGCTGCTGCAGGACCCACGGATGATGAATGTGCATTTACTGTTCTTTATAAGCAGTCTCCACATCTTTTCACTAAAGTATATCGGTGCTTTTATTTGGCTCGATGTAAGCTTTGGAACTCGGCCGGCTGATTTTGTGCATAATTTTTCGCCGCTTGCAGCAGAGCTGGCTCGAACACTTCAGAAATAAAAGCTTCCCCGCACAGACTATTAATAAGGATTTCACATATTTAAAAAAAAAAGAAATCCTGCAGAGAGACGTTACATCACCTTGCCGTACGGCTGCATGCAGCACGGATGTCACCTTCACTGACCTGGAACATGGCCATACGGTGCAGCGAAGGGTTTCTGGGGAAAGTCATTTACTCATTAAATAGCTGGAGAGAGCAGGGAGAGTTTGATGGACTGTCTCTTCGGCCAAATATTGATATAAATAAATTAATGTCCGTGCTGTTGAGTGAGTGGCAGCAATTTAATGAACTATGCAGAAGCACTGACAGGGTTTTGGATGTGTATATGCGGCGTCTGCTCGTCCTGGGCCTCAGGTGAAACACGCAATCCGAGACGCGGTGCGGCAAGAAAACATTACAAATAAAAAAAACGGCTGAAAATGCAACAGAATGGTAGAAAATAAAATGAGCAAAACCCAAACACAGCAATTCATTCATCACAACAAATGAAAACATTTTGAAAGAAGAGAAAATAGGAATGAGGACTTTTAAAGGAATATTCGGGAGTTGAAACAACCCTAGGACTATCATTAGATGGTGAGGGATGTGAAATGTCTTCATGATGTGAAGCAAGCAGTTTTAAATCATGATAAAATATACATTTCCTGCAAAATGGCATCTAATGTAAGCACGTAGGGCTGGGGATCGATTCAAATGTCAAGAATCGATTCGATTCCGATTCTTAAGATTCAGAATCGATTATCAAGATTTGATTCGATCCGATTCGATTCCGATATTGATTTGGGTTAGTGTTATTAAAACTGTTTTTTGAGCTGTTGCATGAATTATATGACTGTAGTTATGCAAAATATTACTACTAGTATTATATTGAGATTAAACAGCAAGTATTGCAGCTAATGATGCTGTAAGGACCAATCAGCTCCCAGAATGCTGATAGAACTGCTTTCAGAAACATCATGTGGGTCAGAATTACCAAACAAATCCAGGGAGGAAACAGAGACGGAAGAAATCGCTTTTATTTTTTCCCACATTCCGTTTTTATTTGTTCCTTTTTCGGTCTATTTTGGTTTTTAATTTTTGAGCATTTTGTTTTTATAATTTTTTGCAAATGTAACCCCAAGACAGTATATAAAGTAATGAAATATAGACAATTTATGCAATTATAACCTAACACTTTAATGTTTTCATACCTTTAAACATATTTAAAGGCAAAAACATGGCACCAGTTATTAACGTGTCCAACAAAACATTCCTTTTTTGGGGATAAACAAAAAAATAACCAAAAGTTGTGATGTAATGATGAAAAAAAATACATAAATAAATTTAAAAAAAAAAAACAAAAAAAAACAACCCCCCCCCCCAAAAAAAAAATAAAAAAAATCGATCTTTAGACATATGAATCGATTTTTAGGAATTAATATGAGAATCGATTTAGAATTGGGAAATCGATTTTTTCAACACAGGCCTATAAGCACGCCAAAATAAATGACTATTTTACTAGACTCAAAAATGTCCTTCCGCTTATGTGAAAGTATTGGGGCGTCAATATCTCACCTGCTCAACAGGTGCTCCTGCAGCTGACCCGTGTTCAGCTCCCGGCCCAGGCTCTTTACAATCAGCAGCTCACTTCACATTCAGAATAAAGCATTTCTGAAGACCCTTTCAATTATTATGGAGACCGTGCTGTAAGAAACTGACAGTGCGTTCTTGCCTGTGGCGCTCAGTTACAGTTTGTTTTATATCTGAAGGAATGCGAGAGGAACGTTCATGCGTAGGTGTCTAATGTCTGAATGACAAGAATGTCATCGCTCCAACAGAAAAATGAAGCCGCTGATGTAACATTTCTAATAAATACAAAAAAAAGTCATGATGCACACTTTAAGCAGCGTACTTTGTCAGTGGCCTTCATAAGACGTTTAAACAGAACTCTGTATTCAGTCTTATTTTTAGTCTCGATTCAACGAGCAAAGCTTCTATATAAAGATCCAGAGACATTCACTTATGTTCTGTTTTCTCGTTCAATTATCTGAAACATCCTTCTCTACCTTTAGAAAATTACATCCACCAAATAAGTACTGTAATTGCTACTTGCAGATTAAATTGTCTGTTTTGCTTTGTCAATCTTACACTTGCTTGTCAGAAAACAAACTCAACAACAGTCTAATTATTCATGCAAGGTCATTTCCCCATCTGCTGCTTTTTCCTCTTTCAGGACTCACATGACTCCTCTCTGGACGGGACTCGGAGGAAATCAAGACTACGTTTTTATAAATTATGCAGGAACCACGAGGAAGGGTTAAGTTCAGGAGAAAAAGCTCACGGCCCAGACGGTGAATTCTACTTCAAAATCGCATTAATAATTCTCTATAAAATTAAATGCATTATTGTTTGTCTGGACATAAGTACATTTTGAGCCTAAGAGAGTCCACTGAGCGGCTTCTGATGCCAAATTACCATAACTTGATCTTTTGCTAAGTCTCATTTCCATATCGTTAGGACAAATACAGAAGTGTGAAAGGAAACAGTGGTCTGAGTCAACATTCAGAGTCAAACACTCACAAAGGCACAAGCCACAAAGATCGTTTCCTCTGTTCAAATAGAGCCAAAAACAAATCGTTTTCTTTTAATGAGTCAATGCGGCGCCTGTTGTTGTTGGTGATGACTTTGCAGTACTCCACATCTCCACCCAGAGAGTTTTAGCTTTTACTTTTGCTGTTTTGCTCCACCGTTTTCTTTCATCAGCGTTTGGTTTCAGTGGAAAAGCTTTAGCTTTGAAAGCATTTATCAGCAATAGCTCGTTCATCTGTGAAGCTCTATTATTTACCAGGACTAGAATATAACAACCCGTCAAAACCTCCACTGCATTCTACCTTGGTCATAAATCCCCCCCCCAAAAAACCTAAAGATATTTAAAATGATTCATCCAGAGGCGGAAGGTTATGGGCAGAAAATAATTGAATAATTGCGTTAAAAAACTGAATCTGAATCACATAATTTGAATTTGTATTGTTTAATTTGAATCATTGCATTAAAAAACTGAGGCACGTTTACACGTAGCCGGGTATTTACAAAAACGGATATTTCCCCCTCTACGTTTTCAAAAAAATCCTCGTTTACACGAAGCGGCATGAAAACGCTGTTAAGGTGCTATGAGCAGCCAAACCTGCAGGGGGCAGTACGGTGCGTGTCGCCGCGTACCCTACGCCGTAGGCTCTGCGTTGGTGTAACGCGGAACCATAAATCAGCCTTTACTGCCAGTTACTTCCAAGACTGAACGAGAGTCTTTGGTTTGGAGTGACAGAGAAGTGGAGTTAGACCCCGTCCACACGTAGCCGGGTATCTGCTAAACCAAAGATATTAAGATATTAACGCGGCAGCTCCGTGGCCGGGACACGGGGGGACTCGGGCTCGTTAACTGCGCCTCCCGGGGAAGCTGCAGCTTCCCCGGGAGGCGCAGATGATCTACAGGTTTAGAATGCTTATGAATGTGGTCGAAAACGCAGATCTTCGGTTATGTGTGGAAGGGGTTTTTTTTAACAACGATGTAATGTGGATACAAATTATTTTATAAACGGAAGGGGGGAAATATTCGGTTTTAAAAATACCCAGCTACGTGTGGACGGGGTCTTACTTTTTAAGTGTGACTTTAGAATATAAAATACAAGAAAATATTGACGGTGGCCAAAAAAATTGTAAACACAGGTCGCACAAATGATGCTGGTGACGTTTCTGTGACGTTCTGAGCCTAAATCTCCGCTTTCCTCCGTTTTCTCTGTTTAGACGCAAACGTGAAAACGGAGTTTTTGAAAATCTCCACTTTGGCCGGAGTTTTCAGAAATGATCGTTTTTGGTGACTTTGACCTCCGTTTTCGTGTAAACGAACGGCCAAAACGCATGAAAACGCCTCCGTTTTTGCTCTGTGTGAACGGGGCCTGAATCTACATTCAGTTCTCACAATTCAAATTAAATTTTACTGTGCCAGACATCCGGGTCTTCCGGAGGAAGAGCAATCGAGTGCAGATACAAAGAACTCCTTTTCACGTAGCCTACTATAGCCTCTATTTTCTTTCAATGATATAAATGACCAATGGGAGCTAGATATTTCGAAACCTATTGTGTTTTCTCCATTCTGTGTAAAAAGCGTAGATTTATATCTTGCCGTTTTAGGCCGAAGTAGGCTACGAGAAAAGGAGTTCTTTGTATCTGCACTCGATTGCTCTTCCTCCAGAAGACCCCGATGTCTGGCACAGTAAAATTGAAATTGAATTGCAAGAACTGAATTTGAATTGTGAGAACTGAATGTAGATTCAGTTTTTCAATGCAATGATTCAAATTAAACAATACAAATTCAAATTATGGGATTCAGATTCAGTTTTTTAATGCAATTATTCAAGTTGAGCAATTCAAATTCAAATTTAAATTATTAAAATTCAGTTTGTAGTGGCACATATTTCTGCCCATAGAAAGTCGCCTTCTCTGGTTGAGAAGCATACTCCTCTTTTCATTTCTCACTTACCATCCAACACAGGATGCAAGTGGAGGAGGTGAAGAGGTGCAACATCATGCATTTAATGAAATGAGACATCCTTGCTTTGGAGTGTCCTATTAAACCAACACAAATTAAATATCAAGTGTGATACAGCCGCATCATCTGTCAATTACATTGTTGTAGACAATTATGTTTCTCCTCCTGCAGACGGGGAGTTACAGCATTTGTAACAGCTTAATTAGAGTCAATTCTAATTAAGTTTACAACACGAGATTTAGTGCACAACCTTTGTTTTTATGTTACAGAAATCCACTTTTGGATGATAGACAAAGAAGCCAGGCACAGATAAGAGACGTGATACAAGCCCACTCCTGCAGACTTCAGCCCTGCCTACACCTGGTACTAACATCCAGAGGTGGGTAGTAACCAGTTCCATTTACTCCGTTACATTTACTTGAGTACGTTTTGGGAAATGTTGTACTTTTAGGAGTAGTTTTGAATCACTATACTTTTTACTTTTACTTGAGTAGATTTGTGAAGAAGAAACTGTTCCTCTTACTCCGCTACATTAGGCTACGTTGAGCTGTTACTTTTCTTTTATCCCTTTTATCCACGTACGCGTCAATCTCATGACATCACTGGGTGATTCTTTGGGAAAAATGTTAGTTTTTGCATGTTTTGTCACATTTACACAGACTCAAACACACACAGAGTTTCTATGAGTTCATGTTTGTTCTAGTTCTGCCTGGTTAAAAAAGAAAAGTACAAAGGCTTGAAATTTTGTGCTACTTGTGCTTAATTTTTTTTTTATTCTGTTATTTTATTTATTGTATTATTTATTAAAGTACTTGAATTTAATTTAAGATTATTTTAATTTAAGCTATTTTTTATTAATTTTAATTTATTTTATTATTTTATTGATTTAATTTGCCTGAAGATGATTATTTTGTACTTTTGTCTGTTTGAATGGTTGTGTTAAAAAAATAAATCAGACGTTACTCAACAGTTACTCAGTACTTGAGTAGTTTTTTCACCAAGTACTTTTTTACTTTTACTCAAGTAATTATTTGGATGAATACTTTTTACTTCTACTTGAGTCATATTATTCTGAAGTAACAGTACTTTTACTTGAGTACAATGTTTGGCTCCTCTACCCAGCTCTGCTAACATCCATCCTCTGTAATCACATCACAGGGGGACTGCTCTATGTGTGTCACACCTGGCATTGACATCAGATCTCACTCCCATTCAAATAAACACCCACATACTCCCAGTTGCCCCAGTAATGTGACTACTGGTCTAGCTATGAAACCCCTACATGTCATTGGCCGGAGGAACTCTAACTTTCCATCCTCGCTGCTCAGCTTCTGCCCCTAATTCTGTGTATCGACGCTTCTTCCTTTCATGTGTCTTCTCCAATGAACCTTCCCTGGGAACTTTCAGCTCAATATAATCAACTATTTGCTGACTAAGTGACCAAAAGACTATGTCAGGCCTATTTTTAATAGCTGTAGCAAAAGCTGCCTTGTGACAAGCTCATTTTATAACGTGTTTCAACGCTGAAGTACCTGAACACGATGAGCACGGTGGGTCCAGGTTCACCCAGAGTTTTAGATTCTGGGGTAGCAGTACTTGAGTTGTATAAAAAATCAGGGGGGATGGTGGATTTTATCATATGGGGACAGATAATTTGTGCTGATTACAAATAATATAATATATTACAAATAATAGCAGTGACCAAAACACCTGCAGAAATACTGCAGGAATGACATAGCAGCAGTTAAATGCAGCCTTCTGTAAGCTTTAAATATCCACTGGGCTTACATCAAATACATCAAAACACAACAATAAAAAACACTTTTCTGAACTTATCAATATGACTCTGTCCTTCACAGGATAAGTCAAATGGATCACTGCAAAAACTCACAATCTTAACAAGAATATTTGTCTTATTTCTAGTTAAAATGTCTCATTTTATCATTTTAGGAAAAAAATCTCATTACACTACAATCGAAAATCAGAGAAAAAAAAAAAATCGGGATTTTATTTTTGTCCAAAATCGCCCAGCCCTACATCAAATACATCAAAACACAACAATTAAAAAACTGTTTTCTGAACTTATCAATATGATTCTGTCCTCCACAGGATAAGTAAAATGGATCACTGCAAAAACTCAAAATATGAATATTTGTCTTATTTCTAGTTAAAATGTCTCATTTTAGTAAAAAAAAATCTTATTACACTTAAAAAAGACTCATCACTGGAAAAAACAACAATTTTCACCTGTTTCAAGTAGATTTTCACCTGAAATAAGTAGAAAAATCTGCCAGTGGAACAAGATTTTATTGCTTGTAATAACAAGATAAATCTTGTCCCACTGGCAGATTTTCCTACTTATTTCAAGTGAAAATTTACTTGAAACAGGTGAAAATTGTCAAATAAGTTATTCTTCTGGTGATGACTCTAAATGTTGAAATAGCAGTAAAACCACATTCATTGATGAAATGACATAAGGGATGGAAAGGAGGGATGGCAGTTTTACAGGGGGGATGATTTGGACCGTTTTTATTTCAGGGAGGATGCCATCCCCCCCTCATCCCCCCTCAACTCCAGTACTGAGTATATTACAAGGTCAGATTGCAAAAAAATAACTATAACTAGCTCAAATTACATGAGAAAAAATGTATGACATTGTTGTCACATTATGAAAGATTACCTTATTACATTATTTTGATAGCTGTTAGGATTATTGTGGCTTACTCTTGAAGGGATGGAAAGGAGGGATGGCAGTTTTACAGGGGGATGATCTGGACCGCACATGATAGCACATGTTATGTAGCCCCTAACAGGAACATATGCACTTTAGCAAATAGATTAGAGTTTCACTTGCAAAGACAAAATGTGGTGGGGTTTTTCTTCTTTTTTTTTTACCGTGGGCAGTAATGCACTAAGCAATGTCTAGTCCCTCAAAAGAGGTCACGTGAACAAATATGTCCTGCTTACACAGAAGACTAAAGTGATGTAGGCATCTCTTTATCGTGGCCCAGGATGCAATGCTTTTATACTTCTAAAAGACTGTGGCCACATTTCTTTTTCTCTAAACGTTGACCCAGTTTCAGGAGGTATTTATTACATTTCTGTGGCATGTTTTGGTCGGAAAGCATAAAGAGATACAACACAAAGTTTTCTCTTTACAACTTTGTTTGAGATGGTGGATTGGAGGGGGAGGAGTTGAGTCAGACATGTGACTCAACTGTGCAATTTTAAAAAAGTGCAGCAAGGCTTTGTGTTATCTACGACGGAGTATTAGGGCCAAACTAAGACAAAAAAAAAAGTCATAATAATATGAGAATAAAGTCGTAAAATAACGAGAATAAAGTCATAATATTACGGGAATAAAGTCGTAATATTTTGAGAAGAAAGGCGTAATATTACGAGAATAAAACATATTATAAATATATAAATATAACTTCACAATATTCCTCATTTTAACACGGGGAGAAGATGCTCTTTCTGTTAGAGTTCTCATAAATTATATTCTCATGATATTACGATTTTATTCTTATAATATTACGACTTTATTCTTATAATATTACGACTTTATTCTCATAAATTACGACTTTATTCTCGTAATATTACGACTTTATTCTCATAATATTACGACTTTATTCTCATAATATTACGACTTTATTCTCATAATATTACGACTTTATTCTATTACGACTTTATTCTCGCAACATTATGACTTTATTCTCGTAATTTTAGGACTTTATTCTCATTATATTACGACTTTATTCTTGTAATTTCCCAAAAATGTGTTGTCTTAGTTTGGCCCTAATACTCCGTCGTAGTTATCAGCCTCAAAGGTGCAGAAAATGCAGCAAAAAGTGACACTGGGTGAAGATAAAACTGGTGAAGCAGATGATTCTGCTCTGATCTGGACTTGTGATGTCACAATACCCACATCTAAACCCTTTTTCACATTTAGTTGTCTGTTTGTGTTTGTGATTTCTCCAGTTTCACTTTGGTAGTTCAGACACCCAAATAAATGCTGTCAAGTTAACAAAATAGCAATAATTCCCATTTAGATAACTTTGCTGGAGATATAGATATCATTTTTCTCAGACTTTTGAAGTGGTTGAGTTCTCAAGTCTATCTTCACAAAATGTTAAACTACTTTTTTTGGGGTGGGCTTGTTAAGTTATAACGCGCTGATGCTTGAACTTAAAATCTTAGTAGCGCCTAAGTAAATGTTACACATCCACAAACAGCGACTGATTAGTTTATCTGTCGGAAATGATTTGTTGCAAATGGTCAAGGCCTGCAGGGTTTAGTAGCATTTCCAACCGCCAACCCAATAAAGTCCAGCCACTGACCTTTTTGTTCTGGTCATCGGCCTTGTTCAGCCCAACTCAATTACTGCCCCTAATGTCTCACAAAAACACACAAAGAGCCTCTTGCTGTCACTGCCCACAAGGCATCTCAAGAGAAAATGTCTTAATCTAGTTTTTCTCCCTCCCTTTGCAGCCTTCCTTCTCATTGCACCTCAGCTTTCCAGTTTCCTGGTGCTCTCATCATTGCATTATTTGTCTTTACTTTGAGACGTGTCAGTAAGCTAATAACAGGGTGGTATCATGTGCGATATTTGCGTGTTAGTTTTGTAATATCAAAGTGGTCGTGCGGTTTAAAGGGCGGTAAAGCATAAAAAACGACACCTTTATCTGTGCAGGAAATGGCTGAAAGCGCACGCTCACACTTACGCACAGTAAAACCCACACCGGTGATGGTGCAGCAGCTCTGGTAATGTGTTCGTTCTCACACCCATGTGTGAGTGTCTGCTCTTCCCGCTGAGCTCTGAGAGGTCAGGATACTTTTTCTTTTAAAAAGAGAGCATGGATAGGCTAGTGATGGGATCGTCTAAAACGTTTTTCCTCCCTCCATGTCCTCGAGAGCCGGCACCCTGCTTGTTTTAGATGTTTCCCTGCTCTAGCACACCTGCTTCAAATAAATGCCTTATTAAAAGAGTAAAGCGATCCCCTTTTCAGTCAAGGATATTAGAGCTGGGAATCATCTAAATCAGGGGTCGGCAACCCAAAATGTTGAAAGAGCCATATTGGACCAAAAAGACAAAAAACAAATATGTCTGGAGCCGCAAAAAATGAAAAGTCTTGTATAAGCCTTAGAATGAAGGCAAGTCAGTCTGCCCCAGGGCAGCTGTGGCTACAAATTGTAGCTTACCACCACCAGAGAGAATGTGTATGAATGAATAATGATCTCTGTAAAGCGCTCTGGGTGCCTTGAAGGGCGCTATATAAATCCAAGTCATTATTATTATTATTATTATTATTATTATTATTATTATTATTATTAATAAACACATGCTGCATGTATCTATATTAGTTATAACTGGGGGAAGATGTTTTTTTCATTATGCACTTCAAGAAAAAAGTCAAAATGTTGAGGAAATAGTCAAAATTTCAAGAAAAAAGTTGAAATGTTGAGAAAAAAGTCAAAATTTCATGAAAAAAGTCAAAATGTCGAGAAAAAAGTCGAAATGTTGAGAAAAAAGTCAAAATTTCAAGAAAAAAGTTGAAATGTTGAGAAAAAAGTCGAAATGTTGAGAAAAAAGTCAAAATTTCAAGAAAAAAGTTGAAATGTTGAGAAAAAAGTCAAAATTTCAAGAAAAAAGTTGAAATGTTGAGAAAAAAGTCAAAATTTCATGAAAAAAGTCAAAATGTCGAGAAAAAAGTCGAAATGTTGAGAAAAAAGTCAAAATTTCAAGAAAAAAGTTGAAATGTTGAGAAAAAAGTCGAAATGTTGAGAAAAAAGTCAAAATTTCAAGAAAAAAGTTGAAATGTTGAGAAAAAAGTCAAAATTTCAAGAAAAAAGTTGAAATGTTGAGAAAAAAGTCAGAATGTCGAGAGAAAAAAGTCGAAATGTCGAGCAAAAAGTTGATATTTCGAGAAAAAAAGTCGAAATGTCAAGATTAATGTTGAAGTACAATCTTGAGAAAAAAGTCAAAATTTCGAGAAAAAAGTTGAAATGTTGAGAAAAAAGTCGAAATTTCGAGAAAAAGTCAAAATTTCGAGAAAAAAGTCGAAATGTCGAGATTAAAAAGGAAAGGAAAAAGGAAGAAAAAAATTAGAAAAATGGAAAAAGAAAAATGGAATGGAAAATAAGAAAAAAAGAAATAAAAAGAGAAAAAAAGGAAAAAAAGAAGAAAAAAAGGATAAAAAAGGTAAAACGTTTTTGAAAAGGCTCCAGGAGCCACCAGGGCGGCGCTAAAGAGCCATATGCGGCTCTGGAGCCGCGGGTTGCCGACCCCTGGTCTAAAACTTGCAGGGCAGGGGCTCTCAGGGCCCTGGACTGGGGAACAGTGGTGTAAAAATGAATAGGGTCAGTAAATCTTGAAAAACAAATCATTTAATTATATTCAAGAGATATAGATAACTCCTCCTGCCAGCACATTTATATAACACTTATTAAAAAAGTTAAAAACATGGACTAAAACATTAAAAGTGGTGAGGAAGATCTTTCCCGGGGGCTAAATCTTTTTTCTTTTCTACACCGGGTTTGATAATTCAGCTAAATAAAACACATTTAGATGTAATCACTTCAGCTGACACATTCAGTCTCTCATTTCTCAACTTCACATCTTCAGTGAAGCTGCTGCGGGCCATATTTCCAATTTGTGATTATGACTCACTCACTTGGCGCTTTAAGGCATACGAGCACGGTGTCAAAATGAGATATCTAACATATGTTTTTAACTTTCAAACATTTGTATTGATATCACGCAAGACAAAAATTAGGGAGTGTGGTGTTAAAAGTGCTCCGGGGGGTGACCTTTCTAAGTGTATTTGCTTTAAACGGTCTTGTTAGAGGAAGCTTTGTTTGGGTGTGAGTTATATAAGGTGCCAAGTGGAACAGTGACATGTATCTGTAGCCGCTGACGGCATTGAACGGCAAGCCAAACAAACATGTCAGTTTTATGCTCATCCAATGAACGTGGTGGAACAACACAGCCAAGAGACACAAAGAAAAACCAACTACAAAGCAACAATTCACTCAGCATCCTTTGTCGTGACACCACACCGTACCTTTAGTCGCTACCGTTTCTGTCTTGAGGATTGAGTCCATTTATTTTTTTTGAAAGGAAACACTGCTACTAAAAATAATAATAATAATAATAATAATAATAATAATACTGGTAATAATAATAATATATTATATATATATATATATATATATATATATATATATATATATATATATATATATATATTCTTATTATAATAATATAATTATATAATTATATTATTATAATTATATTATATATATATAATATATAACATATTATATTTGCGATATAATAATAATAATAATAATAATAATAATAATAATATAATATATATATTCTTATTATAATATAATTATATTATTATTATTATTATTATTATTATTATTATTATTATTATTACATATATATATAATATATAATATATTATATTTGCGATATAATAATATTGCACAGTGTATGCCCGGCTTTAACAGGCTACAGAAAGAATGTATGTGTTCAGATCATATTAAGTAAATCTCCCTCACAAATCCGATGATTCCAGGCTTCATTTGTTCTCAACTTATCTTTTCCGAGGTTAGATGGTTACAAATATATCAGAAAATATTTGCCTCAAACACAGAATAATCATCACAGACGTACTGTAGCTGCATGACACAGTCCAGCACAAACCAAACCGTCCTTGAGAAGTTAACTGCAGCTTGTTCCCAGATCAATAAAGAGGTAAAAAGGTGAGGGTTGAGTGCCACTAATTCTATTTGACTTTCTTTTTTTTTTCTGTTTGGCCTTTATGCTGAATCATTTTCCTTGCTTCTTATTCAAATAAAGATAGATAGCAAGAGTAACAATATTCATAGATGTTTGATTGTGGTATCAACAGTCGACACAAGAGCAAACCAATTTAAGCTTTAAGTCATTTCGAATAGGGCTGGGGATCGATTCAAATGTCAAGAATCGATTTGATTCCGATTCTTAAGATTCAGAATCGATTATCAAGATTTGATTCGATCCGATTCGATTCCGATATTGATTTGGGTTAGTATTATTAAAACTGTTTTTTGAGCTGTTGCATGAATTATATGACTGTAGTTCTGCAACATATTAATACTAATATTATATTGAGATTAAACAGCAAGTATTGCAGCTAATGATGCTGTAAGGACCAATCAGCTCCCAGAATGCTGATAGAACTGCTTTCAGAAACATCATGTGGGTCAGAATTACCAAACAGATCCAGGGAGGAAACAGAGACGGATGAAATCGGTTTTATTTTTTCCCACATTCCGTTTTTATTTGTTCCATTTTCCGTCTATTTTGGTTTTTAATTTTTGAGAATTTGGTTTTTATCATTTTTTGCAAATGTAACCCCAAGACAGTATATAAAGTAATGAAATATAGACAATGTATGCAATTATAACACTTTAGTGTTTTCATACCTTTAATCATATTTAAAGGCAAAAACATGGCACCAGTTATTCTCATGTCCAACAAAACATTCCTTTTTTGGGGATAAACAAAAAAATAACCAAGAGTTGTAATGTAATGATGAAAAAAAAAAACATAAATAAATAAAATAAAATAAAAAAAAATCCCCCCCCCCCCCAAAAAAAAATAAATAAAAATCGATCTTTAGACATATGAATCGATTTTTAGGAATTAATATGAGAATCGATTTAGAATTGGGAAATCGATTTTTTCAACACAGGCCTAATTTCGAAGCAATCTCAGTAAACCTGCATAAATCCTTTTTAAATCTGTTCTTCGCATGATTTAAAAAAAATGACAATCACATGAAACTTAAATATGTGGCAGCAGTGTTCGTTCATATTAGCTTTTTCGTATTTTCTCTTCCCAGCTGTGTGTAGTGTCTTTCATATCGCCTGTGTTTGTATCTTTATAAGAGAATGGAAACTTCGCTACAGGCTGCACCCAAGCAAAGTGGCATGATTGTATCGCTTCCCTTAAGGTTTTTGCTGATGGTCAGCTATTCCTCGCCAGTAATGCATGCCAGGAGTTGTTAATGGACATTCTTTGTGGAGTTTGCTAAGTTGTGTTAAGTTTTCGTAAGTAGTTGCAGCAAATGGCAGTAACACTCACTAACCCTGCTCACACAGAGCTACAGCCGTGTTGCATCAAAACCTATAAAGAAGCAATCAAATGTCATCCTGCTGGGGACACGTGTGAGCGGCGTGCTTTGGAATGGAAAGGCACGTTTATTTGTGCAGAACATTTCAGCAACAAGGTAATTCAAGGTGCTTTACATAATAGGACAATGAAAAGTGAAGAGGAGGAAAAAAAAGTGATAAAAAAGTGGCGTAGTGGCTGAATAAAGGAAATTTGGATTAAACCAGAGTTACAATTGATAATTATTTAAAGTTTAATTCAGAATAGTTTCAATAATTCAGTCAAAGCTGTAAACAAATGAGTTTCTAACTTTGATTTGAAGGAACTGAAGGTTTCAGGGTTTGTTCCAGATCTGGAAGTTTGTTCCAGATCTGTGGATTATAGAAGCTGAATGCTGCTTCTCCATGTCTGGTTTTTGAGTCTGGGGACACGGAGCAGACCTGAACCAGAAAACCTGAGAGATCTGACACAAAGACTGAAGATAAACACATGGATGAGTATTTCAAGCTGCTGCAGATACATTCATCTTTTGATCCTTTTTCCCACATTTGATTTAATTACCATAATTAAGCTCAATAATACTAACATCCCCTGATTCAAAGTCACTGGATAACAACGCCGTTGATGTCGATACTGATACTTTATTGGTTAAAATTAGAAGTCTTTACCAAGCACAAATGGGGGTACAGCTATTCGGAACTGAGGACCACTGAGGAGCACATTTTAGACATCTAAAACAACTTAAATTTAAAGGGGAGCTATTATGAAAAACAGGTTTTTTCTTGCTTTAACATATATAAAGTGGTCTCCCCTCAGCCTGCCAACGCAGAGAAGGAGGAAAGCAACCAAATTCTCCAGTGTCAGTACAGCCGCCCGGATGAGCCGTCCAGTGTCATGTGACTTCTATGAGCCGTTCAGATTCTGCTTCTGTCGTTACGTAACGAGGGAGTGATTTACATCGGTTGGCCTCCGATGCGTGAAACCACACCCACAACTAACTCCGCCGGCCGGAAGTTCCGCCATTTTTTCGTAGCGGTGTATCACGTCATTCAGGCAGCCAATCAGCACAGAGCCTCATTATCATAGCCCCGCCCACTCAGAATCCTGCATAGATAATGAGGTTAGAGAATGGGAAGATAAAGACATGGATCAGAGGCTGAATTTCTCATTTATTTAGCAAAAACAATCAAAAGCTTGTTTTTAAGACATTCAAGGCCTGTTTAAAATAGGTATTAGATGCCATAATAGGTCCCCTTTATGTAAACACCATATTTCAGAGTCTCTTTTGCATCAGACTGGGTCCATGTAACATGATCTTTTTTGTAATAAGGTACTGCAACATGGACGATTGATCTATGAGAAGAGGTGTTGGTAAAGGAAACAACTATGGCCCTCTTTCTGAGTAGCTGTTAGCCTAGCTCACCATCTGACTTTTTATTCAAAAGCACTGTCACATATGCTTGTGCGGATATATTGAAATGTACAGTAGGCTACGGACCAAAAGTTTGGACACGCCTTCTCTTTCAAACAAATGGGGAAGTGTGGTCTGTACTGTATATTGAAAAGATAGTGATCATGTTAATTCAACTGAGAAAAGTCATAAGTAGGTTCGATTGTTAGCTATTGTGTTTTTCTAGCTTCCTGGATAACACCACAGCAGAGACGTTCAATAAACGAGACAGCCCACTACGGTTGGGTTTCCTGTATCTGTGTCACGTGACTGCCCCGCCCCTTTAGGAGACAGGAAGTAGGTCCTGAGTCTATTGAGTCCTATGGGAAAAGGGAACGTGAGCACAGATTATTACCAATTCCTTCGCCCCATAGTAACCTAAGTAAATATGGGACCCATTTTTCAAAAGCCACAAACCTTCTGAACATTCTGACATCAAAATGGCAATGTTCAGACCGACAAATTAGGAGAAAATGAACTTTGTTTGAGACCTGTCTCTGTCTGAGCAACACACTCTCGCCAGATTTGGCTCTCATCGTTTTCCAATCGGATAAAATGAAGTTTAAAACGAAATTAAAACTTGCTTCTTTGCCTAATAATACTGTTATTTTTATTATTTAAGTCTTTTTGGGAGAAAGTTGTACTGTATCTAGTGTTGTATGTTCCAAACATGGATGTATTATAGAACTGGATGGTACATCAAAAATGGCCGCCCATTCATTTCAATGCATTTTGCTCACTCAGGGCATATGCCGAAAAAGTTCCTGACTTCCAGGTTTACTTCCGCGTTAAGGGGCCCATAGAGCATGCGCAGTTGAGTCACCTCCCATGATGCTCTGGGGCCTCCCATCATGCCCCGGGGCAATGACACGAATATTAATATAATATGAATTAATATAATATATTAATTAATGTATATTACATGTATAGTATTACATATATTATTAATGTATTAATATAATATAATTACATAATATATATTAATATAATACATCCATGGAATACACGGACACGGCTGTGACGTCAACCGTGACGTCACGCCCAGAAAGAGACTTTTCTTTGACTTTTCTGGCCGTTATTAAACATTTTTGACGGATATAAAGTCCATGACTTAAAAATATAGAATACAAAGATTAGTAATTGCCGGTGATTACAGCTGGAGGTTCCTGTGAACAGTTTTAGAGGCTTCTCTTTTACTATTGCGGTCTATGGGAAAAAAGCTTTCTGGGCCCCATGGGATTTTTGGTTGCAGTACCGCGGCTGGACACTGGGAAAAATTGGCATGCCTTCTGAGCGCGAGACCCGGGGGCTGATAACACCAGTCTCTTTATATAAGAATTTCTGGTGGGTGATGATAAAGGTTTTCATCTGTATGATGCACAAATTAATATTGGGAAAGACAATAAGTTTAATTCAGTTGAATTTTATTCCATTTATTAAGTGGAAAGAGAAGCAATTTTTATTGAAAAATAAGACATTCAGTTTGTTCCAGCGCTTAAAGGCACATAATGAGACGAGGGGGCTGCAATAGGTCCATCTGATCTGTGTAATCATACACAGATCAGATAAGGTGGTCTATGGCAGGGGTCGGCAACCCAAAATGTTGAAAGAGCCATATTGGACCAAATACACAAAAAACAAATATGCCTGGAGCCGCAAAAAATGAAAAGTCTTGTATAAGCCTTAGAATGAAGACAACACATGCTGCATGTTTTCTATATTAGTTATAACTGGGGGAAGTTTTTTTTTTCATTATGCACTTTGAGAAAAAAGTCGAAATGTCGAGAAAAAAGTCGAAATGTCGAGAAAAAAAAGTTGAAATGTTGAGATTAATGTTGAAGTACAATCTTGAGAAACAAGTCAAAATAAAGAGAAAAAAGTCAATTTCGTGAATAAAGTCGAAATGTTGAGAAAATTTCGAAATTTTGAGAAAAAAGTCGAAATGTTGAGAAAAAAGTCAAAATTTCGTGAAAAAAGTTGAAATGCTGAGATTAATGTTGAAGTACAATCTCCAGAAAAAAGTCAAAATGTCAAGAAAAAAGTCAAAATTTCGTGAAAAAAAGTCGAAATGTTGAGATTAAAAAGGAAAGGAAACAGGAAGAAAAAATAGGAAAAAAAGAAAATAGGAAAAAAAAGAGAAAAAAAGAAGAAAAAAGGAAAAAAGAAAAGAAAAAAAAGAAGAAAAAATTGAAAAAAAAGGTCAAACATTTTTGAAAAAGCTCCAGGAGCCACTAGGGCGGCGCTAAAGAGCTGCATGCGGCTCTGGAGCCGCGGGTTGCCGACCCCGGGTCTATGGGAACAATAAGAGGTTACACTGAGCAGAAATCCTGGTGCCATATGACATATACTGAATAAATGAGAAAACTAACCATTATCTGTCTTTCCAGGCAGACTGTTTGGACCATTGGAGACTTTTATGGTTGAATATTTCTTTATAGTTTTATAGTCTCAGCTTTGCTGACAGGGGCTTCAAAGAATCAGTCATTTACAAGATGGTACTGCCAACTCTTAGCGGGCATCATTTAAGTGTACTGAAAAAAAAAACTACTTAATTAACGCTCATGTAGTACAGTGATTGATGAAAGAAATAGTTAAATAAATAAAAAGATACCACTGGCATGAAAGTTTTTTTAGTTTAATGTATTTGGAGCGTCTATGTGAAGCATAAATGTACGCTTTGATTAGTTCTTCAAGACATAATTAAACGAGAGACCTGTCAAACACGCAGAAAGCCTTGACATTTTAGAAATGACTGACAAGATTTCCGCAGTGTGGGCTGTGGAAGTGGAAAAGCATTGCTCAGCAAAATGCTTGTTGTGACAGACAGTAGACACTGCTTTTGTGCTCATGCTTTAGGGCTTTTCTGCAAATATAAGACTTCTGTGAGTCCTCTAACTCAGCAGGGATGCCTTAATGTGCTTAAAATATATGGTTTTATTAAAATCTGAGACGGTTTCTCCCAACCCTGATGGTAGATGTGTCTCTGTTGACTCCAGTTTGGCTGAGTCAGCTGGAACTAACTCCGTAACGTTTCCCCCAGGTTGTGTTTTCAATTCTCTGCTTCTTTTCCTGAGGTCTTGATGTGACATGTTTTGGTCAAAATGCCATTAAGATAACATAAAACCTCCTACGGAGTGTGCTTTATTTGAGATCTGCTTTACAACTCCAGGCTATAAGATGACACCATTCTTTTGCACAAATTACAGTTAATATAAAACCCTGATGAACTGTCGAGTTAGATTACAGTGAACATTAAACTTTACTGTATTCTTTTGCCTTCCCTTCCAGATACTTCTGGTCTTCATAATCGACACCTTTGACACTGAAGCTTTCAGGTCAAAACCCTCATCTGATGGTGGAGGATTCACACTTTTTTTTCCCCTGTGACGATGGTGTCAATTAGGCCTGTGTTGAAAAAATCAATTTCCCAATTCTAAATCGATTCTCATATTAATTCCTAAAAATCGATTCATATGTCTAAAGAACGATTTTTTTGATTTTTTTGGGGGCTTTTTTTTTTTAATTTATGTATTTTTTTTTTCCATCATTACATTACAACTTTTGGTTATTTTTTTGTTTATCCCCAAAAAAGGAATTTTTTGTTGGACACGAGAATAACTGGTGCCATGTTTTTGCCTTTAAATATGTTTAAAGGTATGAAAACATTAAAGTGTTAGGTTATAATTGCATAAATTGTCTATATTTCATTACTTTATATACTGTCTTGGGGGTTACATTTGCAAAAAATGCTAAAAAGCAAATGCTCAAAAATTAAAAACCAAAATAGACCGAAAATGAAACAAATAGAAACAGAATGTGGGAAAAAATAAAACAGATTTCATCCGTCTCTGTTTCCTCCCTGGATCTGTTTGGTAATTCTGACCCACATGATGTTTCTGAAAGCAGTTCTATCAGCATTCTGGGAGCTGATTGGTCCTTACAGCATCATTAGCTGCAATACTTGCTGTTGAATCTCAATATAATACTAGTAGTAATATTTTGCAGAACTACAGTCATATAATTCATGCAACAGCTCAAAAAACAGTTTTAATAACACTAACCCAAATCAATATCGGAATCGAATCGAATCGAATCAAATCTTGATAATTGATTCTGAATCTTAAAAATCGGAATCGAATCGATTCTTGACATTTGAATCGATCCCCAGCCCTAGTGTCATTGACTTCAGAGTAAAAATGCGCTTCAGGTCTCTCATCGCATGCTGTACCTTCTCCATCAAAATGGGAAATAAAAAAGATGCAATTCTTTCTCCTTGCAGAAAAGATTGCAAACTTATGAGAAAACATCCTGACAATTTCCACATGGTCACACATGTCTCCCAATTGTTCTTCCCTAAAAGATGCCTCTTTTTTGTACTGCTCACAGATGGAACATCGTGTTTTCCACGGCTCCAGCAGGCACTAGTGAAGTGAGCCTTTGCTCCATAATGTTGCACATTTAGCCATTCCACTGCAGTTGAATTTATGCTCTGGTCCATGTTTCATATCTGTCACAGTGTCATCACATCTCTGGTGGAGATGGCAGAAATAGATGCTGATTTTTAATCTGGCTCTCCAAGAAGAATGGCATCCGCAATGTGTAAAACAATATATTTCATCTCATTTTGGTCAGCGCTTGATCTTGAAAACTTTTCAAAAGCAAGCCACAATAATCCTAACAGCTATCAAAAAAATGTAATAAGGTAATCTTTCATAATTTGACAACAATGTTATAATTTTTTTCTCATGTAATCTGAGCTAGTTATAGTTACTTTTTTGCAATCTGACCTTGTAATATACTCAGTACTGGAGTTGAGGGGGGATGAGGGGGGATGAGGGGGGATGGCATCCCCCCTGAAATAAAAATGGCCCAAATCATCCCCCTGTAAAACTGCCATCCCCCCTTTCCATCCCTTATGTCATTTCATCAATGAATGTGGTTTTACTGCTATTTCAACATTTAGAGTCATCACCAGAAAAATAACACCAGGAAAATAACTTATTTGACCATTCTCACTGGTTTCAAGTACATTTTCACTTGAAATAAGTAGGAAAATCTGCCAGTGGGACAAGATTTATCTTCTTATTACAAGCATAAAAATGTTTAATACTTATTTCAAGTGAAAATGTACTTGAAACAGGTGAAAATGTTGTTTTTTCCAGTGATGAGTCTTGTTTTAAGTGTAATGAGATTTTTTTTAGAAATAGGATAAATATTCTTGAAGATTGTGAGTTTTTGCAGTGATCCATGTTACTTATCCTGTGAAGGACAGAGTCATATTGATAAGTTCAGAAAAGTGTTTTTTATTGTTGTGTTTTGATGTATTTGATGTAAGTCCAGTGGATATTTAAAGCTTACAGAAGGCTGCATTTAACTGCTGCTATGTCATTCCTGCAGTATTTCTGCAGGTGTTTTGGTCAGTGCTATTATTTGTAATATATTATATTATTTGTAATCAGCACAAATTATCTGTCCTCATATGATCAAATCCACCATCCCCCCTGATTTTCTTTTTACAACTCGAGTACTGAATATACTGTAGATGACACATAATTCATTAGTAACCCCCCCCCCCCCCCCCCCCCCACATACAGTATCATACGAGAAATCATACAGTTCATTATCAGGACACACCACTTTGATATAAAATGGCTATGCTGGCCGTTTTCCTCTCAAACATTTATATTTATAGTATTTCCTGCATGTGGAGTTTGGCCACAGATAGGTGGTTACAGCTGCATAATTCAGTCTGGGTCCCATGACTGTGGCTCTCATTAATAATTTACTTTAAAAACCTCAGTCATGAGTTGACTGAGTCTGGCCCGGGATGGGAACGCACCCTCCCACAGATGGGAACACTGAAGCAACTTGAAAGTCAGCTGGTGCATAATGGATTAGCCAAAGATCCTGTTGTAATTCCTCCGTTGCACAAAGGGTTGGTTGACTGTGGGCTTCATTGTCGGTGTAGTTGGTTTTCAGTGGTGAAACTGTGTTGCTACTGAGGCTAAATCAAATAGAAATCCAGAATTTACCAGTATCAACTATGAAAAATATTAAAGAAACTCAATTAGAAGTCTTAGAAAATTATATACATTTTTTCTTTTTTTTTTTTTTTTTTTTACCTTGTCTGCACACATATTATTGATTGATACCATGACGGTAGAAACCAAAAGTGTATATATGTGCATTATTACTATATGTAATATATACATATATATACGCACACATATGCGTACACATACATAAATATACACATACAAACCCAGTGTTTTTTTTTTTTTTTTTTTTTTTTGGGGGGGGGAGGGGGTGGGGGGGGGGGGTGACGACATCCACTGCCAATCCAGGAAGCAGGAACACACGGAGACACACGTCAAGCACTGGAAATCTGCAACAAAAAACCACAAACAAAGCACGAAACCGGCACGGAGCCAACCAAAACACGAACAGCAATCGACCTAAATCTTGAGATCTGATCGCAGTCTGAGCTAAGCTATCGCTACCGCTACCTAAACCCAAAAACTAGAGAGCCAGCATGCAGGTGAACAAGCCAGTGTGTATGTCTATGTGTGTGTGTGTGTATGTATATGATCATGCGTGTGTGTGTGTGTGTGTGTGTGTGTGTGTGTGTGTGTGTGTGTGTGTGTGTGTGTGTGTGTGAGTGTGCATATGACTAAATGACTATATGTGTGTGTGTGTGTGTGTGTGTGTGTGTGTGTGTGTGTGTGTGTGTGTGTGTGTGTGTAATAAACCAAACAAAGCTCCACCTGAAGTGTATCTATAGTGGGGGAGGGGGGGGAGCGACCCCGCCACCCGCGAGACCAGAGGCCGACAAGGAAGAGCCCGGAACCCAGGCCACCGGCAAACCCCACAGAGGGGAGAAGTAGGAGGGAGGCAACCCACCGCCTGCGAGGCCCCACCCCCACCCGGCGGCGGCCGAGGGGGCCCGCGGGCGGGGCCCCCACGGCGCGGAAAGAAGCAGCCAGGGATCCTGCGGCGGCGGACCGCGACCCAGGCAATCCCCGGCCACCCGGTCCGGGCCGGACACGCGGCCAGGAGGCCCTCACCCTTCAGGCCAACGACCCCCACCCGGCAGGGGGCCAGCCTGCCCGGAGAGACAGAGCTGCCCCAGCCGCCGACGCGGGCAGGCGCACCCGTCCCCCACGAAAGTGGCCCTCCAAGACCAGAGGGGCGCCCCGCCGTAGAGGCAGCGGGGGGGACCGGAGACGGGCCCGGAGAGAGGGAACCCCCCAACAAGGCGACACCCGCGCAGGCCCGACAACGGAGGGCCCCAGACCCAGGCATCCCATTCATTCATCCATTCACCTATCCGATACCTATACTAATAATAATATAATATACTATACATAATAATAATAATAATACTAATAATAATAATAATAATAATAATAACCATCTTTGTATAATATAATATTGATAAATTATTAAGTTTTTGATGTCCTGCCAATGGAGGCTCAAATCCTCCATGGCAGGACCCTTCCATACCGCATTCTCACCGACACAGACATACAATCACGCACCGTTTCCCCCTCCCCGGGGGGGTCCAGCACCGCCAGAAGGCACCCCAGGCTGCACGGCGGGCCCCGCCAGGCCCGGGTAACCCGACCCACCCGTCCGAGGCCCAGGCCGGTGAGGGAACGCGGGTGATGTGGGACCCCCTCCCGCCCCTTGTGTTGAGTGCATGTGATTAATGCCATAAAAACAGGGAGGAGGGAGGGCCAAGTATCGATTGACACCGACCCCCCCCCCCCCCTCCCGAACTACGTGTCCTTGTCAAGTGTATTTATAATGTGTTGAATGTGCAGTGTCTAGTTTGCTGTTAAAACCGTGAGGCGGGGAGTGCCGGGCCACGCGGGACAGTGCCCCCCACGACCCGGACCCCCCGCCTTTCGCCTATGTGCGTATGAATCGTGTAGGGGGGGCAAGAGGGGGAGCGGAGGCCGAAGCCAGGAGGCAGGACCAGCAAAGCCGGCCCTGATAAGACACCCGCGTCCCCCCACCGGCCATCCAGTAGACGGGGGCCGGCCCCCCGAGCCGGGCCAGGGCCCTACCGTACCTCCACGGGCGCCCCCGGAGCCGCCGGAGCCCCCAGACGGAGGGGGAAACGGTCCAACATCCTCCCATTCATACTGACAACATAAGACATAGATACCTGGGAATGGCGCCACCCCGCCGCCGCGCCCGCCCGTGCACCCCCCGGTCAGGGGAGGCCCGATCTCCGGACCCGGCCCCACCCCCCCCCGAGGCCACCCCGGCGGACACCCCAAGGGTCACGGAGTCCCCACATCCGCAGGGGCACTTGGCCCCCGCCCAGCGACGGAGGACCAAGGCAGCAATGCCTCCCCAGCGCAGACAGCCACCCCCCACCCAGGCAGGACCGGGCCCTCCGGGTGGGACCCCCACGTCCACGGCCCAGCCCCCCCCAGGAGGCCCGGAGACGCCCAAGCCACCGCCCCCCGCCCGAGCCCTCCCCAGGCACCCCCCCCACCGCCATGAGGTACCCCCCCCCACAGGCCCCCATGAGTGAAATGGGGAGAGAGCTCCATCTAGCAAGATCATCTTCTATTTTCTTTATAAGCTGAACATAATTTAATTTTATTAACTCTGACAGCCTAGGGGAGATGTTTATGCCTAAATATCTAATGTTCCCTGATTGTAATTGAGTATTGGATATATTCCTAAAATTGCAGTTCACGCACAAAACGGTGGATTTAGACCAATTAATAGAATAATCAGACAGAGATGAAAATCCCTCTATAAGTGCGATTGTCTGTGATAGTGAAGATCGTGAGTTCTGGAGGAAGAGGAGTACGTCATCCGCATAAAGACTTATTTTGTGCTCTACTATTTTGCATTGTATACCTTTAATATTTTGATTTTGTCTAATAGCTGCTGCTAAAGGTTCGATAAATATTGCAAATAATGAGGGAGATAGAGGGCAACCCTGTCTAGTGCCTCTTTGCAAGGTAAAACTTGTAGAGATTTGATCATTTGTCCTTACACGTGCCTTGGGAGAGCTGTATAATATTTTTACCCAGTCAATGAAAGATTCACCAAATCCAAATTTATGTAAGGTTGCCAATAGAAACTTCCAATTTACCTTATCGAATGCTTTTTCCGCGTCTAAGGATATAATAGTAGTTTCCTGTTTATTGATACTGGAATAATCTATAATATTTAATAATCTGCGAATATTAGTAGAGGAATGTCTACCTTTAATAAAGCCTGTTTGATCCGGATGTATAATAGAAGGGGTGACTCTTTTCAGACGTTCAGTAAGGGCCTTGCTAATTATTTTAAGGTCTACATTTATTAATGAAATTGGGCGGTAGCTCGATGGGAGCAAGGGATCTTTATCCGGTTTTAATAACAGACTAATATTAGCAGAGTTCATATTTAAGGGTAAGCTTTTATTTTCCCTAATATTTAGAATCATTTTATAAAATGTTGGTGCTAATATGCTCCAGAATTCCTTATAAAATTCAGCTGGGAAACCGTCTGGGCCCGGAGCTTTATTATTGGGCATATGTTGAAGAGCTTCATGGAGTTCTCCTATTGAGAGTGGTGAATCTAAATTCGTAACCTGTTCCTGATGTAACTTTGGCAGGTTAATTTCTCCAAGAAACTCATTAATGGATTGATCAGATGGTTCAATTTGTGACGAGTATAATTTGTAGTAAAAGTCTCTAAAGATTGAATTTATTAAACAGGGATCATGTGTAACTTCCCCTGACTGGTCCTTAATAGATGTTATGGTTGTTTTTTCTTTGTTTATTTTTAATTGATTGGCTAAATATTTTCCTGATCTGTTAGCATGTGCAAAGTTTTCCAGGCGAAGCCTTTGTACTAGAAACTGCGTTTTTGCGTCAATTATTTTATTTAATTCTATTTTAGTTTTCCTTATTTTGCTAAGGATACGTTCATCTGCAGAAGTCTGGAAGGCCTCCTCTAGCGTCTTTATTTCACCTTCTAATTCTTTTGTTTTTAAGTTGTCTTTTCTTTTTTTATTTGACGAAAAGGAAATTATTTTGCCTCGCATTACTGCTTTCCCAGCTTCCCATAGAACGCTTGCTGATATTTCCGGCTGGTCGTTAATTTGCAAAAAAATGTCCCATTCTTTCTTAAAAAAGTTAGTAAAGTCGGGGTCTTTGAGTAATGATGTATTAAATCTCCAAACTTTGGAGGATGATACGCTCCCCCTCTTCCCCAGAGTGAAAGAAACAGGTGCGTGATCGCTAATATTGATTGGGTGTATTTGTGATTCTGAGATATCTCTCATCAGAGAGCTACTGACTAGAAAATAATCTAACCTAGAGTATGAGTGGTGAACGGCTGAGAAAAAAGTGTAGTTCCTAAGGGTTGGGTGTAAAGAGCGCCATGTATCGCAAAGACCCAGATCATTCATGTATTGCTTAACAATACTTGCTGACTGCCAACTCCTGTGTCCGCCTGCATTACTGAGCCTGTCCACTCCAGGGTCCAGAACCATGTTGAAGTCTCCTCCGATGATGACTGTGTTGTCTAGGTGAGCAGAAAGTGAGGTGAAAAAAGAGTGAAAAAACGAGGAGTCATCAACATTTGGACCATATACATTAGAAATACATAAATTCAAGCTTTGAATTTGCAAGACTAAAATTAATTAAAGCTGCAAGCAGCGATGAACGGGCCCTCGCACTCACGGCCACCGCCCCCCATAAGCATATCAGAAACGATACCACCCACGACTTCTTATGTCAAACCATTCAAAAGTTATAGCAGAAAAAAGGGACAACCAATCAGAAGAAGGGGCGGGGCTAGTTCAGGCCAATGAAGGTCAAGGACTCATTACAGAGTCCAATGACACCACCCACGACTCTCTACGTCAAAACCTTCAAATGTTATAGCAGGAAATAGGGACAACCAATCAGAAGAAGGGGCGGGGCTAATTTTCACCAATTATGGTCAAGGACTCAATACCGAGTCCCATGACACCACCCACGACTCTTTATGTCAAACCATTCAAAAGTTATGGCAGAGAAAAGTATTCTAGGGGGCGCTGTTGAGCCGTTAGGCCACGCCCATTAATGCAAACCATGAAATATCAAATGTATCGCCAGGCCTGGCTTGCATGTAAAATTTGGTGACTTTTGGAGAACTATCAAATATGGACCAATCAGATGAAGGGGACGGGCGCTTTTTGGCATCTAGCGTCGCCATGGTAACGCTTTTGAAAGAGAAAAGTAATGCGCAGGATGGAGACGCACATTTTGAGGTATAACACACCTGGGTGCACGTTACGGTTCGGGCCGTATTAATTGCCGAAGGAATGGCATAAATTGCACCAAAATTACACAATTAATTCAAAATGGCCGACTTCCTGTTCGGTTTCGGCCATGGCGCCAAGAGACTTTTCTTTAAGTTGCAACATGATGCAGGTGTGTACCGATTTTCATGCATGTACGTCAAACGGTATTGTGGGACTTGAGGCACAAAGTTTTCCGGGGGGCGCTGTTGAGCCATTTTGCCACGCTCATTAATGTAAACCATAAAATATCAAATTTATCGCCAGGCCTGGCTTGCATGCAAAATTTGGTGACTTTTGGGGAACTATCAAATATGGACCAATCAGATGAAGTGGGGCGCGCTTGTTGGCGTCTAGCGTCGCCACGGTAACACTTTTGAAAGAGAAAAGTAATGCGCGTAGTCGCAGGATAGAGACGCACATTTTGATGTATAACACACCTGGGTTCACGATATGGTTCGGGTCGTATTAATTCTCGAAGGAATGGCTCATATTGCTCCAAAATTACGCGATTAATTCAGAATGTTTAAAATGGCCGACTTCCTGTTCGGTTTCGGCCATGGTGCCAAGAGACTTTTCTTTAAGTTGCGACATGATACAGGTGTGTACCGATTTTCGTTCATGTACGTCACACCGTATTCTGGGGCTTGAGGCGCAAAGTTTTTTCGGTCTGAACCAACCAGATGAAGGGTGGGCGCGCTTTTTGGCGTCTAGCGTCGCCACGGTAACGTTTTTGAAAGAGAAAAGTAATGCGTGTTGTCGCAGGATGGAGACGCACATTTTGATGTATAACACACCTGGTTGCACGTTACGGTTCGGGCCGTATTAACTGCCAAAGGAATGTCATAAATTGCGCCAAAGTGACACGATTAATTCAAAATGGCTGACTTCCTGTTCGGTTTCAGCCATGGCGCCAAGAGACTTTTCTTTAAGTTGTGTACTGATACAGGTGTGTAGCGATTTTCGTGCATGTACGTCAAACCGTATTGTGGGGCTTGAGTCACAAAGTTTTCCGGGGGGCGCTGTTGAGCCATTTTGCCACGCCCATTAATGTAAACCATTAAATATCAAATTTTTCACCAGGCCTGACTTGCATGCAAAATTTGGTGACTTTTTGGGCACGTTTAGGGGGGCAAAAAGGCCCTCCTTTCGTCAGAAGAAAAAGAAAAAGAAAAAGAATTCCTACAGATACAATAGGGCCTTCGCACTGAAGGTGCTCGGGCCCTAAATATCTACCCTCTGAGTCAATGTGTGTGTCCTTTACAGTGAAATTTACTCTTTTATTAATGAGAATTGCTACCCCTCTTTGTCTGGAGTTGTAACAGGCGGAAAAAGCGTGCGGAAATTCTGGCGTGGCCAATGCATCTGCTGAAGCTTTAACTAAGTGTGTTTCTTGTAGTAAAACAATGTCTGCCTGCAGAGTTTGAATTTGATTAAGAAGTTTTAATCTCTTTACTGTGTTCCCGGCCCCGTTTACGTTCCAGGTGACGAACTTTAATTTATCCATAATCCAATCACTGAAAATAACATTATATGTAAATGGTAATGTTGCAGGAGTTGGATGTGTGTGTGCCATGTTAATCTAAATGTATGTTTGTACCAATTAACCAACCGGAAAGTGCAGCAGAGTGAGACATGGAGGGAAAGAGGAAAAAAGGAGTGTGACAATTGGGGTGGGGTGAGGGGGAGGGAAATAATTCTAACCATAATTAAAAGAAAAAAGAAAACAGAAAAAGAGATAGAGAAGAGGGGGAAAAGAAAAGAAAAAAAAGAAACGATCACCGATGTGTGACTGTAACTCATTGAGACTAGCAGATCAAAAATTATAAATACCTTAATATGTGCCGAAAATGTTTATGAAACTTTATCTGATCTAATCACCCAGTGTTTATAAAGCTATCTCTCTAACTAATTATCAAATGTTTATAAAGCTATATCTGATCTAGTCACCATTTACCATATACATTTTTTCTTAATATAACTATTGATGTTGTATGGAGGGATTTTTGTTTCTTTATTATGCAAGCAAAGAAAAATGAACTTTCAATCAAAAATCAGACTGAGAGCAAAACTATAATTTTTTTTTAAATTGCAAGTAAAAAAAACACATTTAATTGAAATATAAATCCAGTGTTTTTGTTTGAAAACCTTAAAGTTTTGTTTGCAAATCTAAAAGTTTTGTTTGCGAGTCTAAAATCTTTTTCTATGAAGTCTGATGTGACTATCGTCGAACCGCCAATAAACACTCGTCTTGTTTCCAGTTTAGGTCAGTTTAGCCAGGAAATCCAGCAAAGACGCTTGCAAAACTTTTAAATTCGCAAACAATACTTTAATGCTTTCAAACAAAAACTTTGAATTTATATTTCAATTTAATATGTTTTTTTTTATTTGCAATTAAAAAAAAAATATAACAGTTTGTATAGCTTTTCTTTCAATCTGATTTTTAATTAAAGTCATTTTTCTGTGCTTGCATAATATACAAAAATCCCTCCATATTGATGAGGATTTGCTGATTACAGCAAACCAAAGAGCAATTAGAATGTCTTTTTATTCCTTCTTTTAAATTGGCTTTAAAAAGTAGTTTTCATTGGAGATAATAGAGAAGCATCATTTATTTTTTTATGTATTTTTTAAATCAAGGTGATCACTGAATCATCAACTTTTCACAGTAAAAGAACATTTAACCAAACCTTTACTTGGCACTTAAAAAGAGAAACCTGAAGTTGATGGCTTATTTATTTGAGAATAAAATGAGTTACCAGTGATCATAACGCTGGAAAAGCTGCAGATAAAGTGACAGTTACGAGGACTGATGGAGCAACTTTCCTTCTTATGTGTCCAAATATCTTTCGGTATCTGAAACCTGCATTGCCCTTGATTTTATGTGGATGTGACTTTGAAACTTTGTCGTGTCAACTAATCAATACCGTTACACAGCGTGAGACAATATAACACAATAATAGGCTGCTGTTTGGAACAGCTTTATCTCAGTTTAATTGCGTCCTTAGTCTAAAAATTGCATTTTCACTGAAGTGTTTTTTAATGTCGCTGAAATATCTCAGTGGTTCGCGTGTTTCTTCACGCTTGGACACAAAAGGATGAGTGGGAGTCGTCCCAGCGTGCTACGCAGCGACATGGCACCTCTTGCAGTCCATGATGAATGCTCGTGTGAATAATTGGTACAAATATACTTTGATGCACTATTAAACAAAGGTGTTATTATGTTGTCAAATGAAGAAAGCAGATATGTTACATTAATTCCACAGCGACGAGCCATCCCCGCAGATATCTAATGGAGACATCTTGTGAAATAAAAACATAATGAGCTCCTGAGGACACCAGTACCGGCTCCTGTGACATGGTGGATACACAGATGGTGATATTCCTTTTCATGGTGAACATTGATCTCAATTTAGACTGTTTCAAAGACAACAGCTGTCTTGTACTCCTCACCAGGTCAAGCGTAAAATAGCAAGACTAATACTGTACCGCTCAGCTGCTCAACACCATTAATGTGTGTGCTGCAATAACCATGACCTGGCTTAAGTAGCTCATGTTAAAAGACCCCCAGATTTGCTGACATTTACTGTTTATGTTCTCTCAGCTTGTGACATACTGGCGACACATGGTGACGCAGTTTGTTATGGTTGGTGCTGGCACAAACTCTGCGTTGTCTTTAAAAGTGGGCTATAAGAGTTTTAGTTACATTGACTAATTGTCTCCTCATCATCGGCTGGATTACGGAAGAGTATTAGGGCCAGGCAGGAGAAAAATAAAAATAATATTTTAGAGGAGGAAGATTTTTTTTTCATTATGCACTTGGAGAAAAAAGTCGAAATGTCGAGAAAAAAGTCGAAATGTCGAGAAAAAAAAGTCGAAATGTTGAGATTAATGTTGAAGTACAATTTCGAGAAAAAAGTTGAAATGTATTTCAACTTTATTCTCAAAATTCTGACTTTATTCACGAAATTTCGACTTTATGCACGAAATTTCGACTTTATTCTTGAAATTGTATTTCAACATTATTCTCGACATTTCAACTTTTTTCCCGAAATTGTACTTCGACATTAATCTCAACATTTCGACTTTCTTCTGGACATTTCAACTTTTTTCTTGACATTTCGACTTTTTTCTCAAAGTGCATAATGAAAAAAAAAATCTTCCTCCTCTAAAATATTAAAATAAAAAAAGTCGAAATGTCGAGAATAAAGCCGAAATGTTCCGACTTTATTCACGAAATTTCGACTTTATACACGAAATTTCGACTTTTTCTCGAAATTGTACTTCAACATTAATCTCAACATTTCGACTTTTTTCTCGAAATTTCGACTTTTTTCTCGAAGTGCACAATAAAAAAAAAATCTTCCCCTCTCAAATATTTTTTCTCCTGCATGGCCCTAATACTCTTCCGTACTGGATGGCCATCTTGTGAGTACACTTAAAAATGTAAACAAAAAGATCTTGGTTTTCATGCACAGCTCTAGTGGGGGCAGCCATGTGAAGGGGGGAAGAGGTTTCCTGGAGTTCGTAGGAGGTGTATAGGAGGGAGAGGGTGAAAGGAACTTGTGCTCCATGTTTTGTTTTAATAAAAAACCAGCAGATGCGTCATCATCCAGAAATCACCTACCCTGCTTTTAAAAAAATAGATTTTAATATTTATTCTGGTGTAGACTCTCAGTCATCCAGGTCATGCATACTCTCAAAGGCTTGAAACAGCCAATGGACTTGGTTTTTCTATTTCCTTCTATCCTGAAGATTTCCTCAGTTCAAATAGAATGGTGTGGAGTTCAGTGAAAAGAAGCCAATTATGTCAAACGGGGAAGAAAGAACATTGAAGAGAGGAGGTGGACTCAGTTTCACTCATCAAACACCTACAATCACCCTTGGTTCTCAAACTCACGTAGTTCCTCAACCGTTCGCACTTTGATTCCTGTGACCAAGACCAAGTTAACAACTGTCAGTGTTATAACGACCCACAGAAGTGGAGGGAGGGTCAAGGATTTGCATATGACTTCTACCGTTTATAAGCTTAAAAAGCCACGGTAGTCTGTTTGAACTTGAACTGACTTACAACTCTGGGTCTTTAGCGTTTATAAAAATTCAATTTCCCAGTCATTTATTCCAGTCGGATATTAAAGGAGCTTGAGGCAGGATTGAGGCAGGATTTATGAAAAAAATTCGTATACGTTTTAAGTTTTCTAGTAATAGGCCGCGTTCAGACTGCAGGCAAATCAGATATACTGTATATATCAGATTCCTTCTCATATCCGATTTTCAGGGCTCACTGTCCACACTGTTTTTAGCAAGTGTCCATATCGGATCTGGCTCTGTTCAGACTGGGCCACATCATTGACTGATCTGACGGGTTGCCGTAGCAACGACGTCGGAGCGGAGGCGTCACCCAGCGCGTGTATTGTGTAAAGTCATGTAATTGCGACATCAAAAACAATAACAATATGGAGCCAGCTCACATGCTGTTTCATACCTGTAAAGCTGGGCATACACTGTGCAATATTTTAAATCGTTTGAGACTGCCCCATCTCACTCTAATCCTCCCGTCGGACCTCTGTTACTGGAACCTGAGGCTGGTTTTGTGTCCACCCAAACGTGCGTCCTGCCCACCCGATCAAAGGTAATGGGGATCCTTTATTTTTTTATAATTTTATATATATATATATATATATATATATATATATATATATAAAAAAAAATATATATATATATATATATCTGTACCGTTCCTGATTGGGTCGGCACTGCGCATCATTTTTAGACATAACAATGAACGCATACCGCAAAAGTTGTGTGATTGGCGGAGGGATCCGGCGTCCCAGCAAAATGAGAAACAGAGAAAGGTGTTCAGAACAAAACCACCAGCAAACTAACAAACCAACCAACAAAGCTCAGAGTTAACAAAACGAACCAGCAATGAATAACAAATGAGCTGACGGGCTGCAGGTTCAGGCTCACAGCGCGACTGATAAGAAGATATGAAGGCTGATTTATGGTTCTGCGTTACACCGACGCAGAGCCTACGGCGTAGGTTACGCGGCGACCCGCACCGTACGTGGAAATGCGGTCTTTTTTCCTGCTATTAAAACATGATTTGTAATGTGAATTTGCAACACTTAAACTACAAATAATAGTTATTGACGTGACATCAGAGATTGTACATGCTCTCTGTGAAAGGATGAGTAGCTCCACAACTGGAAACGGGCGGGTGGTTTGGAGCGTCTGGGACAGTCATATCCGATCTGAGTGTTTGGAGCTGTTCAGACTGACACGCATCCGCCCAAATGCGATACTGATCGGATATGAAACTACCTCCCGGAGGTGGTTTCGATCTGGTTTGCAAAAATCGGATCTCATGCGGTTTGGGACTGTTCAGACTTCAAAAGAGTCATCCAGTTTCAATCTGGATCGGCTAAAAATCGGATATTTGCCTGCAGTCTGAACGCGGCCATAATGTCAGATGAAGCGTTCCAAATCAAAAAGAATGATTCCTCTAGCGTATCTCTCCGTTGCCTTGAACAGGCTGTGTGCTGCAAAATGTGCTGCAATTGTGGGGCCGAATTTCCTGCACTGTCCTGTGGATGTGACGTCACATGACGCTGCATGCGCATTCTCCTCGTTCTCCTGTGCCGGCTTCACTGTTGGCTGCAGTACCCCCAACGGCCGTCGTGGTGAAGGGTGGCGCTAGAGAGTCTCATTTCTTAAAAGAAACCTCAAGCTCCTTTAAATAGCAATGTGGTTTACTATGATTTTTGCTCTCCTGCTGGTTGCTGCATATTTACCAGGGATTTATTTATTTATTTATCATTTTTTCTAACTTCTAACTAACTTTTCTAACTAACTAGATTATTTATTTATTTATTTATTTATTTATTTATTTATTTATTTATTTATTTATTTATTTATCTATTTATTGTGTCATAGTTGATATTAGCTTCATCAGCTTTATTCATTGGTTGGAACATTGTTAGATCACTGGTAGAAGTGACCACTTCCATCTCAGTTTATAGTGGTCCATCATGAATTAAATCTGGCCTTTTGGGTCATTTATGTGTCTGTTGTGAAAATGCTGATCTTTATGGAAAAATTCTGATCTTTTCCGATTTTCCAACCAAGGCGTTTCCTGTGTTTTAACTCTACCGGGTAAAGAATGAGTTAGGTCCAGGTGCATTTGGACAATGATGGGCATTCATGATTTTGCTTTTCAGCTTTAATTTAAGAGTTTTCACAAACGTTTGCATTCACCATTTTGAAATTGCAATCGTTGTAAGAAAAGTACCTCGACATTCATGGCTCGAAACATTTACCATATGCCAACTTCCTCTGCTTACTTTGTCTTAAAGTAACCTAAAGAAGGAAGCCAACGCAGCTGACCAAAATATGATTGTTTTATTTTAAATTCATCGTGGTTGTGTATTCATTCAAAATTAAAAAAAACTCTTTCATTGTTCAAATACTTCTATGTCTAACTATATACAGTACCTCAAAATACAATTGCTGGTCACGATTACTTGTTTGATTTTGTTTTTGATTCATTTTCTATTTTTTTTGTGAGGAGAAAGCAGTCACAAAAAAATTAGTGAGTTTCTTTTTTGCAAGATAGCTTTTTCAGGGAAATGCTCCAAGGTACGAGAACTGCCGTGTCAGAGAAATAAAACTTGAAAGAGAGCAAAGGGAAAGTAAAGTCATTATAAAGTAATTATCCGACTTAGCAATGTAATTAAGACACCAGGCTGCAGTGATATAGGGTCATTCCCTGTGTTGCTCTGCATTCAGCCATAACACAAAAACAATATTACCTCACACATACTTAAACCGTCAGATAAAAGCAAGTATTACGTGACTGTGTGAGTGTTTAAAGGCAATACAGTGACACAGAGACCATATACTTGCAAGGTTTGGTGGCTGCTTTTCAGTCGTTCTTATAAAAAGGGAAATCAGATAACCACAGGCTTCTTGGCTGTCTTGATACAGGCTCGTTAATGGATATAAGAAGGGGACGTGATCGATACGGCTGTCCCCACTCGAGGCTGAGAAACCATCTCTGGGGAGCCGACTGTGCGCTCCTCTCAAAGCCACAATGCTCACAGATGCTGGGAAAACGTCATCCATTGTGAACCATTAGAGCAACTGGGAAATTGTTCTGATCTGGTTACTTGAAAGCTGTGCGCAAGGTGTGATTAAGGCCACGTTTCCACATAGCCGGATATTTACAAAAACGGATATTTCCCCCTTTACGTTTTGAAAAATATCCTCGTTTACACGAACCCGCATACATACGCTGTTAAGGTGCTATGAGCATCCAAACCTACAGGGGGCAGTGTAACGAGAAGCGTAAAGTCATGCTAGCCAATCGGAATCCTGGACAAAAACGTCAACAAATGACACGTGTGAAGCCTGAATAATATTATGGTTCTGCGTTAAATCGACGGCGTAGCCTACGTACAGTGCGCGTCGCCGCGTAGCCTACGCCGTAGGCTCTGCGTTGGTGTAACACGGAACCATAAATCAGCCTTGACTGCCAGTTACTTCCAAGACGGAATGAGAGTCTTTCGTTTGGAGTTACAGAGAAGTGGAGTTACTTTTAAGTGTGACTTTAGAATATAAAACAGGTAAAATTTTGTGGAACAGCCTCCCGGAGAACCTCAGGGCCGCAGAGACTGTTGATGTTTTTAAAAAGAGGCTCAAGACCCATCTCTTTAATCAGGCTTTTAACTGACTCATTTAACTCTTTTACATTTCTTATGCTCACCCTTATTTTTATTGAATCTTACTGCTCTGTTTTATATTTAGTTTATCCTTTCTTATCGTATTTTATTTTTGTTTAATCTCAATGTTTTATCTAAATATTTCAGTTGTTATTTATGGTCTATTTTATACATTTTACTGTTTTATTATTTTAGTTTTTAATGTCTTACTTTCTAGACATACTTTTAGGATTTTATGTTTGTATGTTTTATGTTTTTTATAAACTCCTTTAGTGTATTTTATCCTGTTTTCTTGTAGCTTTTATCTCCAGTGTTTCCTCATGGGGAGCCTCCATGCTGGGAGTGACTCTGGCCTGCAGGGGGTCGTCCTGGGGGTCGTTCTGGCCTGGATGGTTGTGGAGCTCTGCACCACGGCTTCACCGCTGTGGTGTGGACTCCTCTTTCCGTCCGGGCCGGGATGGTCTCTGTGGGCCCCCCCCCCCTTGTAGGTGCGGGCTATGAGACCTCCTGGCGTGGACGGCTCCCTGTTACCGTTTCGTCACCTGGATCCTCTGTGCCTAGCCATGTCTACACCATGTGTCTGCGTGCGTGTCTGTGTGTGTAATTTAGGAATTTAGGTGAATTGTAGTGTGCTTTTGTCTGCGGGGAGGGGGGGGGGGGGGGGGGGGGCATTAATAAGTTTTATGTTTATTTGTTTTTTCTTGTTTTTTTTTTTTTTTTTTCTGTTAAGCACTTTGTGTTTCATTATTTGTAGGAAAAGTGCTATATAAATAAAGTTTGATTTGATTTGATTTGATTTGATTAAAATACAAGACAATATTGACGGTGGCCAAAAAATTGTAAACACAGGTCGCACAAATGATGCCGGTGACGTTTCTGTCACATAATGTGACGTTCTGAAGCCTAAATCTCTGTTTCCCTCCGTTTACAAGCAAACGTGAAAACTGAGTTTTTGAAAATCTCCACTTTGGCCGGAGTTTTCAGAAATGATCGTTTTTGGTGACTTTGAGCTTCGTTTTCGTGTAAACGAACGGCCAAAACACAGGAAAACGCCACCGTTTTTGCTCCGTGTAAACGGGGCCTAAAGCTAATTTTCGGCTCTGTTTAGTTACTACGAATCAAATTTACAGAGCGACCAGGATTTTTATTATCATTTTTCTATACAATGGTCAGTCATAAGCTTTTTCTACAATGGGGATTGTTTCACCTGAATACCTCTCCTTTATTTATTAAAAATAGAAAACACTTTCAGTTGCTCTTGTATCAAGGCTCTTTCACACACCACAAAGCATTAAGGCTTTCAAAGGGAGAGACAATTACGGATGAATTTTCAATTTTTACTTTCTATGGTTGTTTACTGTCGACTATTATGCAGAAAGCTGCAGAGCTCACGTTGGGTCACGGGAGAGGACGATTTTTTCCTTTGTCGTCCATTGCAGCATACCCCTCCCCTCATTCTTCCTGATACATGAACAGCTCACGTATCAGTTCAGCCCGTTCATGACACCCACCATAGTTAAAGAAACATAATGATGTGGTAGGCACTCCACATGATGAATATTACTCATTACTCAAACAAGAATGAGCTCAAACAGCTTGGCTGTACAGTATGTTATCATTGTCATTTCTGCTGTGAGTACTCCATCACTCCTACAATTAGATCGGTGACATTGATTACCTGTTTAACACTGTAATTATTATAAGATAAAAGTACGTGACAACATGGGCCAATAACATAACATACTGTATGTACCATCACGTTACAGTTCATTCATAATAAAAGGACGGGACAGATTCCTAAGGTTAAATTTGTGAAGAAATGTACAAGTAAGAAAAGATAGAAAAAAATAAGAACAACATTTAAAGGTAAAATAAATATTTACAATTAAGAATACAATTCAAAATTGTTTTACTTGCATATAAAGTCGTAAACAGCCAAGCTCTGCATTATTTGCCAGACCTGATAGTACCTTATGTTCCTAACAGAGCTCTCCGTTCTTAGAGTGCAGGTTTACTCGTAGTTCCGTAGTATCCAAATGAAGATTTGTGGGATGGGCCTTCTGCTATCAGGCACCGTTACTACGGAAACAACTTCCAGTTTGGGTTAAGGAGGCTGACACCACCTCCTCCTTTCAAACCAAACTTAAAGGGGACCTATTATGGCATCTAATCCCTATTTTAAACAGGCATTGAATGTATTAAAAACAAGCTTTTGATGCGGGATTCTGAGTGGGCGGGGAGACTATGATAATGAGGCTCTGTGCTGATTGGCTGCCTGACGCGATGACGCGAATCACGCGATACACCACAACGAAAAAATGGTGGAAGCTCCGGCGGAGTTACACCGTGTCCTAACACAGTGTCCTAACACCGTGTCCTAATAACTGCATGCGATGCGAGCGAGCGTCAGCGACAAAATCAATTCCATTGCTTTATTTTCTACTGGACTGTCCTAACTGGCCCCCGCGACGCAGTGACGCAGCGTGACGCGGCGTGCCGTTTTGAGCTGGCCGTTTCCTGCCGCTCGCGTTGAAAGCCGGTTGAAAGCGCTGTAGGAAACAGTCATGATGAGGAACGGCTGATCCAGTTAGTTGAAATGAGAAGTTATCTCTATGATTCCTCCTCATTCCACTACAAAAACCTCAATAAAGTGGCAGCTGCTGGAGGGAGATGGACAGAGAGTGTCCGATGTCACGCAGTGCTACACAGTGATAGTCGGACGCTCACATGCAGTTACACGCTTTTATAGTTGTGAGCGTGGTTTGCATTTTGGTTACGTAACGAAAATGCGCAGAATCTGAACGGCTCGTAGATCCACATCACACTGGACGGCTCATCCGGGTGGCTGTACAGACACTGCAGAATTTGGTTGCTTTCCTCCTTCTCTGAGTTGGCAGGCTGAGGGGAGACCACTTTATATATGATAAAGCAAGAAAAAAGTGTTTTTCATAAAAGGTCCCCTTTAAAATGTTTCTGTTTAGTAAAGCCTATAGTTAGTGTAAACTGTAGTGTGTTAACTATAGCAGTTCATCTTAAACACAGCTTTGTCGTAGATATGCTGCTATAGACCTACGCTACATCCCTTTCATGCATAACCTTAGGCTCATGCTTTTTGTTCAGGCTGCATTTGTAAATAAGAATTTGTTCTTAAATTGCTTGCCTGGGTAAATAAAGGTTAAATAAAAAAATAAATAACCATCATTGTTCTCCATTGTTCTTTGAAGTTTGTCGTGCCCCATCTTTTTCTCTTCTGTAGATGTTTGCAGGCCAGAGCCTCAGGAGCTACATGCTGCCCTGCTGGTCCACCCTCTGCCCATCCCAGTGTTTACCTCCATCTGTCTCTATAGATGTCTCTGTTGGATATCTGCCGACATCCTGACCTGCAGTCCCATCCTCTCACCACCTCAGTGTCTGCTGTCTTCACCTGTTTATACAGTCCTCTCTATCAACTAACCATGTATCAGTAATATGTACATAAATCTCATAGTTCTCCAACTAATGGATACTTACTACTAATATATTTGTCTTATGTACCATTGATAATATACCTGTGCCTCTCCTCTCTCTGTTCTTCATTGGCTCTGTCCTATTTGTCTTTTCGTGCTCTACCCAGCTGGCCTTTGGCAGGAGACTCCCCCCTTATGAGCCAGGTCCTGGGGTTTCTTCCCTCCTAAAGGGGACTTTTTATTGCCACTGTTTGGCTTAAGGTTTTTCTCTCACTAGGGGAGTTTTTACCTGCCATTGTTTATGTAATAACTGCTCAGGGGTCATGTTCTGGCCCTGGAAAGGGCCTACAGACAACTTGTTTTGTAATAGACGCTAAATAAAATTGAATTGAATAGCATTTAACTGTGTACAGAAAAATCACTGGTGTTAAATTAACACCTAGAGTGTTACATTCAACACTAGATAAATGTGTCCACTTTGTTGAGTGCTAGTTGAATTATTTTAATGTGGTTAATTACCTAACGTCTGTTTGTTTATCTGTTTGGAACTGTCATTGCAAAAAAGCTTATCCTCCGGACTTGGAGGGCAGACACTGCACCCACATATTATTTGTGGCTGAGATAAATGGCAGGTAAGCTTCACCTGGAGAGACTGAGACTTTGTAATGAAGACAGGGAAGACGTGTTTAAGAAAATGTGGGACCCTGTATTGCAATGGTTTCAAAGAAAAGACTAATGTATCAATGGGAACCTCCTTGTAGCACCCTATAATGTAATAATTTCCTATAATGTAATAATTTCCTGAAAATGTAATAACACCTGAAAATGTAATCAAAAATGTAATAGAATCCAATAATGTAATAACTTCACCAATAATGTAATAAAATATCCTGACTGATATTGTCATAACATTTTTACCGATAATGTAATACTTTATTACATTATTGGGAATTTATTACATTTTCAGGTGGGTCTTTTTTTTTTGTTCCAAAACTGATAATGTAATACTTGACAAATAATGTAATATATATGTTCATTTTCAGTCCTGAGTTCTACATTTTGTGTTTTAAGTATCTAAGAATGTTATATACGCTGGATTTGAAACACCAGAATGACTATTGGGTTAAATTGCAGACTTCCATGTAATAAATTCCCAATAACGTAATAAGGTATTACCGGGGGGCCGGAGGGGATCCGGTTTGGGAACCACAGGATTTCGTCTCTGCTTTTTGCGGATGACGTTGTCCTGGTGGCTTCAACAGGCCGGGACCTTCAGCATGTGCTGGGGCGGTTTGCGGCCGAGCGACGCGGGAGGGATGAGAATCAGCACCTCCAAGACCGAGGTATTACATTATCGGTAAAAATGTTATTACAATATCCGACAGGATATTTTATTACATTATTGGGGAAATTATTACATTATTGGGTTTTATTACATGTTTGATTGAGTTAAGTGCAAATTTGATTACATTTTCAGGCGTTATTACATTTTCAGGAAATTATTACATTATAGGGTGCTACACTCCTTGCTGTGTTTACTAATCATTTTACTTTTTACTTTGTACAGTTTTCTTTAATTATAATTAGTTTATTGTAGGGATTGTGACCTTTACTATTTTCTTACGAGATGTGCTGAATCTGTTCAAGTTTTGTTTGTTTTGAGGGTGGGCGGAGGGTTTTTATTTATCTTTTCTTTTTTCATTTGTCAGGTCTGTATCTGAATCTGAATCATATATTAAAAAAAAAAAATAACAATACGGACTGAATACTGCTGGCAGTTGTATATGCAATACAGTATTTCCACACAAATCCCATTAAAATTTAATATTTTTGACCCAACTTGGTAGACTTACAGTAGAAAAGTTACCTGGAAATTAGGGTGCAGTCAGTTTAATACTGAAAGTGTTGGAAACCATGTCACACCCAAAACACTTAAATTTACTCTGAAAGTCGTTAATCCAAAGAGTGTTAAAATAACACTGATTACGAACAATAGTGGCAAATTAACTCTGGAACATTTGCTCTGCAGTGGAGGTAAAAAAAGAGCTCAAAGTTGTGGCTGTTGATTAAAACACCACAAAGTCTAACTTCAGTTCCAGAAACAGTGAGATAAATGTGGAATTAATATGACACTGTTCAAAAGTCAGGACGTAGCCTGATAGATCAGGCACAAATCTACAAAGATATACCTGCATCTAAATTTCTAGGCAATTAGACACTCTTAATTTCATAAACGTTTTACAGATATCTGTATTTATTTTTCAGTATTTTCAAGATACCGACAGAAAAGAAAGTAATAATGTTAAGCGATAGACTGATTAATCGCTGGGTCAAACAATGGACTAAGAAAAACCCAACCTACCTGATCTCACAAAAATCCGTGAAATGCCCACGACCTCTCACCACTATTTTCCGTGGTAAAGTGGTATAATTCCGTATTAGCACTACAGATATTGTACCATGCAAAGTCAATGGGATCCGTTGTCGTGATATATACACAGAATATGACATTATTATTTTGTATATATTATTCTTTGTTATAGTGGCTAAATTATGAGTTTTTGTCGGGCAAGGTACTGTTTGTTACTGTCGGTTCATGTCAGTTTGTAAAAGCATGTTTTTAATGCTGTTTTAACGCATTGTACAATATCCGTGGTGCAGTGTTGTGCATGAACGCGTTCAAATGAACGCGTTCATTGAACACGTTCATTTCTGTGAGAACGTTTAACTGAACACAACATATTTACACATAAAGAACTTGAACGTGAACTTGTTCATTCTGCAGATCATGAACTGGAATTTGAGCTGTTCAGATTATGTGAGTTGCAGCTTCACTGTTTAGGTCCAATTATTACGGAATAATCCTTCTTATTTCACCAGCGGGTGGTGCGCACATTTAAAATGCTCGACGAGCCCGGTGCAGTCTTAACGAATGTAGGCTGATTTATGGTTCCGCGTTACACCAACGCGGACCTACGGCGTAGGGTACGCGGCGTGCGGACCGTATGGTTCGCGTCGCTGCGTACCTTACGCCGTAGTCCTCGCCGTCGATTTAACGCAGAACCATAAATCAGCCTTGACGGGTGAAGAGAGACGTTGCAGACGCAGCGTCAGCGAGCCGTCAGATGATGATCCGCTTATCATTATCTGCGGGAATTTTACACATCGTCTCCCAAAGAGACTGACGGTAGGAAACTAACCTTTCTGTGCAAATTATGTCCACCTGCGCTGAGAAAACAAGTCGGAAGTCTGCCTCGTCAACTTCAAATTTCAAATGTCATGTGGAGTTAAAGCATCAGTCCAGTGTGAGGAAATATCTGCGAGTCCTTAACAATCAAAAAAGTTCCCAGAAAGACCAAGAGGTTTGATTTCCCAGTAACAGGTAGACAAATTGATAATGCACTACAATGTTGGAGATTTACAGCCTCTGAATAAAGTTGAAACGCCACTAGGACAATACATGATTGTATTCAGCAGGGGTGTCCAACCCTGTCCTGCATGTTTTACATGTTTCCTTGCATCATCACACCTGATTCTAATTAATGGCCGTCATCAGCTTGTCATCCATGTTGCACAAGTCTGTTAATGACAGTCATTCATATCAGGGTTCTGAGGGGAAATATCTAAAACATGCAGGACAGGGTCCTGAGGACCAGGGCTGAAGACTACTGGTATATGGTGAACAGTTTTAGGATAGGGGGGCTTTTCATTCGTACTTCTCACCTAAAAATATTGAAATGAACTGAATTTGAACTAGTTCAAAATGAAAATGGTGAACTATGAACGTGAACAGTTCATTTTTAAACTATGTGAACTCAACTTTGAACTAGTTCATGAGAAGTATGAACTTGCACAACACTGCCGTGGTGCTTAAAAACATGCTTTTACAAACTGACAGTAACAAACAGTATCTTGCGCGACAAAAATTCATAATTTAGCCACTATAACAAAGAATAATATATACATAATAATAATGTCATATTCCGTGTATATATCACGACAACGGATCCCATTGACTTTGCATGGTACAATATCCGTGGTGCTAACACGGAATTATACCACTTTCCGTGGTGGTACCTCAGAAAATAGTGGTGAGAGGTCGTGGGCATTTCACGGATTTTTGTGAGATCAGGTTGGAAAAACCCATTTCAGGTGACCTGCGCAAAATACACACAAGCGGCCCTTTAGTGATGCTGCTGCAGGCGTAGACTGCTTTGAGGATCTCCCATGATGCACTGGGCTTATTCATCACTCTGTTCCCTTAACTTTTTTTGTATGTAGATGTCATTATTATTGCTGTTAACATTGTTGTGTTTTGATATCCCAGGACGAATCTCTCTGTGTTTGTTGGTCTCTGTCCAGTCGTCTTGGACCCCCAACTGCTAGGCAGATGGCCTCTCTGGGTCTGGCCCTGTTAATTGGTATTTTTCCTCTCCCCTGTCACCTCGCGTTTGCACAGGATGGACAATTGTGATGATTTAGGGGATTGATGTAGTCTGTTGGATTTTTTTATTCTTTTTTTTAAATGAATTTTCAATCTGGAGTCTATTTGAATGAGTTGTATTAACTGAATTACAATGAACTGCAGGTGGTGTGATGGCTCTGTTGCCTCGCAGCATGATTGTTTTTGGTTCAAATCTCCTGGCGAGGGCCTTTCTGTGTTTTCCCAGTGCTGACATTTCTCTGGCTTCCCTCCCACGGTCCACAAACATGTATATTCGGTTAATTTGCTGGCTCTAAATTGCTCAAAGAAGTGAGTGAGTGTGTGTGGTTGTTTTTGTAATGTTTCACGTGCCCCTGCGACGCACTGGTGACCTGCCTTTCAACCGTAAAGACAGCTGGGATAGACTCCTGCAGTTCCCGTGACCCTAAATAAGAATAAGTGGGAACGGCTAATACATGGACGGATGGACGCTGAAGTGTCTTGGACTTAAAAGGCTGCATGGAACCTGTTTGCCTTTTGTGTATAGTGCCTTATAATGACATGTATTATTAGTGGACGCTATACAAATCAAGTGAACTGGGAAAAAAAAGGCATTACAAAGTATTTCATGTGACCTCCCTCAGAACTAACCATGGATTTAAGGCAAAAATGTCAATTAAAGCAATAGCAAAGTTCCATAAGTGAGGCAACATAATGTAACAGCAATGGTCGTGTGTGGGAAATCCTGCTGCTCTTACGTATGGGAGCATCTCTTGTAACGTTAAAATCGGGTGCATCATTAAGACACAACATTTGACAACGGTTGACACTTTTCCTCACATAACAGCAGCAACAGATCCAGTTATAGTAGCAGCATCGTCCCATCGCTCGACCTATTGGACTTACCAGGGGTCGGCAACCCGTGGCTCTAGAGCTCTTTAGCGCCGCCTTAGTGGCTCCCTGGAGCTTTTTCAAAAATGTTCGACCTTTTTTTTCCTTTTTTTCTTCTTTTTTTTCTCTTTATTTTCTCTTTTTTTCCTTTTTTTTCTTTTTTTCTAGTTTTTTCTTTTTTCTTCTTTTTTTTCCTTTTTTTCTTCCTTTTTCCTTTCCTTTTTAATCTCAACATTTTGACTTTTTTCTCGAAATTGTACTTCAACATAAATCCCAACATTTTGACTTTTTTTTCGACATTTCGACTTTTTCCTCGACATTTTGACTTTTTTCTCAACATTTCGACTTTTTTCACCAAATTTTGACTTTTTTCTCGACATTTCGACTTTTTTCCCAACATTTCAACTTTTTTCTCGACATTTCATTCTAAGGCTTACACAAGACTTTTCATTTTTTGCGGCTCCAGACATATTTGTTTTTTGTGTTTTTGGTCCAATATGGCTCTTTCAACATTTTGGGTTGCAGACCCCTGGACTTACACACATTTGTGAGGAAACAAAGAATAAGAATACAAGTGTAGTCCATCTTTGGGTGTTTCTAAACAAGAGCATCAGTTTATTTTACATAAATGTTAAATTTCATCTTCATCATTGGTAATTTTCCAAGAACTGAATTCAAAGTTAGCATTTATTAAACTGTGTAATCTCTTTAAATGGAGTATTTTCATGTAATCACTGGACTCATTAAATTGAGTTTTGTCTCAGTCCTCTACTCATTTATTCTGACCTTTGCTTTTCATTTTCACATTAAAACAACTATTATGCAAGTTGTTTTTTTTTCCATGCTTATCCTCTCTTTGTCCCATAGCTCAAAGTGAACAATGTCTACGCCAAGGGCAAATTATGGGTGAATGCAAATGAGCAATGAAGAAAATAACATAAACGGCATATGTGAGCAGACAGGGAGCCGCATTCACCTGATACCTGCGTTCAGAGAAGATCATGTTTGCAGCCTTTGTCACGTGAAGGAAGATTGACTGAGCTTTTTTACCAGAAAGGTGGTCGGGATAAAGATGATTATGGTTAATGAAAACCTACACTGTCTGGAAGTAAGCAGGGAGTTTGAGGACAGTGGGATGAAATATGTGTATCTGCTTCATAAACCCTTGCAACCCTTGTATTTTGTCCTTATTCAAAATGAACAAATCGAATTTGGCATACCCCCATCCTCTTGCACGCATTGTGGCGAGTTAGAGGCATAAATTCTAATGCAACTTGTTGTCCAGTGAGGCATATCCTGCTATGTCAGCGCTTCCTTTCACGAAACATTTGCCTCAGTCACAACCCCTGCTGTCGACATAAAGCCAAGTAAAAATGCAGGTGTGTCAACATATTCTCTTCACTGCCCTCTGTAGCGTCAGAGCTAAACTTCTGTGCGACTATTTATCAAACCTCTAACACAAAGCTATAAAACAAGAACCAGAAGAAACTCTTTGGTCTGGATCACTGGTTCTCACACATCCTAACTTTATTACTTCTTCATAAGCCTCGCTGTCCAACTCCGTAGTTTTTGGATCGTGCTGTTCTGAGGCAGGAATACTCAGTCTAATCACAGATTATTTACAGTACTCAAGTTGTACAAAAAAATCAGGGGGGACGGTGGATTTTATCATATGGGGACAGATAATTTGTGCTGATTACAAATAATATAATATATTACAAATAATAGCAGTGACCAAAACACCTGCAGAAATACTGCAGGAATGACATAGCAGCAGTTAAATGCAGCCTTCTGTAAGCTTTAAATATCCACTGGGCTTACATCAAATACATCAAAACAGTTTTCTGAACTTATCAATATGACTCTGTCCTTCACAGGATAAGTAAAATGGATCACTGCAAAAACTCTAAATCTTAACAAGAATATTTGTCCTATTTCTAGTTAAAATGTCTCATTTTAGTAAAAAATCTCATTACACTTAAAACTCAAAAAAACAACAATTTTCACCTGTTTCAAGTAGATTTTCACTTGAAATAAGTAGAAAAATCTGCCAATGGAACAACATTTTTTGCTTGTAATGAGAAGATAAATCTTGTCCAACTGGCAGATTTTTCTACTTATTTCAAGTGAAAATTTACTTGAAACAGGTGAAAATTGTCAAATAAGTTATTTTTCTGGTGTTATTTTTCTGGTGATGAATCTAAATGTTGAAATAGCAGTAAAACCACATTCAATGATGAAATGACATAAGGGATGGAAAGGGGGGATGGCAGTTTTACAGGGAGGATGATTTTGACCGTTTTTATTTCAGGGGGGGATACGATCCCCCCTCATCCCCCCCTCATCCCCCCCTCATCCCCCCTCCAGTACTGATTATTTAACTGATAATCAATCAAAATTCAGAAAACTGAGACTCATGAATGTTTCAGCTTTTTAAATCACATAAATATTGACATATTGATGAGTTAATCATGATTTAAAAACAAAAAAGAAACAAAACAAAGCAACACAGAAGCTTTTAGTAGTTTAATACATCAAGATTTAAATTTGTGCAGGATGCAATTGATGCATCCTGTTCAAGAAGGCGTTGAAAGCAGCAGACAGTCACAGAGGCAGGTTGGAGGGGCATGTGGGCACAGGCGCAGATGTGCAAGCTCTCCAAAAACAGGAAAAAAGAAAACCCACTCCGACCCCTTCTAACCCCCCCCCCATCTCTCAGGATTCCTCGAGGCAAACATGAAAGCAGCAGTCAAGACAAGGACATCAGGGATGCGCTCAACATGCTTCAACTCAGAGATCTGGTCATGCTCAAGTGAGCAAAAACTCATGTTATTAGGAATCTGAATTGCAACACTGCTAGAACAAAAAAAGATACAGGATTTTTGCATGATTTTGAATACACATACATATAAATGAGTCGTAAATTATTTCCTGAAAATTAACTAATAAAAAGCTGACATTGATTTTAGTTTGTATTAAAACTGAATCATTATAAAACAAAACACACAAAAATATGAGCTATTGAAACTGGTCTGGCCAAAGTAGATGGTAAACTCAGCACTGCAACTGAGGGATTTCTGAGAGACCTCTGCACCTGTAGACAGGTGTTTTGGTCCAACCCTCACGAGCAAACAAATACTTTGTTACTGTACTTAAGTAGATTTTTCCGGTATCTATACTTCCTGTACCAGCTCTGTGCAGGTTGTTAATATAGAAGAATTTCCTGTTTTTTTGTGTCCGATTTTTTTGTTTTGCTGAATTATCAAAATACGACGGAGTATTAGGGCCAAACTAAGACAAAAAAAAAATGGAAATTATGAGAATAAAGTCATAATATTATGAGAATAAAGTCATAATATTACGAGAATAAAGTCGTAATATTTTGAGAATAAAGTCGTAATATTACGAGAATAAAGTCGTAATATTAAATATATTATAAATATATAAATATAACTTCATAAAATGCTCAATATTCCTCATTTTAACACAGGGAGAAGATGCTCTTCCTGTTAGAGTTCTCATGAATTATATTCTCAAAATATTACAACTTTATTCTCGTAATATTACGACTTTATTCTCGTAATGTTACGACTTTATTCTTGTAATATTACGACTTTATTCTGTTACGACTTTATTCTCGCAACATTATGACTTTATTTTCGTAATTTTACGACTTTATTCTCATAATATTATGACTTTATTCTCGTAATTTCCAATAATTTTTTTTTGTTTTAGTTTGGCCCTAATACTCCGTCGTATCAAAAGATGTTGATGGTAAAAAAATATTTTTAATTTTTACTGAAGTACATTTCAGACCCTGTACTTTCCTACTTTTACTTGAGTAAAGAAGGTACTTCTACTTTTACTGGAGTCTTTGTTTTTCACATATGAATCTATACTTGTACTTAAGTGTAGAATGGGAATGCTTTTGCCACCTCTGTCCAGCTGTCTCAGGTTTGAAGGGTTTCTTCTCCAGACCGCAGGTTTCAGCTTTTTCCACAGATGTCCAGGAGGGTTTATATCAGAGCTGATAGAAAGCCACTTCACAATAGTCCAATGTTTTGTTCGTAGACATTCTTGGTTTGTCTTGAGTTGTTTATTTTGGGTCATACTTATGACCTGCAAATGAGACGAAGCTTTCTGACACTGCGCTTCACTCTTCTCTCAGGAGTGTGTTTATAGACCTGACAGTTCACTATGTAACTATGACTACTCCTACACAGATTCAAGACACCCTGTACCAGACGCAGCAAAGCAGCTCCAGAACATCACCAAACCTCCTCCATGTTTCACATTAGGAACACTGCTTCTTTTTCTTTTTTAAATGCTTCATTTTTGCAACGTTTTAATATACATGTAGAGCTGATGTAACTTGCCAAAAACCTCAATTTTTTTCTCATTCGTGCAAAGAATAAATACATTAAATAAATAGATGAGTAAATAAAAATCTCCAAGAAGTTTTGTGGATTGTCAATACCCATTTAAAAAAAGAATTCTGTCATCTCAGTCATCTTGTTATGTACGGAAGAGTATTAGGGCCATGGAGTAGAAAAGATATTTGAGAGGGGAAGATTTTTTTTATTGTGCACTTCGAGAAAAAAGTCGAAATGTCGAGATTAATGTTGAAATACAATTTCAAGAATAAAGTCAAAATTTCGTGAATAAAGTCGAAATTTTGCCTTTTTTCACAACATTTCAACTTTATTCACAAAATTATGACTTTTTTCTCAACATTTCCACTTTTTTCTCGAAATTGTACTTCAACATTAATCTCGACATTTCGAGTTTTTTCTCAACATTTCGACTTTTTTCTCAACATTTCAACTTTTTTCTCAATATTTAGACTTTTTTCTCGAAATTATGACTTTTTTCTCAACATTTCAACTTTATTCACAAAATTATGACTTTTTTCTCAACATTTCGACTTTTTTCTCAACATTGTACTTCAACATTAATCTCGACATTTAGACTTTTTTCTCAACATTTCAACTTTATTCACGAAATTATGACTTTTTTCTCGAAATTGTACTTCAACATTAATCTCGAAATTTCGACTGTTTTCTCGACATTTCAAGTTGCACAATGAAAAAAAAAATCTTCCTCTAAAATATTATTTTTATTTTTCTCCTGCCTGGCGCTAATACTCCGTATGTTATGTCAACATGTTATGTTATGTAACTTTGGCTCAAACAGTGATAGAAGCTACAATCTAACACTGGAGTACCTTGACCTTGGAGTCCACCTTGAATCTCTTTGGAGCTTTTTCTCTTAACATAGTGTAGAATCTTCTGTCTGATCTCCTGTCTCCTGTCTCATTAGTTTTCTCTGGTCCATATTCAGCACGGTGAACACCATGATACCAAACAGCAGACTTCTCTTCACCCTTTTAAAAGTCAGACTGACTGACGGCAAGATTAAAGACACTTGTGGAGTTAATTACAGAAAACACTTCCATTTACCATCTCACTATGGTCACATTAATTTAAATCTTTTCAGGGTCACCAACAGATGTTTCCAGGCCAGTTTCATTAGTACATTTTCCACACACACACACGTACATTTTAGATCCTTTTATTAGGAGAAAACGGTGTAAGCGTACTGACTCCAGGCAGATGGACACTCATTCCCTCTGTAAGATAATAAAAAAGCACTTGACTGTTGATCCTCAACTTTAGTGTTGTGGCTCATCCTTTCCCAGACATGGTTTAGCACTTTAACACAAATGTTATCTGTACCAGAGAGGATTTGGAGAATCCAAGAGGACAAAAAACACACTTGAATCCTAAAATATAATGCATCACACTCACAGAGGGACAGAAAACCAACACACTAACTGCTTGAGATATGTGGAGATATTGGACTATGATGGTGAAGTGTGTGTGTGTGTGTGTGTGTGTGTGTGTGTGTGTGTGTGTGTGTGTGTGTGTGTGTGTGTGTGTGTGTGTGTGTGTGTGTGTGTGTTTTCTTGCCTGTTTACAATAAAGAAGTTCTCCCCTCAGACTGTTATGAGGACATGGGAGGGACATTGCAAATTGGAGGGAGGTTATGGCTTGACAGGAATTGGGGTCAAAGCCTGACACAAACTAATAAGTGCTGACCGGAATCAGATGAAGAAACAAGAAGAATGTAGCAAGCCTTGGACAAATCCAGTCTACAGTAGAAATAAAATGATTAAACTGAATGTTTTATTTGCATCTACGTATGCCAGCCGAAACTCGATTTTCAGCACATCCAGATTGTATCTAACAGTCTTGTTAGGTAGTATTTGAAAATTATAGTTGAATAAAAGTTATAGTATATTTTAGAAATGTGAGCCGTTTTAACGTTAGTAAGTGTCAGGGTTTGACATTTCCCCCAGTTTGTTTCTGTTTTGCCCCGCCTGTGTCCCATCTTCCCTGATTGTTCACACCTGTGTCTCGTTATCCCCTGTGTATATCTGGTCTTGTCATTCCCTTGCTCCTTGTGGTTCCGTACTGTGCTTTCATCCATGTGTCCTGTTTTGCGCCAGTTTTTTTTTTTTTATCCCTGATTCCGTGTGTTTTTGATCCTGCTAAGCAGCGCTTTGGTTTTTGGTCCTTGCCTTTTCTTTGTAATAAATCCTTTTTTGTTGAACTCCTGCCTTTGCTCTCCTGCATCTGGGTCCTCACCACACCAGTCCTGACAGTAAGAGCATATTAGTTCACCACTGCTGTCATCAGCACGGTCCTGACTAGTAACGGAGATAGAAATGTGGTTCCAGCTGCTCCCATGACCAGGATGTGATCAATGATTGCCAGTGAGACACGGCTGGACATGCAGGACTCCTTTTCTTCTTTAGTCTTGGCCTTCAACAACAATTGCAGACACCAACTACACTAATACACCAAATACACTACACACAGCGTGAATTAATTTGTTCTAAATCAATCGATAGATTTACTCTAATATGCTTTCTCCAAGCTTGATCTATAGCAGGGGTCTGCAACCCAAAATGTTGAATAGAGCCATAATGGACCAAAAACACAAAAAATAAATATGTCTGGAGCCGCAAAAAATGAAAAGTCTTGTATAAGCCTTAGAATGAAGGCCACACATGCTGCATGTTTCTATATTAGTTATAACTGGGACAACTTCTCGCTACAGAGCAAACATTCAGGCAATTAATACATATGATTCGCTCCAAGAAACATTGAATCCTCTATGGAAGAGAATCAGGGCCAATCAGGAGAAAAAATATTTGAGAGGGGAAGATTTTTTTTTATTTTGCACTTCGAGAAAAAAGTCGAAATGTTGAGAAAAAAGTCGAAATGTCAAAATTAATGTTGAAATACAATTACTCACCTGAAATGAGCTGGGATAGGCTCCAGCAGACCCCCGTGACCCTGAAAAGGACAAAGCGGGTATAGATAATGGATGGATGGATGGAAATACAATTTCAAGAATAAAGTCGAAATTTTGACTTTTTTCTCAACATTTCGACTTTTTCTCGAAATTGTATTTCAACATTAATCTCGAAATTTCAACTTTTTTCTTGACATTTTGACTTTTTTCTCATCATTTTGACTTTTTTCTCGACATTTCAATTCTTTTCTCCGACATTTCCACTTTTTTCTCGAACTGCACAATAAAAAAAAATCTTTCTCCTCTCAAATATTTTTTCTCCTGCCTGGCCCTGATACTCTTCCGTACAAATCTTCGTTACCAGAAATGCTGAAATGTAATATTTATTCTACACATTTTTACAGCATTGGAAAACGTGTTTGTGTCATGTTTTTCCTCCTACAGAAACCATGTTAAAACAAAAAATATATATTTCCCTCTCCATCTATTTCCATTTTCAAATTTTTTTGAAAAAGCTCCAGGGAGCCACTAGGGCGGCGCTAAAGAGCTGCATTGTCTAGGAAAATGCATCAGAATAAAAGTGAGTTTTTAATCTAGTAAATGTCATCAAAAAAGAGTGAAATGTTCCCTTTTCTACTTAAGTCCAGTACCAAAGTGTTGGCCCTTCACTAGATTACAGCAGTGTTATCTAGACTGTCAGGTGACCTGCCTGGACCGTTCACACTGCTGCTCCGACACGGGGGCCCAAAAATAAAGCAGTACGCCAGAAAAGTCCTGCGTCTCTGCTGTTTTCTCCTTTTGTGACAGTAGCAAAGTCAGTTCACCTCCCTTTATTTACATCTGTGCTATGCATGTGGGTTACCATAGTTACCATGGGAATTCAGGGACGTCAGTGAAGGACACACAGATCAGATGTGAGATTCAGATAAGAGAAAAAGGAGATTTAGACTGGCAATGTAAAGACTTTAATGCTCCTAAATACGACTTTCCCACAAGGGCAGGCGACAAAGCGAGCGAGTATTACTTTTGATGCAGAATTTGTTACCTGCATGAAAATGTTCAAAACTTTAACATTACACTGACTACAATGACAAGTATGACAGCCACTTGAGCTGGTAGACAATGAGATGGAGAAATATGAGCATAGAAAAGAACTCTGTGATTTGTACCGCCCTCGTTCATAACAAGATATTTGTCTTTAAATGCATCGTTGCACTGATAACCGGTATCACATGCAAATGTTTTCATCTTTTGTTTGTCCTTCACCTTTTTCATACTCTGTTGTAAACACGATTATTTGATCAGCGATAGAATTTCAAGGATTTAATTAACACTCAAAGTTGTTTTCATGTTCACGGGAAGGGTTGAAATGCACGAGAGCACTCACAGGAAACGATGCATATCCGTCTTTGCGCTTTATCTGAGGCTGTTGAAATAATGCGATCATATTGCATATTTGGAATGTGTGTATAGTTCCATTACTGATGAGGGGATGAAAAGAATGAAAAGGCTTTTGTATTTGAATCTACGAGTTAAGTTACAACCAGCATATCATCAAAGATACCATCTCAAAAGAAAACAGTTATCCTGGAATCTGTGACATCCTGATGTTTGTTTAGCTGCTTCACGGACTGAATGAGATACACAGATTAATTTGTTTGATGAAGAATTTGTTTCCTTCATAAATTCTTGTGCGTACGCTCAGTCCAGACCGGTATTGTGTCTATGCACATGGGTTCAGCTGTTTTACACAGTTGCAAAGAAGTTACTAAGGGCCAAATCCACAAAGAATAGATTGCGCCCGCAAATAGCGCTGTGAATTGCGCCGCATTTGCGCCCGCAATTTGCCCCGCCTTAAGGTCCTATTCACAAAAGATTTTGCTCTAATGATATGCCGGCGCAAACACGCCCATAAAGTTTTGCAGCTGAGTGCAATTGTCCCTTGTCTTAACACACACATTCTAGATTTATATGTTTATATGGTGGAATTGTTTGTAATAAAGCAGCCCCTGTATGGATGAATCCTGAGCTCCGTCCTGTTATTTTTATTTTTAAATCCGAGATAAGTCCACAACCCCACTTGATCTGACTGTGTACAGTCATGTCTGACTGTAGATTTCACCCTTAATATCATTCAGTATCACACAGGCTTGAATGATATTGAAAAGAGAGAGAAACAGAGACAGATGGGGAGTGAGGAGTGAGTTTGCGCGCAGTTAATACACGCTTCGAAAAGACGGTATTTGCTCCACTATTTTTGTGAATTAGACGGTTTTTGCAATGAGGCTTATTTGCATAGAAAGGGGGCAATTTTGCGCCGAATGTATGAATATTACCTAATTTACATGCATGCAAATGGAACAGTCGCACCATGACACTATTTGCTTGGCAGCGCAGTTTGTGGTGCAATTCGCCCTTTGCGGGTGCTTTGTGAATTAGACGCTCTCTTTTTATCTCATTTGTTTAGCGGCTGCAGAAGCCGCGCAGTCCTTTTGTGGATTTGGGCCTAAAGGCTGAATTATGGTTCTGCGTCAAAACGACGCCGTGTCTACGGCGTGTGGTTTTTGTACACGCAGAGGACACGCCGTCACATGCGCCGTCTCTGACGTGCACCTCCTGAAAATTGTAACTACGCGTCGAGGAGACGCCGACCACACGCAGACCGAGAGGGCTGTGATTGGTTCGTTTGAAAGCGACGCATTTCCGGTTTCCGGTTTGAATCAGTAGTGAACTTCCAGGGCTCTTTTCTTCGTTTATATGTGATTTTTTTTGTTTTTGTTTTTTGCACAATAGTTGTCCTTATCTCTTTGATTTACTGTGACCGGAAAAAGTCGGATAAACCATTCAGAAAAAGATCGCTAACTAGTGGCCGCGGGGGGTACTGCACCGCGACCAAATGGAGAGACGGAGAAGTCCGAAGGATTCGTGACGACGTCACGGGTGCGCCGTGTGCTCTGCGTGTGTGTGACGCAGAAGTATACCCGCACCTTTAGTCTAAAACCAGCCTGTTCTGGTAAGACTGCTGCACTAGCGACTGTCTGTGTCACTCTTCATCAACCCTTCAGAGATGTACGTTTGGTAATTAAAGATAATTAGAATTCATTAAGTTAAGCCATTGCCAAGTCTTTATTTAATCTTAAGTGTTGGTATATTATTTCAGTCTTCCTCAGATATAGTAGTCTAGTGGTGAAGATGTATTTATATGGAGGGAGATATTTCTTTCCACAACAGTTTTGGTAACCACAACAGGGACTCGTCTCTGCATTTACCCCCATCACAGAGTGGACATCCCTGGGAGACTGCCAGCCACACATCCATTAAGGATTGAAATGAATGTTTGATGTCAGCGCTGGGCCACCTAGAAGCCGCCTACCGATCTACGCAGCTCCCTGTGATGTTGTGATAGTGTCCCCTCACTGGTTCCTTTGTGCCCTCATTATTATTATTAGGGCCCGAGCACTGACAGTGCGAAGGCCCTATTGCAGGGGTCGGCAACCCAAAATGTGGAAAGAGCCATATTGGACCAAAAACACAAAAAACAAATATGTCTGGAGCCGCAAAAAAATGAAAAGTCTTGTATAAGCCTTAGAATGAAGGCAAATGGCGAAAGGTGAAATGTCAAGAAAAAAGTCGAAATGTCGAGATTAAAAAGGAAAGGAAAAAGGAAGAAAAAAAGAGAAAAAAAGGGAAAAAAAGAATAAAAGAAGAAAAAAAGAAGAAAAAAAGAGAAAAAAAAGAAGAAAAAAAGGTCAAACATTTTTGAAAAAGCTCCAGGGAGCCACTAGGGCAGCGCTAAAGAGCCACATGCGGCTCTAGAGCCGCGGGTTGCCGACCCCTGCCCTATTGTATCTGTAGGAATTTTTTTCTCGTTTTTCTTCCAACGAAAGTAGGGCCTTTTTGCCCCCCCTAAACGTGCCCCAAAAGTCACCAAATTTTGCAACAAGCCAGGCCTGGCAAATAATTTGATATTTAATGGTTCACATTAATGGGCGTGGCCTAATGGCTCAACAGCGCCCCCTAGAAAACTTCGTGCCTCAAGCCCCACAATACGGTTTGACGTATGTACATGCATGAAAATCGGTACACACCTGTATCCTGTCGCAACTTAAAGAAAAGTCTCTTGGCGCCATGGCCGAAACCGAACAGGAAGTCGGCCATTTTGAATTAATCGTGTAATTTTGGCGCAATTTATGCCATTTCTTCGGCCGTTAATACGGCCCGAACCGTAACGTGCACCCAGGTGTGTTATACATCAAAATGTGCGTCTCCATCCTGAAACGATGGGCATTAATTTTCTCAGTCAAAAGCGTTACCGTGGCAATGATAGACGCCAAAAAGCGCGCCCCCCCCCCCTTCATCTGATTGGTCCATATTTGATAGTTCCTACTTTCTGCCATAACTTTTGAATGGTTTGACATAAAGACTCGTGGGTGGTGTCATCGGACTCGCTTTTGACTCCTTCACCTTAATTGGTGCAAATTAGCCCCGCCCCTTATTCTGATTGGTCGATATTTGTTATTATTATTTATGTTTACCTCTGATCATGTCTATCATTGATAGGGATTAGTGTTGGTGGGAAAGGGCGTGGACGGCTGGTATTGACTGTCTTTACTTTTAAGTACTTTGTGTTACATTTTATAGTACAAAAAGTTCTATATATGAATGGTTTAATGTGATTCGATTTTTACTTTAACTGAAATAAGCTGGGGCTTAAAGCCAGACCATCACCTATACCCTATAAAAGTTCATATAGATATTTTTATACCTTAAAAAAAAAAGATGGTGTTGAAAAGGTTTCAGAAAACTATTTTTGTGAGGCGAGTCTATCCCAGGCCTATATTTGGTCATGCACTGGTCGCTTTAGAGAAATATATGCACATTTACTTCTTCAAATACCACAAGAGATTGATCTCGATGGAGCAGGGTTGCAGTTAATTGTTTGATTTGGAATCGTTTTTTTTTCCCCCTCACAATGCCACAATATTGTCTGACATTTCAGCGAGTCAACAACGATCTTCATTTTTGAGCTTGGCCTTTCTGTGACTTGACATTTATCCTGCACTTGATTGGCTGAAGAAGAGGAAGTGCCGCAGCCTCTAATGCACTCCCTACCTATCCCTTGTTCTACTTTTCTCCTTCAATTAGAGAGTCTGCCCTTAGGGGTGCCTAGAAAAAGTTCTGAGGCTTTAGACCATCTCACATGAACTCACAAAGGGCAGGGTTTTTTTAAATTCATGGCATATCTGTTTTTAAAGTGCAGGTACATATGTTCGAGCAGCTCAAGCAAAAGTGCACAACACCTAATGTTTTGAGCTACAGGAGATGTAAGAAATAATGCATTAACAAAAAGAGAATGAAATCCCTAAAGCCCAAAGGGTCTTAGGGGGTTTAATTTTAATTAAAATCAGAGAAGTTTGAATGCATTCAGTGCACAATATTTGATGATTCATAACAGGCCTAATCAAATAATAATCAACTGAGTGTGTCCTCCTCATCAGCCTGGTAGGTGCGTGGAATAAATTTGTTGTGAAGGAGTTTTCATCAGAATATTTCTCTTACTTCAAAAAGCTTGTGACATGAATTTTAAATCAGCTAAGGCTCATTTAATGCTACACTAAACAGTCTTTATTTCTTCTTCAATTGTAATTACCTTGTTGGTGAAGGTGAAGTTTGCTTTCCTGGAAGTGTCGAACAATTTCGAAAAGATGTCTAGAACTTTTTCAGAGGAACAGCTTACGCTTCACCCTTGAATGAACAACGTTCACTAACATGACGACAACAGGCTGTCTTAACTGATCATATCATCATCATTTTTGTTCAGCATGCACACATAACCATATCAGTTGTTTTAAATCTCACTGTAGCGGTTCTGTAGGTGAGATGCTACCTATAACAGCTGGACTTAAGAGTCAGTGTTGTCGTAGACCAGGGGTCGGCAACCCGCGGCTCTAGAGCTCTTTAGCGCCGTCCTAGTGGCTCCTGGAGCTTTTTCAAAAATGTTTGACCTTTTTTTCATCTTTTTTTCTTTTTTTCTCCTTTTTTCCCTTTTTTTCTCTTTTTTCCTTTTTAATCTAGAAATTTTGACTTTTTTCTCGAAATTTTGACTTTTTTCACTTGACATTTCGACTTTTTTTCTCAACATTTCGACTTTTTTATCAACATTTCGACTTTTTTCTCGAGATTGTACTTCAACGTTAATCTCGACATTTCAACCTTTTTTCTTGGCATTTCGACCTTTTTCTCGACATTTCGACTTTTTCTCAACATTTCACTTTTTTCTCGAAATTTTTACTTTTTTCTCAACATTTCGACTTTTTTATCAACATTTCGACTTTTTTATCAACATTTCAACTTTTTTCTCGAGATTGTACTTCAACGTTAATCTCGACATTTCAACCTTTTTCTTGACATTTCGACCTTTTTCTTGACATTTCGACCTTTTTCTTGACATTTCGACTTTTTCTCAACATTTCACTTTTTTCTCGAAATTTTGACTTTTTTCTTGACATTTCGACTTTTTTATCAACATTTCGACTTTTTTATCAACATTTCGACTTTTTTCTTGACATTTCGACTTTTTTCTCAACATTTCGACTTTTTTCTTAACATTTTGACTTTTTCTCAACATTTCACTTTGTTCTCGAAATTTTTACTTTTTTCTTGACATTTCAACTTTTTTCTCAACATTTCGACTTTTTTCTTGACATTTCGACTTTTTTCTCAACATTTCGACTTTTTTCTTAACATTTCAACTTTTTTCTCAACATTTTGCCTTTCGCCATTTGCCTTCATTCTAAGGCCTATACAAGACTTTTCATTTTTTTGCGGCTCCAGACATATTTTTTGTTTGTGTTTTTAGTCCAATATGTTTCTTTCAACATTTTGGGTTGCCGACCCCCTGTCGTAGACTCACTAAACGTCGAGTCTGAGTCCAGTCTTGAGTCTCAGGTGTTCATTCGAGTCATTAAACAAAAAACAAAGAAAAAAAAAATCAAAAAATCAAGCTCCCTGCTCACAGCTAAAGACATAATTTACTCCACTGCTCTTCCACAGCTGCAAAACATCCCGATAGCATTTACTTAAATTCTTACTAGATGGCGATTAAGAGTTGAAAGTGAAAGTGCAGTTTGAAATTAAATCAATTTTGAACCTAATATAGATATTATCTCATGCCAAAACGTCATGTGATGTTACACAAAATGAAATAAAAATTTGAGGACTTGTCTTTACGTCTTAAAATCTGGGGTTGGGTTGTACTGGACAGGCCTGGTAAGAGTAAGGACCCTTAATACCCATAATAAGCCAACGACCCTCATATGAACGATCACGTCTATGCAACAGGATTGCACATCCTGAGCCCTGAGAATACGGCTAAAGTAGGATTTATCAGTGTTTTTTCTTTGGTCTATATGATTTTTCATGAGCACACAAAACACATTTATAATGGGGAAGAAACATATCCCTTAGTAGAGTGCAGTTCAGCGTTTTTCTTTCTTTAATATCCCCATCCACCCAATTGTTTATGAACATCAATACACCATCCAATCTGCAAAAATATGTCCTATATCCTCCTGGATTTGATCTAATTTACAATCTTGAGTGATGGAATAACCAGAACTGTAATATCTCTTCTCCACTGGAATATATATATTTTTAAATTATAATAATAAATCAAAACTAGCAGAGCTTTCCAATTTTTTTCATGAATAATCTGAACTGTGCAGGTAGGTCTTTTCTCATTCTCCTCAGAATATAACAGTGGGACTATTTTTGATCCTTCTGACCTCCTTCTTCTCCTAAACATGTAGCCTATAGTAAAAGTTAGGGGTGTAACAATATATCGTGCCACGAAATATTGGATTATTAATATTAATCTATTGTGTTGACTAGTAACGCACATCCGACCGTGACGACCGCGCCTCGACCCGCGGACCAAAATCTTCCTCCGCTCAGAAGAAACTAGTACCGTTTTGGTCCTGATCACGGGACTCTTGAAGGGTTTTGAGCTCTGAACTTTTACTGATGTAAGGGTGGTGTAGAGTTAAGCCTTACCTTATTAAATTAAACCTTTTTGGGGTGGTCAGTAGGATAAACACGGGGAAACTTCTGCTGAGTTCCAGTGTACTTTAATGTCCCTCAACAGTGTAGGATTTTAGAACATCAACACAGCAGCTAGTGCCGTACTGTGGCGTATCACTCCGCCCAAACTAAAACAGACTAATCACTACAGATAAACTGACTAGTGTCATTATAGTCCCTGATTTACATCAAAATATAAAGAATATATTTATAAAATAATGAACCCTGAATTACCAAAATAACCTTCTTAACAAAAACAAATCTCCTCTTACACTTATAAGGTGAGCATGAATCAATCTTTTTTATGATGTAAAAATGTATTTATTTATTTACTTTTATTTATTTATTTCATTTTAGTTGTTACATTTCTGGAAAAGTCAAAGTCAAATCATACATGAGAGAAACTATTCAGTTTGTGGCAAAATATTTGTACTTGTATGAAACTGAAGATCATAATGCAAACCTGACATTTACTTTTAGTTCAGTTTGTGGAAAATGGTTGGCCTGGCTTTCTCTTTAAAACTTAAACAGTTATAAAGCATTACAAACTGGAACAATAGGGAAAACGCACAGTATTGTTTTGTATTTTGTGTATTTCAAATAAAAGACAATTTTTTCCAGTCATATGTTCCTCATTCAAGGTTGTTAAAAAAATACTGCTATAATATCGTATCGTTATCGTGACCTCAATATCGTGTATCGTACCGTATCGTGAGATTAGTGCATCGTTACACCCCTAGTAAAAGTACATGAATCTGTCTCAGATTGGAGCGTATGACCAGCAGGACTCTCTGGTTATGTGCTTCTCGCTGGAATGCACAGGACAGCTCTGGCAGACCTGGAGAGGATATGTATAGAGGAGATCGCTTCAGAAGATAAGGACCGTCTGGTCCACAGTGAAAGGCCCTGGAGGTAACGCTGGTTTTGATCTGGCTCATTAGGACCTGGGTGCCTTATAAACTGTCAGGGTGCAGAGCAATATGAAACAGATATGGAGTCAGACGACTTTATAGGTCAGTGATGCAGACTGAATGAAAGTCAGCAGAGCCTCTGGTGCCACCTCTGAGCTACGGCTTTGAGAGATAGAAAGAGAAAAATCAGAAGTGATGGTATGAGATTGTGTTTAATATTTCTGTTAAGCCGGGCTGTATTTATCTACCGCCAATGCCACTGTTATTTTATGTCACCTAAATAATATACAGCCTCTTTTATACTAAAGTAGCAATAAAGACGTAACATAACTACATATTTCAATTGTATTTGAAGGAATATGTGATTGCTGGGAGGAGGTGTTGACTAGCTTTCTCCTGTTTCTATTATTAGCAAGCAAACAAAGAACAGCCAAAGTAATCACACGCTATTTAGATTTGCTCATACAAGTCCAAATTGTTCTTTCATTCATCAACTTAACAATCATAAAACTAGAGGTATGTCCCAGATGCGGCCTGAAACATGTCATAAAGGTTATTTTCTTTGGTTTTAGGCTGTTGCAGATGAAAGATGATTCATCATCAAAAATCATGGCAATGTCTTTCTTCGTAGCTCTTTTTTGCAATCAAAGATTGCCTGAGATGGTTTTCTGAGAGTATCAGAAACGGTCTGTTTTGGGTTTATTTGGTTTTTCCTGTAATGTCCACTGTGGAGTTTTGATCTTAAATATGCCCTTTTAACCTCCTGAGACCCGGGCTTTTGTTTGATGTGCATTTTTTATGTCTCCTTACTATTTGGGATCAGTAGGACCTAATTTTTGTTTAAATTAAATTTTTGCTTCTATGTGCTGTTGAACTATGTCAAATCCAATGGCCTCACATGAGGACAATGGGTTTATTTTTGCATATACATTTTTTCCTTGCTATTTGGGATCAGGAGGACCCAAATAACCTAAAAATGAAATTTTTGCTTTCTACAATAAGTAGTTATCTCAAAAACCACCACAACTCTATTTCCCTCTCTTGGTCCTGCCCTGCGTCCGTGCACATCCTGGTCAGGTTCTTATAATACAAATATGATTTTATTTGCAATATACTCAGCATTTTGAATGAAATAAAGTGCTACAGAGTAAAAACATGGGTATTAGGTTATATCTCTATATCATTTATATTTATATATCACTTTCAATTGTTTTCTTTCTTATTACAAGGAAATAAAAACTTGCTCCACTGGCAGATTATTCTACTTATTTCTAGTGAAAACGTGCTTTAAACAAATGGAAATCTAAAAACAAGTATTTTAAGTGTAATGAGTTTTGACTAGAAATTGGACATTTGAGCAAGAAATAAAGACAAATGTTCTTGTAAAGAATTTACGTGTTTGCAGTGAAGATAGCCCTGATGTCCTCAAACGAGTACTTCATGTTTACAGACGTTGTAGCTTGCTAATATTACTCAAATATATCAAAAAAGCATGCCATGTGAAGCTGCAGACGTTATTGTGCATGAATATACTAGTTTCAATCCTAAAATTAGGTTAGGATTTTTACCTTGTCCATATTTCTGTCGGGAGCTGCCATAGAAGACTTTCATTGAGATCCCAAATTAGTGTAATTTCATTATGAGACCACTAGATGGTGCAGGCGGGGGTCCCGGATGAGGACAATGGGTCAATGTTCGTACAAATGAAGTATCATGGCGAAGAACAGCAGAAATGTAATGTCCTCATATGAGAACGCAGGGTCTCAGCTTGGACTTCTCTTTTATTTTGAAAGGGTTTCAGTTTTGATGTGTTGCTTCCTTTGTTGGTTTGGTTGTGTTGGCTTAGATTTTTTTTAAATCTTTTCATAGTTGTCGACATAATCACTCATAAATATGATCCATGGTGGGTTTTGATAGCCATGGTAATTAATTTAAGTGCGTCCTGGAGTCTATTAACGGACCTTTTTAACCCAGACCTCACGGCTCAATTATCGGTGACACAACAGCCGTCAAACTGTCATATCACTCATCCTGTCTCTGCAAAGGAACAACATAAGTGATGTGGATGCCAGGCAACGGAATTAAACATCTATCAGCTTTCACTCTGAGAGTGAGTTACTGTTCCGAAGGGAGTTTTTGTTCGAGTGAATCCGTTGTCTTTCAGGAACGATGATGAGGAGCATGTCCACCCGCACATGTGAGATTTATCTGTTCACTCAAGTGTTTCAAGCACATGGTTCACTGTGGGTGATCAGAGAGTAGTGAAACATCACAGGGGAGGCAATGATTAGTTACTTAATTTTCACACGGTGTCAGACATTATTTTCGCAGATGGTTCAGAAGATTCAGTGATGTGGGCATGGCCGAGCCGCTTCCAGCTTAATGAACTGATAAGTGCGGCTCCAGCAGTCGGCCTCGTTCTGGACTGCGGTGGGAAGAAATAATGTTTGGGTATGACCCTGACAGCTACTCCCTTGCAAAGATCTTCAGTTATATTATGGAAATATTGCCCCCCCCCCCCTTTCTTTTTGAAAACACAACTTTCCACTGATGAAATGTAATTTAAACTCCTGGAAAAGGCCTTTAAGTTCAATCACATTTGTTACTTAAAAGGGAAATAACCTGCTTAAAGATCAAGCAGTATAACTCTTATGTATAATTAATGTTTAAAATCTCTTTAAGAAATCCCTCAAAATCTAAATGAGTGCATTTCTTTGAATTCATGCAGCGGACAATAAAAGCAACCTTAACCTAACAGACACCTGTTTTTGTTGGTATAGTATTCCCAGTACTGGAGTTGAGGGGGGATGGCATCCCCCCCTGAAATAAAAACGGTCCAAATCATCCCCCTGTAAAACTGCCATCCCCCCTTTCCATCCCTTATGTCATTTCATCAATGAATGTGGTTTTACTGATATTTCAACATTTAGAGTCATCACCAGAAAAATAACTTATTTGACAATTTTCACCTGTTTCAAGTAAATTTTCACTTGAAATAAGTAGAAAAATCTGCCAGTGGAACAAGATTTATCTTCTTATTACAAGCAAAAAAATCTTGCTCCACTGGCAGATTTTCTACTTATTTCAAGTGAAAATCTACTTGCAACAGGTGGAAATTGTTGTTTTTTCCAGTGATGAGTCTTGTTTTAAGTGTAATAAGATTTTTTTTTACTAAAATGAGACATTTTAACTAGAAATAGGACATATATTCTTATTTTGAGTTTTTTTTTTTTTTTTTTTTTATTAACATACAGTGCAAACAACGACAAAAGACAACATCAGTTTGTGTGTGTGGATAAGGTGATGAAAGTAGATACATAAATTGACAATATTAATTCGAGAGTAAATAAGTTAAACAAATAAATAATTATCATATAGAGTGGTGTAGCACGATATAATATAGAATAATAATATAGTAATATCCTAATATAACATAATTTTTATAAAATATTATAACATATAACCAAATTATATCACCATACTAACAATATAATAATACTATAGTTTAACATCCCATGAGATTTCATAACTTAATATAATAATAAACTATGAAACAAGTGACATTTTAACTAGAAATAGGACAAATATTCTTGTTAAGATTTTGAGTTTTTGCAGTGATCCATGTTACTTATCCTGTGAAGGACAGAGTCATATTGATAAGTTCAGAAAAGTGTTTTTTATTGTTGTGTTTTGATGTATTTGATGTAAGCCCAGTGGATATTTAAAGCTTACAGAAGGCTGCATTTAACTGCTGCTATGTCATTCCTGCAGTATTTCTGCAGCTGTTTTGGTCACTGCTATTATTTGTAATATATTATATTATTTGTAATCAGCACAAATTATCTGTCCCCATATGATAAAATCCACCATCCCCCCTGATTTCTTTTTTACAACTCGAGTACTGAGTATTTCCCTTGAAGAAGTCGTCCAGAGAAAGGTGGAGGACACAGCTGGACCTTTATCATCCACAGAGTTTTGCAGATTGATATGAATATTAATGTTGTCTGCTGGGACCTGCAGTGAAACCCAGTGTGCTGTCACTGTTACCGGGAAGTATGGAGTCACACATTAGCAGTGCAATGAAAATTCACTGAGTTGAAGAACATGGAGAAAAACTAACTTCACTTCCTTCACCCCAATTTTAAACCTATACTCATAACTTTGGTGTTTTGCCATCATAAATTATATTTCAGCGCAAAACAGCCCTCGATTCGTTTGAAGTTATAGCTCCCCTCTCTCATGGGGTTGATTTCACCGCAGTTTATCACAACATAACCTGCAGCTTTCTGCTTTCTTTCTGCTCATTATCCGTCTACCTGCTTTCCTACATGTTTTATGCTTATTCATTTACATTATACATTGTTTAGAGCCAGTCTCTCTTCATTTCCAAGACCTGACTGGTGTGTCTCTGCATGGCTGGAGACTAAAGTTGCTTACAATGACTCTGCTGTGAGCATTTGTCTTCTTGGTAATTGTAGCCTAGAATTACAATTACATTTATCTGTTAATTATGAAACACTTCTGTCCACTTTAATGGCGCTGTAGAGATTAAATCAAATGAAATGCAAAAGCAATTTTCCATAATTTGTGAGAGCATTATTAGCGTTATTTATTAGCTTCGGCACATCGTGCGCAGCAACAGTTCAACTTCATATTTCTATCAAATTAGATCCCATAATAAGCTCCATATGTCATATCCTAAAAAGTGGAGCTGAAGCTTGCTGGCTTTAGCCTCAAGGCATAATAGTTGATATTTTAACCATGATGAGCCACACGTAAAAGAAGAAACAGCATACGGAATCTATTTTGATGCTGAGCTAGTCTGTATCCTAAGCATGGGGAGAAAAATGATACAAACCTGACTTTGATCAAGGAAAGTCCTCCTGACAGCTTTACCTTGCATTCTCACTCTCACTGTGTGTGTGTGTGTCTGCTAGGAATGGGCGATATTTTACCGTTCACGATAAACCGTCAAAAAAATTCCCCACAGTAAGAATTTGTATCTCATGGTAAAAACGATAAATTCCTGTTGATGAAGTTTTTGTGTAAAGCTGATTTATGGTTCTGTGTTAAATCCACGCACAACGTAGGTGAAGGAAGGAAGGAAGGAAGGAAGGAAGGAAGGAAGGAAGGAAGGAAGGAAGGAAGGAAGGAAGGAAGGAAGGAAGGAAGGAAGGAAGGAATAAGGAAATGAGCAAGAAAGAAAGAAAGAAAGAAAGAAAGAAAGAAAGAAAGAAAGAAAGAAAGAAAGAAAGAAAGAAAGAAAGAAAGAAAGAAAGAAAGAAAGAAAGAAAGAAAGAAAGAAAGAAAGAAAGAAAGAAAGAAAGAAAGAAAGAAAGAAAGAATTGAGCCAAAAAGAAAGAAAGAAAGAAAGAAAGAAATGAGCCAAAAAGAAAGAAATAAATTAGTCGATAAACCGTCAAAAAAATTCCCCACGGTAAGAATTTGTCATCTCACGGTAAAAACAATAAATTCCCGTTGATGACGTTTTTGTGTAAATCTGATTTATGGTTCTGTGTTAAATCCACGCACAACGTATGGGTGGGAAGGAAGGAAGGAAGGAAGGAAGGAAGGAAGGAAGGAAGGAAGGAAGGAAGGAAGGAAGGAAGGAAGGAAGGAAGGAAGGAAGGAAGGAAGGAAGGAAGGAAGGAAGGAAGGAAGGAAGGAAGGAAGGAAGGAAGAAATAAGGAAATGAGCAAGAAAGAAAGAAAGAAAGAAAGAAATGAGCCAGAAAGAAAGAAAGAAAGAAAGAAATGAGCCAGAAAGAAAGAAAGAAAGAAAGAAAGAAAGAAAGAAATGAGCCAGAAATGAGGAAATGAGCCAAAAAGAAAGAAAGAAAGAAAGAAAGAAAGAAAGAAAGAAATGAGCCAAAAAGAAAGAAAGAAAGAAAGAAATGAGCCAAAAAGAAAGAAAGAAAGAAAGAAGGAAAGAAATGAGCCAAAAAGAAAGAAAGAAAGAAAGAAAGAAAGAAATGAGCCAAAAAGAAAGAAAGAAAGAAAGAAATGAGCCAGAAAGAAAGAAAGAAAGAAAGAAAGAAAGAAATGAGCCAGAAATGAGGAAATGAGCCAAAAAGAAAGAAAGAAAGAAAGAAAGAAAGAAAGAAAGAAAGAAAGAAAGAAAGAAAGAAAGAAAGAAAGAAAGAAAGAAAGAAAGAAAGAAAGAAAGAAAGAAAGAAAGAAAGAAAGAAAGAAAGAAAGAAAGAAAGAAAGAAAGAAGGATAAATTCCCGTTGATACGTTTTTGTGTAACAAACATGGCGGATCTGAGAGAGAGATAGATTTATAGTTACAAAGGTGGAGTTGAATTGTTATTTTTTTATCGTCATCGTTATCAGGATAAATGCCAGAAATTATCGTGATACATTTTTTAGTCCATACCGCCCATCCTTAGTGTCTGCACATTTTCAGATTTGTTTCCATTGTCATGAAGCAAAACAAGTTCTCTAGCGGAAACCAAAAGGTTTGGATTGCCAGTTTCTGCAAAAGCAAAGTAAATAAACATCAATCTCACACTGGAATTAAATAAATAAAAAGAAAGCCCTGTATTGCATGTGATTTATATACGACTCAAATCCCCGTCCCTCCACACGTGGACGGTAAAATATCACAGCATTTTGTCAATCACGACACTGATTAAAACGAAACACCCTGTTATCTGACGCTCTGGGATTCAGAATTGATTTAACAAATTCTTTCTCTAATAACAGCCATGACTCTCATAAAGTGGACAGCTGGAGGGAAGAAAGTTTCCTAAAAATCCATCTTGTAACTCACAAACTGACGCAGTTTGGTATGCATTCAACTCATATCAGTCACTGAGAGCGGTGAGTCACGGTTGTAACTGCTGCTGACGGTAAGAACAAAACAAAACAAAGCATGCATTTTTAATTAATTTTCCAAAATGTTTTGTAAATTATGAATAATTAATAATCTTTAACTCATAGAACAATTCTACAGTGCCTTTATGAACAGAAAGCCTAAAAACTTAAAAGGCATGCAGTTATCGTATCATAGTAAGGTTAAAACCGTCGACTTTCTTTTTTTTTTTTTTATATATATATCTTTTTATTTCACAATAATTTTCACAATTCACATTCACGATTTCTATTCTACCCACATTCCTACCCTCCCCATAATTACCCTAGGGGAAAAAAAAAAAAAAAAACATACATTAAAGGAGCTTGAGGCCGGATTGTGGCAGGATTTATGAAAAAAATCTGTATATGTTTTAAGTTTTCTAGTAATAATGTCAGAGGAAGCGTTCCAAACCCAAAAGAGTGAGCCCTCTAGTGTATCTCTCCTTTGCCTTGAACAGGCTGTGTGCTGCAAAATGTGCTGCAATTCGGTCCCGAATTTCCCGCGCTGGGCTGCGGATGTGACGTCACATGGCGCTGCATGCACGTTCTCCCCGTTCTCCCGTGCCGGCTTCACTGTTGGCTGCAGTACCCTTAACGGCCGTCGTGGTGAAGGGTGGCGCTAGAGAGTCTCATTTCTTAAAAGGAGCCTCAAGCTCCTTTAAGGGAGAACAAAATTAAATAAATATAAAAAAAATACATAAATAAATAAAAAAATATATATAATGGCAGCAACAGCGATATCAAACTACTGTGTATATATATATATATCCATACATACATACAAACATACATACATATAAGGCACAAGTTCGAAAATAGAGATACTCATTGGTCGCCTTTGGAAAAAATCTCCAGTTTTGAAAATAATGGAAACCAAAATTCTTGAAAAATATGACCACGGTTGTATTTTTCCAAAGTAAATTTTTCCAATGGTAAAAAAACAGAAATTTGATGCAAAAAAAAAATTGAAAGTTGGAGGGGAATCATCTTTCCAAAGTAAAAGTATGCATTTCTTAGCGAAGTATGTGACCATAATTAATATCCTGCTTTTTTTCCGGTCTAACTGAAGATCCAGTGTATCATTTAATCAATACAAATTGGAGCTTAACTCAAAATTAATTTCTAATACTGATTGTGTGAAGGAATTAATTGATTTCCAGAAACTTATTAAAAGATCACATTCCCAAAACAAACCGTCGACTTTCTGAAAAAAAATACATAAAAACAACTCCCTAAATGTTCATTTATTCGAATGTAAAAGCTTTCCCTGATAGCAGCTGCCATCTCTGAGCTCACTGACAGAAGTCAAAGAAACCTTTGAAGGCCATCTGACCGCCGAGTGAACTAGAGCAGCATCTCCATCCCTTTTTACTTTCGTCTTCGGCTCAATTGTAGTATTTCTGAGGATGATGTAATGAGCTCAATGATTTTGTTTCGATAAGATTTCATGCCCAGTGGATTGAAAACATAAAAAGTGTCAACACAGCTGACTCTCATTACGGTGATCTATGTAAACACTGGCCTACATTTCAAACTCCACAACACATTACTCACTTTTAACGCCGTCAGTTGGATTGTCACATGCAAACAGTAATGTAGCTGATGACTTAATGGCAAGCTGACATTGTATTAGTTTATAAAATGAAAGAGGTTTCTGTGTGTTCCTAAAGTATAATAACTCTCACTCACAATAAAAAACGGTATAAAAGCATCAATAATTATAAAAAGCATCTTTCAGATAATTCAAACCCTTTTGTTTACAATGTGTGCACAATTATTAAGCAAGTGAGTATTTTGACCATATCATCCTTTCTATGCATGAATGTGGTTTTACTGCTATTTCAACATTTAGAGTCATCACCAGAAAAATAACACCAGAAAAATAACTTATTTGACAATTTTCACCTGTTTCAAGTACATTTTCACTTGAAATAAGTAGGAAAATCTGCCAGTGAGACAAGATTTATCTTCTCTTTACAAGCAAAAAAATCTTGTTCCACTGGCAGATTTTTCTACTTATTTCAAGTGAAAATCTACTTGAAACAGGTGAAAATTGTTGTTTTTTCCAGTGATGAGTCTTGTTTTCTATGCATATTTTCCAACTGTAAACTGTATAAACTTGAATGTTCATTGGATTAAAGCATATTAGGTGATGTATATTGGAGGGTGGGTGTGGCCTAAGCTGTCAGAGTGTGCATAATTATTAGGCAATTTCTTTTCCTTAGACAAAATCGACCAAAGAAAAGATTCAACTGACTCTGAAACAGTTTTTAAAAAATGCTTTCAGAGGGATGTAGATGTGGGGAGTACTGGGGTTGAGGGGGGATGAGGGGGAATGAGGGGGGATGAGGGGGAATGAGGGGGGATGAGGGGGAATGAGGGGGGATGGCATCCCCCCTGAAATAAAAACGGTCCAAATCATCCCACCTGTAAAACTGCCATCCCCCCTTTCCATCCCTTATGTCATTTCATCAATGAATGTGGTTTTACTGCTATTTCAACATTTAGAGTCATCACCAGAAAAATTACTTATTTGACAATTTTCACCTGTTTAAAGTAAATTTTCACTTGAAATAAGTAGAAAAATCTGCCAGTGGAACAAGATTTATCTTCTCATTACAAGCAAAAAAATCTTGTTCCACTGGCAGATTTTTCTACTTATTTCAAGTGAAAATCTACTTGAAACAGGTGAAAATTGTTGTTTTTTCCAGTGATGACTCTGGTTTTAAGTGTAATGAGATTTTTTTTTTACTAAAATGAGACATTTTAACTAGAAATAGGACAAACATTCTTGTTAAGATTTAGAGTTTTTGCAGTGATCCATTTTACTTATCCTGTGAAGGACAGAGTCATATTGATAAGTTCAGAAAAGTGTTTTTTATTGTTGTGTTTTGATGTATTTGATGTAAGCCCAGTGGATATTTAAAGCTTACAGAAGGCTGCATTTAACTGCTGCTATGTCATTCCTGCAGTATTTCTGCAGGTGTTTTGGTCACTGCTATTATTTGTAATATATTATATTATTTGTAATCAGCACAAATTATCTGTCCCCATATGATAAAATCCACCATCCCCCCTGATTTTTTTCACAACTCGAGTACTGGATATGGGGGTGTGATTACAGAACCATCAAAACATTTCTGGGACAAGAAATAAGTGAAGACAGATTTTTCTAAAGTTTTTAGCACTGCTGAGAGGAGAGTGACTCTTGATGGAGCAGATGGACGGACCCGCGGCTAGATCAGTCACCGGCACAGAGCTCCACGGAGCTTCCAATGAGATGACAGCATGTTGGGAGGTGGAGTACTGGTATGGGCTGGCATTATTATGGATGAGCTAGTTGGACCTTTTCAGCCTGAAGATGGGCTTTAAATCAATTCCAAACCTCCTGCCAGTTTTTAGAAGGCACTTTATTTAAGCAGTGGTTCAGCAAAGAGTGTGTATCCTTCCAGAAGACCGTTACTTTTTATGCAGGACAATGCTTCAACCTCAGTAGTTGAAGGCCTCCCTGCATCATAGGCCATACTCAGTTATGCAGTAACTGAAATGTTTGAGACATATTTTAGTAGTATGCACAGACATTGCTGAAGTAAGCAAGGCTCTTAAAATAAAAATAAAAGGCCAGGGGTCTCATCTATAAAGCTTGCTTGCGCACAAAAAGGGCCTGAAAGATGCGGACGCAAAAGCTGGGATCTAAAAAGAAAAAACTAACCGAAAAATCTGCGTATCCCTACGGCAACCCAGACCTTCCCGTAGGAACTTACTTAAGACATGGGGAACTGGCGACGCAGGCTGTGAGGTGGTGAAATGAAGCCAGATTCATGTCATACTCTTAATAATGTCATCACATATCACAACATATATCAGACTTATAATATAATAGCGCTAATCGTGTCCCTCTGTGTTTGAAGCTCAGCGTCAGTCAGGACGCTCAGCTGCTGCTGCTGCTGCAGCCGCGGTGAGTGGGCTTGCCACCCGTCCCTGGAAATACGGAATTGTTACGTAATTGGGAATTAAAATTAATATAAAATCAGTTTATTCCGTATTTCACAATCGTCCCATGCACGTCTGTCACACACGCACACACTAGTTAAGCCTAATTATGCCTAAATAATGGTTCCGCATTAAATTGAGCCTACGCCGTAGGGTTACGCAGCGACGCGCACTGTACGGTGCGCGGGCCGCGTAACCTACGCCGTATGCTCTGCGTCGATTTCACGCAGAACCATAAATCAGCCTTGAGCGGCACTGAGGAGAGGAGGGGGAGCGGACTCCCATCAAGTCTTCGCACAGTGTCTTGATGATTTGCAATTACAGGCTGAGCCTACCGTTAGTTCTTAAACTGTAAAAAAAAGGGGGGGGGGGGACAAAAGCATGAGTCTGAAAAGTGGGGGGGACATGTCTCCCCGGTTCCCAGTGGAAATTGCGCCCTTGCGCCTCACTGCGTTTTATTTTCACTCGCTTTATTTTATACTATTTATATACTATTTATACTTTTACTGTGACCACCAAATAATGTTGTTTTCCTGTCCTCCACCTCATCCTCAACATTTAGATCTCAGTCTCCGTGAAATTTAGTGGCACGGTGGCTCGACAGTCTCATTCATCCTGACACAGCAGAAACAGGCTGCAGGAAGCCGCTGCACATGCTCAGCAGGCTCATTCATATGCAAATACTACTTTGCATTGCCCTTTTAAGGTATGAAGTGGGCGTGTAGAGGGCGGGATATGAGGCGGATTCAGCTGCGCAACCTTCCAGCTGGACTGTGATTTATAAAGCGAACATTGCGTGCAAGTCTGCGTGCACATGGTTTTATAGATCCGGATTTTTTTTTGCGCCCGCCATTTTCGGCTTTTGGGTGTACGTACAATTTTAGTATGAATTCTGCGCACTCCATTTTAAATGAGGCCCCTGGATGGCAGCAATTGTTGCTCTAAAATGTGTACATACCGACAGTTGTGTACTCCATAATGGACCTCTATGACATCAAAGATTTCTATTTATGAGATGATAAGCTGAATGGTTCCCTCTCTTATGTAGTGAAGATGCTTTCCAGAAGAATTTCATATTTGATATATCAGACTGCAGGAAAACTTTCCACATAACTTCACATAGTTCTTTTCTTTTCAAAATCAACTTCCTGAACTTCTGACAACTGAAATCCCCAAATTCATGCTTTTATAAATTAAGAAATGTTCTTAAAGGTATTGTGACATCATTTTTAACATGCTTTTAACACTATTAAAAGTCTTGGCCAACATCCCTCAAATGTGTCTAAAAGAGTGTAACAAGAAAAACTTCAATCTGGTACTCTTTTCCTGGCTTTTTATTACAGTGTTTTTTTGCGCCGTGAAAAATGCTTCCTTTCCCCCCTTTCCTGTCAATCATTGCTCCGCTCCTCCTCCAAACCTCCTCCTCCTCCAGCCATACGCTCACAGCGGCGTCGGAGCGACAGGCGAAGCATGCACGGAAAAGCAGGAGGGCGAACCACAGCAAACAATCATAAAAATAAAGGCATGCAAGCAGCACTGTCCCCTTATCTTAAGTCCAGTCAGTGGCCGCGGGTCTTCTTAGCAGTTTTCCTCCGGTGATTAGAACAAAAGACGCTCTAAACAGCTCCGTGTTAAGCCTAATTTATGGTTCCGCGTTAAATCGACGCAGAGCCTACGCCGTAGGGTTCAGCGTAAGGTGCGCGTCGCCGCGTAACCCTACGCCGTAGGCTCTGCGTCGGTGTAACGCGGAACCATAAATCAGCCTTTATGGGTTGCTGGAGAGGAGAGGAGGCAGGGAGCTGGGTGGAGGGGGCGGTGATTTAGCGGATCGTTACGTAACGATCCGCCACCAAACCAGGTGCGCCGTTTTTGCATAGTTATGCGGAAAATCCCAGAAAGCACACAATACACTGAATGTTAAAAGTTCGTTGTTTTTTGGGTGTAATTGATGTCAAGACACCCAACAAAACACAAAAAATCAAGAAAAATTTGTTTTTCATGTCACAATCCCTTTAAATTCCTTTCAGCCACTGCAGTAGTCCTCTCCGATAAACTCCTAAACCATCTTTAACCTCCAATTTCAAAACTGTCATATTTGATCTGTGTATTTCTGAGTCCTCTGCTACACTATATATTTTTTTTACAATAAAAACGTATAAAACAAACAAATACAATAAAAAAACACATTGCATTAATAATGATACGCTGATGTTTTAAATTTCAATATATAATAAATGCTTCAAAAATGGCATTTTGTATGTTGTGTATTATCTTATGTCAGGCTTTAAAGGGTTAATTCCCAAATCCTCTCATGTTGCCAGCGTGTTGCCAGTCCACCTAATCAGATGTTTCACCAGCCGGGTTTCAGAGCTTAACAAAACATTTCCAGTCTTATCACTCCCACACCTCTGTTTCTGTAAATTTCCTCTGTCTAAAAACGTTGTAGTTGTGTTGTTATGTAGTGTTTTGTGCACCTTTGTCCAAATAAAAACATGTTTTCAATGAGACGAGATTCAATCATTTCATTTATTTTCAATTCATATTTTATAACACAATCTTACCTGATTTAAACACTGGCACATTTGTAAATGCATGATGGAAATATATGAATGTTTAATTATACACTAATTAATGTTCTTACTAATAATCCATTTGTTGGCCATTTATTCAGCCCAGAGCAACATAAATCAGTCTGTAGTGCTTTGATGGAAATGTGTTTTCTACTGAAGTAAGTGTGAGGCCAAGATGGAAAGAGTGGTGTGTAGAGCTAATGAATGAAGAGACTGATGGAGACAAAGAGGGATGGGAGGTGAAGCACATGTAAAGGCTGAAATAAGAGCCATTTTGAAGAGACGAAAAGGTCTGTGGGAGGGGGGGGTTTCAAAGACAGATTGCTGCAATGTCAGTAAGAATTGCTGTTGCTGAACATCCATCAGCTCCAAGTTACTTAAGATATGCTTTATTTGCTCTGTTGCTATGTCTGAGCTACACAGCAGTATGGTTTAAAGTACACAGAGGACTGTGTAGATTTAGAGAAGGTGTATTAGAGAGTGTTGAGGGAGGACTTGTGGTATTGCGTGAGGATGTCTGGAGCAGCAGATTAGCAGATAAGACTGGTACAGGACACATATGAGGACAGTGTGTCGGCGGTGAGGTGTATTGCACAGTAGGCGTAACAGAGCGGTTTCGGGTAGAAGTTGGACTGCATCAAGGATCGGCTGAGTCCCTTCCCGTTTGCCGTGGTGATGGATAGGTTGATAGACGAGGTCAGACAGGAGTCTTCATGAATTATGTTTGCAGATGACTTTGAGAAGGTGGAAGAAAACCTCAAGAGAAAGGGAATGTCAGCAAGTTTAATCAAGGCAGAATAGATGCATGTAAATGAAATGAAAGTAGGTAGAACAGAAGAAGACTTCAAATATACAGCTCCACAAATTTAGGGAATGCTAAAATGTCACATCAGAAGATGACTAATTGAATTAAAGCTGCAAGCAGCGATGAACGGGCCCTCGCGCGTGCAATTTTCAACAATAAAGGTCAAGGACTCAAAACCGAGTCAGATGAAACCACCCACGACTCTTTATGTCAAACCATTCAAAAGTTATGACAGAAAATAGGAACTATCAACTATCGACCAATCATAAGAAGGGGCGTGGCTAATTTGCACCAATGAAGGTCAAGGACTCAAAACCGAGTCCGATGACACCACCCACGAGTCTTTATGTCAAACCATTCAAAAGTCATTGCAGAAAGTAGGAACTATCAAATATGGACCAATCAGATGAAGGGGGGACGCGCTTTTTGGTGTCTAGCGCCGTCACGGTAACGCTTTTGACTGAGAAAGTAATGCCCATCGTCGCAGGATGGAGACGCACATTTTGATGTATAACACACCTGGGTGCACGTTACGGTTCGGCCGTATTAACTGCCGAAGAAATGGCATAAATTGCGCCAAAATTACACAATTAATTCAAAATGGCCGACTTCCTGTTCGGTTTCGGCCATGGCTCCAAGAGACTTTTCTTTAAGTTGCGACATGATACAGGTGTGTACCGATTTTCGTGCATGTACGTCAAACCGTATTGTGGGGCTTGAGGCACGAAGTTTTCTAGGGGGCGCTGTTGAGCCATTAGGTCCCGCCCATTTATGCAAATTTTTCGCAAGACCAGATCTTGCGTGCAAAATTTGGTGACTTTTAGGGCACGTTTAGGGGGCAAAAAGGCCCTCATTTCGTCGGAAGAAAAATAAAAACGAGGAAAACGAGAATAAAAAGAAAAATCTCCTACTTATACAATAGGGCCTTCGCACTGTTAGTGCTCGTGCCCTAATTATAGAAAATATTTACTGATTCATGTTTTATAAACTCTTGAACATGTAATGCAATATCAGTGTTAAGTGGAAAGCAAAATCATCATTCAATAAATATTACCTGTTATCATAGAAGCTGAACTGACTTGATGTTATAATCTGAAAATCAAGTCTCTATTTATTTCTGTATTAAGCTGCATATTTGTGCTCTACTGTTCAGAGCAATGGGGAGTGTGAAAAAAAGAGGTGAAGAAGAGAAAGAAGTGCAAGACAGAGCGCTTGAAGAAGGGTGTCAGGAGCTGTTTGTGACAGAAGAGTGGCAGTGAGCGTGAAGGGAAAGACCTACGAGGTGGCGGTGACACCAGCCCATCTGTGTGGTTAGGAGATGGGGACAGTGACAAAGAGGCAGGAAGCAGAACTGGAGGAGGCAGAGATGAAGATGCTAAAGTTTTCTTTGCGGGTGACAGTGATGGATAAGTAACAAAAACCATCACACCAGAGCACCTGCCCAAGTGGACAGTGGATACTGTGATGGAAGCGTGCTGCAGATGCACCCACCGTACCAGGCAGAGGAAAACTGGATGAGGTGAAAGATGATATGCAGTTAGTTGGGATAACAGAGGAAGATGCAGAAGACAGGGTAAGATGGAAATAGATGATCTGCAGTGGCGATCCCTGAAGGGTAAAAGCCAAATGAAGAGCTCTGCAGGGTTTTAACAAGTTAGAGTATTTTAGTTCTGGTTCCCTACTGGGTTTCGAATCTCCTAAAATCTCCTGTTTGCAAACTTTATTTGCTATTTAGCATCGAGGCACAGGGGATAACATGGAATAAATTAAAACTGTCTTGAGTTAATTAAAACCTTGAGCTGGAAGATAGATCAGCCTTTACAGAGTTGTAAATGCAAGTTGCATTTCACATTATGCATGGTTACTTGGTCTATTAACAAAAATGAAACTGTGACTACATGAAGGGGATAAAAGGTGGGAATAGATCACCTGGTACAGTGGATTTTAGCTGTATGTCACAACATTTGATAAAATGAAGTACGTGTTTACCTAGGGCTGTGCGATTAATCGATTTTAAATCTAAATCGGATTTATTAATCAAGACGATGTTAAAAAAAGGAAAATGGATTTTCCTTTTTTGCAGCTGGCTGCATTACAGACAGAGCTCGTCTCGTCATCTTTGTTTGGTCAAGAAAATTGTAAATGTTGTCACTTTACTAAACTCAAGGAGGATTTACAGTATCTTTCAATTGCACTTCATTCCCAATAGGGAAATTTGTTTGCTATTTTTCTTTAAAAATAAAGATAAAATATTTGAAACAATTTATTCCATTGTCTTTTGTAGTTTTACCAAAAAAATCGAAATCGAAATCGAAAATTGTTTTCAGAGAAAAAAATCGTGATTTTATTTTTGTCCAAAATCGCCCAGACCTATGTTTACCTGTGGAGAACTGCCATTCTCTTATGCAAAGACAAAAAAATCTGTTTTAAAAAGTAATTGACATGAACATTTCAGGAGGTCATGACTCACGGCAGATCTGGGATATTGGTAAGTTCCATTAAAAGCGAAAAAAAAGAAAGGAACTTAATGTCACAAAACCAATTACACCAATGCTATTGCTTATTGATGATCTTAAAAGGATTTTGTTAATCTTCAGGTTTAGTCAAGCGCATGTAAGAAGAGAAGAAGAGCCTTTCATTAAAAGTGAAATGAAAATTATATGCAAATAAAACGTATTCAGAGGGTCAACAGAGTTTGTTGCAACATGGAAAACAGCAGAAATATTGTACATCATACAGAAAGGGAACATGAAAGGTCCGAACACTGATCCCTGAGGAGCCCCCCCTTTTTATTGTGTTACTAATGCATGATGACTAACGCTGCCAAGAGGGAAGTTTGTATCTGCTAAAATGGATTAGGAAAACAACTTACACAAATAATCACAGCAAATGTAATCTTTTTAAATAATATATCTGAAGAAAAAAAAACAACAAAAAACAAAAGACTAAAAACTGAGCTAGATTCAATCAGTGCACTTTGAAACAATAAAGACTAGAGCTGATGTGCAACATCACCAAAAACAAAACAAAACAACTGACTTTTCATTTTCAAAATGGTCTTTGAACAAATGATGAATAAAGAAAAAAAAACTAAATAATGACCATTATAATTCAAATCTAAAAGTCCAAGAAAACAGATTTGATAAATAGATGTGTTCATCAAATATAAGGATCAGTGTGCATGCTGTCTGTTTAAAAATGACATAATGGCCACAGGAAGAATTATAGTTTCAAAGACTTAGAATTATAATTATTTGTAAAAACCTGAGAAACTATCGCTCAGTTTCATATCAAGAATAATAACAGCTTCTTTGATCCGTAGGGCCTAGTGTCTTTACAATAAAGGCTCTTTTTATCTTCGAGCAGCATGACACCATAACAAGGTCCACCTTAAAAGGAAGAGGAGGTGATTGTGGTATAAATCAAATGTACGGCTTCCAAGGCTTGGGGTTTATGTATCATTTGATACTGTTATTGTGTCTCATAGTAGGGTTATTATGTTAAGTATGGAGCCAACAACAAGTTAAAATCAAGTAAAAATTTTGTTGTCAGTGGTTGACATTGCCCCCCAGTGTGTTTCTGTTTTGCCCCGCCTGTGTCCCATCTGCCCTGATTGTCTGCACCTGTGTCTCGTTATCCCCTGTGTATATCTGGTCTTGTCATTCCCTTGCTCCTTGTGGTTCCTTACTGTGTTTTCCTCCATGTGTCCTGCCTGTTTTTGCTCCAGTTTTCTGATCCCTGTTTTTGTGTTTTGATCCTGCTAAGCAGTGCTTTGGTTTTTGGTCCTTGCATTTTCTTTGGAATAAACCCTTTTTTGTTGCAAACTCCTGCCTCGCTCTCCTGCATCTGGGTCCTCACCATACCCTGACAGTTGTGTTTCATGAAAGTCTAACACTTTTATGTATAGTATTTTTGATAGGAAAAATTTTTGCTTGAAATTTTCTTTGAATCTTCTTTAAATGTAATTAACCCATCTAAATGTCATTTTCACATGTGTCTTCCAAAATATTACCTCACAATACCTAAATTGCCCCTAGAAGAGGCCCAGCACTCAATAGCCAGCCCTCCGGATAAAGTGCACGCAAATCTCCATTAGTGCCAGACTGAAAACATTCAGTCTTAGGCAGCCTAAAGTGCTTTTGGACTAAATACTTTGAAATACTAATGGTTTTCAGGGCTGGGGAACTCCCCAAAGGATAACACACCTCCACGACGTTTAACTTCAGTTGCATTTATTCACTCGTATGATAGAACAGTGTATGCCTTTTGCAACATCAGCCTTCCATGTTCCTCAGTAAACTTAAGCTCATCAAGTGATTGGAAACTTAGTGGATTTTAGACCACTAAAGCATCAAACATATTTAAACATACAGGAAAGGCTTTAGCCTGCAGATCAACACCCTATAGTTTTAAAGTGGACTTCCTATCCAGACACCCGGTCAGTGTTAAACCCAGAGGTGGGTAGAGTAGCCAAAAATTGTACTCAAGTAAAAGTACTGTTACTTCAGAATAATATGACTCAAGTAGAAGTAAAAAGTAGTCATCCAAATCATTACTTGAGTAAAAGTAAAAAAGTACTTGATGAAAAAACTACTCAAGTACTGAGTAACTGTTGAGTAACGTCTGATTTATTTTTTTAACACAACCATTCAAACAGACAAAAGTACAAAATAATCATCTTCAGGCAAATTAAATCAATAAAATAATAAAATAAATTAAAATGAATACAAAATAAAAAATAGCTTAAATTAAAATAATCTTAAAGTAAATTCAAATATTTTAATTCATCATACAATAAATAAAATAATAACAGAATAAAAAATAAATTAAGCACAAGTAGCACAAAATTTCAAGCCTTTGTACTTTTCTTTTTTAACCAGCAGAACTAGAACAAACATGAACTCATAGAAACTCTGTGTGTGTTTGAGTCTGTGTAAATGTGACAAAACATGCAAAAACAAATATTTTTCCCAAAGAATCACCCAGTGATGTCATGAGATTGACGCGTACGTGGATAAAAGGGATAAAAGAAAAGTAACAGCTCAACGTAGCCTAATGTAGCGGAGTAAGAGGAACAGTTTCTTCTTCACAAATCTACTCAAGTAAAAGTAAAAAGTATAGTGATTCAAAACTACTCCTAAAAGTACTAAATTTCCCAAAACTTACTCAAGTAAATGTAACTGAGTAAATGTAACTCGTTACTACCCAATTCTGGTTAAACCCGTTGAACCAGCATCACCCTGGAAACTTTGAAGGTAAAAACCAAGCACTATTCAGGAACACCTATGACTTATTTAACACCAAACACCCTGCAATGAGGCGATGCGTTTCTCAAGTCTTATCAGTTGTAGAGGCTGCCAGACAGGCTGCTTCTTGATTATAATCATCTGTCATTATGACTGGCTCCATTACAAAAGTGTGCTGCGCTGTACTCACCGTTAGCTCCAAACTATTGATGTCCTTCATGAACTGTGATAGCATTCCACTCCGGTTATGAATAAAGAGGTTTTGTTCCTCTGAGCGCTTATGGTGTTTTGGAACAGCTCTGTGCTGGAGAGAAAGTAAAAATGTTCTCATGATATATAGTTAATAAAAGAGGAAAAAGCAAAGACCCATGAAAGGTAAAATATATGGTCAGATCCAAGCTCTTTCTATATAAAAATGAGAAACGTCTATCAATGAAACGTATTCATGTGATTTACCGCAGAGACTCGACTACAGAATAAGGCCTAAATCCCAATACTCCCCCTATTTTCTTTCACTAGCCCTACTTTCTATCACTACCCCTAAAAAAGAAGGGACAGATTTTAGGGCACTTGAAATCTTCCCAGGGGTCTGTCCCAATACTCCCCCTACTCCTACTTTCAGCACCACCCCTAAATCAGGAAGCTGAGAGACAAAAGCTGTTTTAATTTCAGCTGTAGCGCTGTTAATATGCCACTTTATTAAGTTTAAGTGAAAATTAAGTATTTTTTCAGGCGTAAAAGTAACCGTTAAGATCCCCAACCTGGGCTCAGTTTATCCAAATAATGCCTGTTAAGAAATTTGACCCGATGTTTTCGGAGATGATAAGAGCCGCCGGCCCCGGGGAGCAGCAGCAGCCGGAGAACAGACGTGATCGCCAGGTCAACCTGCGCCGTCGTCCCGGGGAGAAACCTGCAGCTCTGTGGAGAATTACCACTGGCTGAAATAAATCATTTAGGAAGATAAATGTTGGTTTAATAGATGAAATCTAACAGTTGTAGCTACGCCTGTTAAGAAATTTGCTCAGAAAATTTTCGAGATTTCTGCCTGCCGGCTCCGGAGTTGATTTATGGGTCCTCGTTAAATCGATGCAGAGCCTACGGCGCAGGGTACGTAACCTACGCCGTAGGCTCTGCGTTGGTGTAACGCGGAACCATAAATCAGCCTTTATTCTGGCGTGATCTTCGACAAACGGGCAAATGAGTGATTATGTACATTCACTGAGTTTAGTTTTTAGTTTAGTTTATTTAGCACATAAAATAAAAAATAACATCACACAAATAAGTGCAGTTAAAAGAAAAGAAGGAGGAGCGAGCAAGCCAGTAGGCTTATGAGGAACCCCACCCAATAACATTTAACAAAATAGTTATGAGGATACAAAATCATAAAAATAAAATAAATAATACATCATAAAAAATTGCATGCAGAACATGAATGAAAATAAAAAAATACTGTAGACCTATGATCACATGATCATGAAAATATTAATATTATGATGAACAAATGGCAACACAGAATATGAAGTACAAAAGAAACATTAACAGTGGGAAAAGCAAGAGCTTTCTTGACTACATTGTTGAATTAAATGCTCTCTTGAGCGACTTTTGAAAATGGATAGTGAGTGAATATTATGAAATATTATAAAAATGTAATCAAAATGCATTTTTATGCAGAAACTAACTCAAAATATTGATTTTATTCACTAAAAAATAAGAAATGTCCGCCATGTTTTTTTTTTTTTTGATTCAGTCTGCAAATGACGACGAAAAGCATTCTGGGAAATTTTTCTGTCCCTAGAAAACTAGTGAGGATCAGAAATCCCTACATCTGTAGGGAAAGATTCATAGCCACTACACTAGTTTTCGTCACTACCCCTAGGTGGAAAGAGGAATTGGGACACCACTACCCTCACGGGAACGCGCAAAATTTAGGGGTAGGGATGAAAACTAGGGGTAGTGGTAGTATTGGGACAGGGCCTAAGACTTTAATTGACTGAGGTTAACGTATGTACTGATGCTGTTCTTGATGGCCGTCACTTCAGCAGCTGTCCGTGAAAACCGACATGAATATGACTTGACACTACTGTACCTCCACACCAGAAGTGGGTAGTAATGAGTTACATTTACTCTGTTACATTTACTTGAGTAAATTTTGGGAAATTTTGTACTTTTAGGACTAGTTTTGAATCACTATACTTTTTACTTTTACTTGAGTAGATTTGTGAAGAAGAAACTGTTTCTCTTACTCCGCTACATTAGGCTACGTTGAGCTGTTACTTTTCTTTTATCCCTTTTATCCACGTACGCGTCAATCTCATGACATCACTGGGTGATTCTTTGGGAAAAATGTTTGTTTTTGCATGTTTTGTCACATTTACACAGACTCAAACACACACAGAGTTTCTATGAGTTCATGGGCTTGTTCTAGTTCAGGGGTCGGCAACCCAAAATGTTGAAAGAGCCATATTGGACCAAAAACACAAAAAACAAATATGTCTGGAGCCGCAAAAAATGAAAAGTCTTGTATAAGCCTTAGAATGAAGGCAACACATGCTGCATATTTCTATATTAGTTATGACTGGGGGAAGATTTTTTTTTCATTATGCACTTCGAGAAAAAAGTCGAAATGTCAAGAAAAAAGTCAAAATTTTGAGAAAAAGTCGAAATGTCAAGATTAATATTGAAGTACCTTCTTGAGAAAAAACTCGAAATGTTGAGAAAAAAGTTGAAATGTTGAGAAAAAAGTTGAAATGTAAGATTAAAAGGGAAAGGAAAAAGGAAGAAAAAAAGAGAAAAAAGAAGATAAAAAAGGAAAAAAAGAAAAAAGGAAAAGAAAAAAAGAGAAAAAAAAAGGTGAAACATTTTTGAAAAATCTCCAGGGAGCCACTAGGGCAGCTCTAGAGCCGCATGCGGTTCTAGAGCCGCGGGTTGCCGACCCCTGTTCTAGTTCTACCTGCGGAGCCTGGTTAAAAAAAGAAAAGTACAAAGGCTTGAAATTTTGTGCTACTTGTGCCTAATTTATTTTTTTATTCTGTTATTATTTTATTTATTTTATTTTGATTAAAGTACTTGAATTTACTTTAAGATTATTTTAATTTAAGATATTTTTTATTAATTTTAATTTATTTATTTTATTATTTTATTGATTTAATTTGCCTGAAGATGATTATTTTGTACTTTTGTCTGTTTTAATGGTTGTGTTAAAAAAATAAATCAGACATTACTCAACAGTTACTCAGTACTTGAGTAGTTTATTCACCAAGTACTTTTTTACTTTTACTCAAGTAATTATTTGGATGACTACTTTTTACTTCTACTTGAGTCATATTATTCTGAAGTAACAGTACTTTTACTTGAGTACAATCTTTGGCTCCTCTACCCAGCTGTGCTCCGCACCGATCGATAAGAGAGGGCCAAATCCATGTCACATGTGCACGAATGTCTAGTATTTGAAAGCCTTCTGCATCACTGCTGCGCGGACGTCAGTGATTAGAAGTTAGAGTGCACTTAATGTGAATGATAACCGTGCTATGGGGTCAACAGGTAATTGAACGAGTAAATTCATAGCTGTGAATGTAGCATCTCACAAGACAGACTGAGAGAGTTTTGTCAGCTGGGGGGTGTATTTTATGAACATTAGTAACATCTTTATTGCAGCTGAATGAGTTGTTGTTGTCAAATTTGTCCTGGTTTCACTTTCTCAAGATATTGATTAGATTTTTCTTTTAAATTTCACACTGTCTGATATGGGGAGAGTCTTTTTTCTTTCATTTTATCAATTTCTGCTGGTTTGATTTCCCGTGTAAGAAATGTTTTGGCTTGTGTTGATTACTTCTCGCCTGGTTTTCACCAGTTATTCCTCACTAACAGTTTTTCTGCTATAGTTTTCGGGATCCTTGCACCCGCGGTTTAGCTACACAGGTTTTTATCACTTCCCTACTTTGGCATTGATGTTTTTAATCTATTAACTTTTGGATTTCATTTGGAATATTGGATTTCCGTCCCTGCAACTGTTTTGCTTAACATGTTTAATAAATCCCTTTGTTCTCTTACTCCCTGACTGCTTCCTGCTGTCAGGAGGCCTTTCGGTTGTTCTCTGAAATAACGTGTGACAAGGTTGACAGCACAGACTTGATTGCTCTATTTCAAAAGCTTCTCTCTTTTTATGCCTTTAACTCACACAAACACATTAGAAATGAGGCAGATGAAAGGTCTGGACTTGATTTTGGGTATCGAGTTGACATTTGGAGTGACCAAAATGAAGTCCAAGCAGATTTTAATGCGGGTAAAGTATGGAGCCAAATCAAGGCCAAAAGTTTTGCTAATTTGAAAATAAAATTTGAACCTGAAAATTCTTTTTTACAGTTTCAGTTTTATTTTTTTCAGTATAAGATCTTTTTTTCAGTTTCAAATCTTTTTATTTCAGTTTCAAATCTTTTTTTTCAGTTTCAAATCTTTTTTTTTCTCAGTTTCACGTCTTTTTTTTTCAGTTTCACGTCTTTTTTTTCAGTTTCAAATATTTTTTTCTCTGAAACTGTAAAAAAGAATTTTCAGGTTCAAATTTTATTTTCAAATTAGCAAAACTTTTGGCCTTGATTTGGCTCCATAGTAAAGGAGGCTGATAACAGCACAAATCCATATGAGAGACAGGTGTGGCCAGATCAAGAGTGAGGTTCTCTCTTACAAAGAAAGAAAGAAAACGCTGGTAAACTCAACATCAAAAGGTGTGTGAAACTACAAAAGACAACTAAAGTGGAAATCTTTTCCTTGATGAAGAAAAATTCCTTTACAGTATCAACAAAGGTCAGTAATTCGTGGAGGAGGCAGGCGTCAGAATCTACAATCAAGAGACTCCTCTGTGAATGGAAATACAGACAGTACTCGAGTTGTAAAACAAAATCAGGGGGGATGGTGGATTTTATCATATGGGGAATTTGTGCTGATTACAAATAATATAATATATTACAAATAATAGCAGTGACCAAAACACCTGCAGAAATACTGCAGGAATGACATAGCAGCAGTTAAATGCAGCCTTCTGTAAGCTTTAAATATCCACTGGGCTTACATCAAATACATCAAAACACAACAATAAAAAACACTTTTCTGAACTTATCAATATGACTCTGTCCTTCACAGGATAAGTAAAATGGATCACTGCAAAAACTCAAAATCTTAACAAGAATATTTGTCTTATTTCTAGTTAAAATGTCTCATTTTAGTAAAAAAAATCTCATTACACTTAAAACAAGACTCATCACTGGAAAAAACAACAATTTTCACCTGTTTCAAGTAGATTTTCACTTGAAATAAGTAGAAAAATCTGCCAGTGGAACAGGATTTTTTTGCTTGTAATAAGAAGATAAATCTTGTCCCACTGGCAGATTTTTCTACTTATTTCAAGTGAAAATTTACTTGAAACAGGTGAAAATTGTCAAATAAGTTATTTTTCTGGTGTTATTTTTCTGGTGATGACTCTAAATGTTGAAATAGCAGTAAAACCACATTCATTGATGAAATGACATAAGGGATGGAAAGGGGGGATGGAGGTTTTACAGGGGGGATGATTTTGACCGTTTTTATTTCAGGAGGGATGCCATCCCCACTCATCCCCCCTCATCCCCCCTTATCCACCCTCAACTCCAGTACTGAATACAGATTGTTTTTTCTTTTAAAAAAAGATGGTAACATTCAAGAACTGGAGAGTCAGATTTGAATTTGCCTGAAAATGTCTAAAAAATAAAAAAGACGCCTCTAATATTCCTGATTCTTTGAACAGATGAAACCAAGATAAACTTGCAACAGAATGATGGAAGAGAAAAAGTATGGAACATGAAAGGAACTGCCCCTCATCCAAAGCAAAGCACGTCATCTGCTAAACACGGAGGAGGGAGTGTTATGGTACGGGCGCGTACGACTGCTGGTGAAACGAACTCTCTGATGTTTGTTGATGATGACTGTTGGCAGAAGTAGTGAGGTCAAATCTGAGGTGTTTTGGGCTGCAGTCTCAATCACATTCAACCAAATGCAACAACACTGATGGGACAATACTTCACAGTGCTTCAATTACAAAGTCAGTCGCCTCATCTACACCAAATAGAAGATGCTTTTCTGTTACTGAAGATAACACTGAAAGCAGAAAGGCCCACAGGTATGGGCTCAAATTAATGCCATAAGTATTTTGTATCTGTAAATGAACTTTGTACTTGTAGAAATATTTTGTGCGTGTGCAAAAAATATTTGTACTTGCAAAAAATATTTGTACTTGCAAAAAATATTTGCACTTGTAGAAATATTTTGTGCGTGTGAAAAAAATATTTGCACTTGCAAAAAATATTTGTACTTGTAGATACAAAGCTACAAACTTTTTTACAAAAGCTACAAACTTTTTAAAAAAAGCTACAAAGCTTCAAAAGCGATGCAGCGATGCAAGCTTTTGAAAAAAAGTTTGTAGCTTTTGTAAAAAGGTTTGTAGCTTTGTATCTACAAGTACAAATATTTTTTGCAAGTGCAAATATTTTTTTCACACGCACAAAATATTTCTACAAGTACAAATAATTTTTGCAAGTACAAATATTTTTTTCACACGCACAAAATATTTCTACAAGTACAAATATTTTTTGCAAGTACAAATATTTTTTGCAAGTACAAATATTTTTTGCACACGCACAAAACATTTCTACAAGTACAAAGTTTATTTACAGATGCAAAATACTTATGGCATTAATTTGAGCCCATACACAAGCAGCAGCAACTGAAGGTTGCAACATTTGGCAAAGCATCTCCAGGTTGTGGTATAATACCACATAATTCATTTAAAAGTCAGACTTACACTTCCAGCTGAGTAACATAACTAGGAAATTGTCTGTATGTCACATAAACTCAGACCCAGAGGTGAGACCTTGATTAATAGAATTCAAATTCAAGTGCTGCAGCTTCATTATTTAATAGAAACACTCCGTTAGAAGGAGTACCTGACTAAAGAACTGCTCTGATTTTACTAACCCAAACAGGTACATGTTTTTTTTTTTCTCCATGGGTTCCTGATGGGCTTTTATTCATGCATATAATGCAGATGTATTAACATTGCCCACTTAATTTCCTCTAATAATCCAAATGAAATCAATGAGTTTAAATGATTACTTACGCAGAAAACTAGTAATTAGGCTTGTGAGAGTTAACAATTCATAATGATTGGCCAACAAAAGGGTTCATACAGAGCTTTCACTCAGCTTGCTCTTTGCCTGACTGTTACTTGACAGACTTCACAACTGTCTTTTGTGTTTATTTAACGAGACACTGGCCAGCCCTCAGCTGTGCTCTGCAGAGACTGTACGGCTCCTGTCAGCTCGGCGGTGACACCCTGTCAAAGCTGCAGACCTCACACCGAACAATCACGGAGGACACTTTCAGAAGCATTATTATTCTCCTCTTGAGGAGAATCTTTCAGTCCCTGTAAAAATTAATATTTTCTTTGCTTCCCCGACTTGCTCTCCACTGAATTGTTCCGGATATGTTCAGACAATTATAAAAGATCTGTCGACAAAACATTTCGGTCTCAGCATAAAAACAAAATGTGAAGGCCAAACAGAAGACGAACTAAAAGAAGTTTCATTTTCGTGTTTGTTTCAGGTAACTTGATGCCATTTGATAACAATACCTGATGTGAATGTGTCCAGGTTTAGAGTCAGAATGTTCCACTTTCTGTGTCGTAACAAAACTGAATTTGTCCTTCAGTCAGTCCTGTTTCAAAATAGGGCTGGGTGATATGGACCAAAAGTCATATCTCCATATTTTCTAGCTAAATGGCGATACTCGATATATATCGATATTTTTTCAGTGCCATAATTGGGGTTTCCCCCAAAGCATTATAGCATAGCATTTCTGTTAGCTTCATTTTTTCTGAGGCAAACCCTTAAAGAAACAGTCAGTTTTAATACAAAGCCTCGTGCCAAATGTCACACAGGTTCCTTTATTAACAGAGGTCTGCACAATATCAGAATGTATAAAACAAATGAAATAAAAATAAACTGCCTGCATATATAGAATAAAAATGCTTCTTGAATAAAATAAAACAAATATCCCTTTCCTGCAAAAACTCAAAATCTTAACAAGAATATTTGTCTTATTTCTAGTTAATATGTCTCATTTTAGTAAAAAAAATCTTATTACACTTAAAACAAGACTCATCACTGGAAAAAACAACAATTTTCACCTGTTTCAAGTAGATTTTCACTTAAAATAAGTAGAATTTTGTGTAACAAGATTTTTTTGCTTGTAATGAAAAGATAAATCTTGTTTCACTGGCAGATTTTCTACTTATTTCAGGTGAAAATTTACTTGAAACAGGTGAAAATTGTCAAATAAGTTATTTTTCTGGTGATGACTCTAAATGTTGAAATAGCAGTAAAACCACATTCATTGATGAAATGACATACAATTAAATTAATATACACTGTGCAATTAATACAATGTAGACAGTAACAGGCAGACTTTTCCACTGAGGTTGACAGTTGTGCAAATAACAAAACATTTGTGCAAATCTCAAATAAAACATTCAAGTCAATTTGTCACTAAATAAGCTATATCAAAATCATAAAAAAAAAAAAAAAATTTAAATCGATATAAACGATATTGTCTCGTACCATATTGCGTTTGAAAATATATCGATATATATTAAAATCTCGATATATCGCCCAGCCCTATTTCAAAATAATCCCGACACTGGCTCATCTAGCTGCGCTGTGGCTGATCTGCACTAGGGATGGGCGGTATGGACTAAAAAATGTATCACGATAATTTCTGGCATTTATCCCGATAACGATAAAAATCAGGATTAAAAAAAAACCAATTCAACTCCACCTTTGTAACTATAAATCTATCACCACATTCAGTCTTTGGAGCTCCCAAAACACTGCTCTAAAAGAATACTAAATGCTACTAAACTACACCAATTAAATTGAATTGATAAAATCTTTCTTTCTTTTTTTCTGTCTTTCTTTCTTTTTTTTCTCGTTCGTTCGTTCGTTCGTTCGTTCGTTCGTTCGTTCGTTCGTTCGTTCGTTCGTTCGTTCGTTCGTTCGTTCGTTCGTTCGTTCGTTCGTTCGTTCGTTCGTTCGTTCGTTCGTTCGTTCGTTCGTTCGTTCGTTCGTTCGTTCGTTCGTTCGTTCGTTCGTTCGTTCGTTCGTTCGTTCGTTCGTTCGTTCGTTCGTTCGTTCGTTCGTTCTTTCTTTCTTTCTTTCTTTCTTTCTTTCTTTCTTTCTTTCTTTCTTTCTTTCTTTCTTTCTTTCTTTCTTTCTTTCTTTCTTTCTTTCTTTCTTTCTTTCTTTCTTTCTTGCTTGCTTGCTCATTTCCTTCCTTCCTTCCTTCCTTCCTTCCTTCCTTCCTTCCTTCCTTCCTTCCTTCCTTCCTTCCTTCCTTCCTTCCTTCCTTCCTTCCTTCCTTCCTTCACGTATGTTGTGAGTGGATTTAACACAGAACCATAAATCAGTTTTACACAAAAACGTCATCAACGGGAATTTATCGTTTTTACCACGAGATGACAAATTCTTACCGTGGGGAATTTTTTTGACGGTATATCGTGAACGGTAAAATATCACCCATTCCTAATCTGCACATTACTCCTGGATAAATCTTATTTGATTTATACGGGCTCATCACTGCGCAGAAGAGACGCCTAAACCGTGACAGCCGCTTTCTTCTGTCAAACAAAGTCAGGTCCAACTATGTTGAAGAACTCCAGAAATGAGACGCACCAGCAATCAAATTTGCCACTTAACGTCAAAATAGTGACACAAAGTCATTTTTTTTAGTAATTTAAGACACCCAAAGGTAAAGCTTTCCCTGTGAGATGATGCACACTGACAATGGAGTCTGATAAGAGCAGAGGGTAATTATAGATGAAAGGAGAGCCATCATTCCAATCATCTCGGACTTCCTCAGTCAAACATGAATTGTCTTTGACAGATGAGCTCAGCTCTCCCGGTACACGCTGAATGCATCTTAAAGCCCTGCAGGTCAAAACTACCTGATCTCCATCCACTGTTGGAGAATGAGCATGTTTCCAGATGATAAATAATGCCATATCGAGAGGATCCGGTGTTCATCCAGCCTGGTATCAAGAAATGATGTGTGCACACAGCACACCGGGTCATGCCCTGTCTCAGATGTGAAATGAGTTGATGTGACGTGGTATTCATAAGCAATGACCAGAGGTGGGTAGTAACGAGTTACATTTACTTGAGTAAGTTTTGGGAAATGTTGTACTTTTAGGAGTAGTTTTGAATCACTATACTTTTTACTTTTACTTGAGTAGATTTGTGAAGAAGAAACTGTTCCTCTTACTCCGCTACATTAGGCTACGTTGAGCTGTTTTTTCTTTTATCCCTTTTATCCGCGTACGTGTCAATCTCATGACATCACTGGGTGATTCTTTGGGAAAAATGTTTGTTTTTGCATGTTTTGTCACATTTACACAGACTCAAACACACACATTATATTTATATGAGTTCATGTTTGTTCTAGTTCTGCCTGGTTAAAAAAGAAAAGTACAAAGGCTTGAAATTTTGTGCTACTGGTGCTTAATTTATTTTTTTATTCTGTTATTATTCTATTTATTTTATTATTTATTAAAGTACTTGAATTTACTTTAAGATTATTTTAATTTAAGCTATTTTTTATTTTTTATTAATTTTAATTTATTTTATTATTTGATTGATTTAATTTACCTGAAGATGATTATTTTGTACTTTTGTCTGTTTGAATGGTTGTAAAAAATAAATCAGACATTACTCAACAGTTACTCAGTACTTGAGTAGTTTTTTCACCAAGTACTTTTTTACTTTTACTCAAGTAATTATTTGGATGACTACTTTTTACTTCTACTTGAGTAACAGTACTTTTACTTGAGTACAATTTTTTGCTACTCTACCCAGCTCTGTCAATGTCTTGTTTGATACGTTGCATCATGTTTTCTTAAAAGACAAACCGTTTGACGCACGTTTGAAGCATGAATATCACAAAGATAGATAGAATAATGTACACGAAGCACAAAACAAAACAAATGAGTGCATCCTCATAGCGGAGTCCCGTGCAAACTAGCTGCCATGTTGGAACTTGCCACCTTTGACCTCACTGTCTTGTGACCGCAGCAGTAAAACAAATGAATTAGAACTTTTTTTGTGCTCATCTGGCAGCTGTGGATGCGTGAACCTGAACTGGGCCCTGCAGGTGTGTTGCTGGAACCCTGTGGGAGCGGTCTGAGCAGAGTGGCTGAGACAGACTTGTGACTGCAGGTCACCGGTTCATCTCCCTGGACCAGCTTCCGCGGTGAGGTAAGACAGTGAGTCATGCTCTCGCCTCCCTTGGCAATGGACACTCGAGAGCGGCCGAGCTGTTTTTTGCGAAAGCTGCATGAACCCACGGACCAATTGCTCACTAAATCTCAAGTATATTCTTTCTTTATTAGTACAATGATCGTGATGACATTCATTTAGCCATAAATGATGCATGACACGTTTCCCCGTTATCCTCAGTTGCTCACTTGCATTCGGTAGGTTCTCAAACTGTCGGACATTCAGTCACTGCAATAGATTTTTTTCCACTATTATCAATATTTCATGCTTTTTTTTATTAGTATTTCATTTATCTTCATCTTTGGGGCCACGTTAGAAAAGTTTCAGAACCATTAATGGCAAGAAATGGTCTTAAAGAAACAATGCATAACTTTTTTCTCCTCTATATTATCATTTCAGGTCTGCAGGGTCTTTACGTATCTTCACCCAACAGGGTCTGGGTAGTGAGTAGGAATGGGTGATATTTTACCGTTCACGATAAACCGTCAAAAAAATTCCTCATGGTAAGAATTTATCATCTCGCGGTAAAAACAATAAATTCTCATTGATGACGTTTTTATGTAAAGCTGATTTATGGTTCTGTGTTAAATCCACGCACAACGTACGTGAAGGAAGGAAGGAAGGAAGGAAGGAAGGAAGGAAGGAAGGAAGGAAGGAAGGAAGGAAGGAAGGAAGGAAGGGAGGGAGGGAGGGAGGGAGGGAGGGAGGGAGGGAGGGAGGGAGGGAGGAAGGAAGGAAGGAAGGAAGGAAGGGAGGGAGGGAGGGAGGGAGGGAGGGAGGGAGGGAGGGAGGAAGGAAGGAAGGAAGGAAGGAAGGAAGGAAGGAAGGAAAGGGGAGAAGGAAGGGAGAAAACAAGGAAAGGAGGAAGGAAGGAAGGAAGGAAGGAAGGAAGGAAGGAAGGAAGGAAGGAAGGAACGAAGGAAGGAAGGAAGGAAAGGGGAGAAGGAAGGGAGAAAACAAGGAAAGGAGGAAGGAAGGAAGGAAGGAAGGAAGGAAGGAAGGAAGGAAGGGAGGGAGGGAGGGAGGGAGGGAGGGAGGGAGGGAGGGAGGGAGGGAGGGAGGAAGGAAGGAAGGAAGGAAGGAAGGAAGGAAGGAAGGAAGGAAGGAAGGAAGGAAGGAAAGGGGAGAAGGAAGGGAGAAAACAAGGAAAGGAGGAAGGAAGGAAGGAAGGAAGGAAGGAAGGAAGGAAGGAAGGAAGGAAGGAAGGAAGGAAGGAAGGAAGGAAGGAAGGAAGGAAGGAAGGAAGGAAGGAAGGAAGGAAGGAAGGAAAGGGGAGAAGGAAGGGAGAAAACAAGGAAAGGAGGAAGGAAGGAAGGAAGGAAGGAAGGAAGGAAGGAAGGAAGGAAGGAAGGAAGGAAGGAAGGAAGGAAGGAAGGAAGGAAGGAAGGAAGGAAGGAAGGAAGGAAGGAAGGAAGGAAGGAAGGAAAGGGGAGAAGGAAGGGAGAAAACAAGGAAAGGAGGAAGGAAGGGAGAAAAGAGGAAAGATAAATTCCCGTTGATGGTTTTTGTGTAACAAACATGGCGGATCTGAGAGTGAGATAGATTTATAGTTAAAAAGGTGGAGTTGAATTGGTATTTTTTTATCGTCCTTTTTATCGTTATCGAGATAAATGCCAGAAATGATCGTGATACATTTTTTAGTCCATACCGCCCATCCCTAGTAGTGAGTGCAGCCCAGCGGCTGCTGTTGCAGGCGTTTCTGCCTCAGCCACCTACAGTAGCTGGCCTGAGGCTAGGTTAGTGACGGTTGACCAGAGAACCTCTGATGGAGGTTCCACTGGTCCTGATTTCATCTCTGGCAGTCCGCATTCCAGGTATCAGTACCAAAATATGTCCAAAATGAGGATTGATTCAGTTAGAATCAGTGTAAGCAGTACTCGAGTTGTAAAAAAAAATCAGGGGGGATGGTGGATTTTATCATATGGGGACAGATAATTTGTGCTGATTACAAATAATATAATATATTACAAATAATAGCACTGACCAAAACACCTGCAGAAATACTGCAGGAATGACATAGCAGCAGTTAAATGCAGCCTTCTGTAAGCTTTAAATATCCACTGGGCTTACATCAAATACATCAAAACACAACAATAAAAAACACTTTTCTGAACTTATCAATATGACTCTGTCCTTCACAGGATAAGTAACATGGATCACTGCAAAAACTCTAAATCTTAACAAGAATATTTGTCTTATTTCTAGTTAATATGTCTAATTTTAGTAAAAAAAATATCATTACACTTAAAACAAGACTCATCACTGGAAACAACAATTTTCACCTGTTTCAAGTAGATTTTCACTTAAAATAAGTAGAATTTTGTGGAACAAGATTTTTTTGCTTGTAATGAGACAACCCAGTCTCACAGGAAAACGTGGTAGAGGCTACGTTGGTCCACATTGCAAAACGTGGCAATGTTACAATTTGCCCTCCTAAAACTTGAGATGTGAACGCGTTCCGTGGCCCATTCATTTTAATAGGTTTCGTTAGGTTTCGTTTCTGTAACGTGACTTTCAAGTTTTCGGCTGTGGAGGAAAAATAAAATGGCTGCCATTTCTTTGATTCTCGGTCTAAATTGCAATATTTTAAGATAGTTTCGCCATGAAAAGCAGATTTTATCATATTTCTAGCGAGAAATATATATGGAAATTTCACAATATTTTTTCAGTTGATGAATATGATCTTTGGTTTGTTAGTTATTACGATGAAACTTGCAGGTCTCGCTATAAATCTTGTCCCACTGGCAGATTTTCCTACTTATTTCAAGTGAAAATTGACTTGAAACAGGTGAAAATTGTGAAATAAGTTATTTTTCTGGTGTTATTTTTCTGGTGATGACTCTAAATGTTGAAATAGCAGTAAAACCACATTAATTGATGAAATGACATAAGGGATGGAAAGGGGGGATGGCAGTTTTACAACTCCAGTACTGAGTGTAAGGTAAATTTAACATCATGACCTAAGCTAATACTGGCCACACACCCACATCACCTCATCCTGGATGTAAGAAGCTAGCTGGATCACCATTCTCTGTGCATTCATCACGGGAAATAACTCAGAGAACCAGGTTTGTGGATGAAAAGAAGAGAAAAAGAGAGAGTGACAAAGCAAGTAACAGGACAAGAGAAACCTTGGACTGCAGATTCCTTCACTAGCTTTGCTTTCTGAGAGTTGTTTCTATGGTTTCTTGTTGTGATGATGTGGCACTAAAGTTGTCTACTCTCTAATTTTGTTTTTACCCATCTCGTCGATCACGATGCATCCTGCAAATGTGCTACACTGCACTCAAGCTAATGTCCAGACTGGTGTCTGGTTGCAACGTGTTAAACTGAAACTGGCGTTTCTGCGTCCGTTCCTGTAAAGCCGAGTATACGGCGCCGAGCAAGTTTCACTTTGTGTCGGCCTGTCCTAAATATTGTAAAGTAAATTTAGTCACGGAGCTATTCTTTGTCTGTTAGCGTGATGGCCAACAGAACAGATGCTAACAGATAGTGTCAGAAGGTTTTGAAACTATAAGACTGTAGTCAGTTTTTATTTTTCAAGAGGAGGAAGTTGTTATTTGCATTCATGACAGACCCCATCAAAACACTAGGAGCTACAGGGGGAAATAAAATAAAATCTTTAGCATTGTTGCTGCCTGTAAGACCAAAGAGAGGAGCAGCCTTTCCTGTAGAGGATGAGGATTGACATTTCTGGTAGAAATAAGAACTCCTGACAGCAACACGGAGACGTTGGAGGACCCTCTCCTGTTTAAAAATACATATCCCACAAGCACAAATTAACAACATTCCTGCTTGAAAGCTGGTGAATCCTCCAACCCTGTTAATGCCATAAAGCAGATGCATGCACACCCCCATTGCCCGTTCCAGATGTTTGGGTCCAGCCCACACCAGTGCACTTACACGTGTGTGGAGGAGCAGTGATGTAATTAATCCACGTGGATGTTGCAAGGTTGGAAGGGCAGAAACGCAGCAGACATTTGAAAGATTCAGTCCATCTTTTACTCTACTTTACTCATGCAGGCACGTGTGCATGAGCAGACTGCCTCTTAGCTGATGAGCTCCCATCTTCAGCTGCTTACAGGTCATCTCATCCACCCTCAATTTGAGGGTGGATGAGATTGCATAACTTTTTTCTCCTCTATATTATCATTTCAGGTCTGCAGGGTCTCCACGTATCTTCACCCAACAGGGTCTGGGTAGTGAGTAGGGATGGGCGATATTTTACCGTTCACGATATACCGTCAAAAAAATTCCTCACAGTAAGAATTTGTATCTCACTGTAAAAACGATTCCCATTGATGATGTTTTTGTGTAAAACTGATTTATGGTTCTGAGTTAAATCCATGCACAACGTACGTGAAGGAAGGAAGGAAGGAAGGAAGGAAGGAAGGAAGGAAGGAAGGAAGGAAGGAAGGAAGGAAGGAAGGAAGGAAGGAAGGAAGGAAGGAAGGAAGGAAGGAAGGAAGGAAGGAGAGAGCAGGAGGAAAGAAGGAAGGAAGGGAGAAAAGAGGAAGGGAAGAAGGAAGGAGAGAGCAGGAGGAAAGAAGGAAGGAAGGGAAAAAGGAAGGAAGGAAGGAAAGGGGAGAAGGAAGGGAGAAAACAAGAAAAGGAGGAAGGAAGGGAGAAAAGAGGAAGGGAAGAAGGAAGGAGAGAGCAGGAGGAAAGAAGGAAGGAAGGGAAAAAGGAAGGAAGGAAGGAAATGAGCCTGAAAGCCAGAGGCGGAGCTAGAGGGGGGCCCTGGACCCCCTGAAATCTGATTGGCCGCCCTCAAGTGCCACCCCAGATGATTGACAGATCAGGGCTCCGCCCACGTCTGGTCGAAAGGAGCCAGTTGCGTTTTGAAATTAGTGACTCCTGTCCTGACTGCTACTGCTCCCTCCTGTACAGTACTTGGCGCTATGTACCAGATAGACTTGTAATCCACCTTATTAGGAGAAGAAGACGATTTGAATTACCGTCAGACGTTATCTTTGCTGGAGTGCCTTAAAAACGGCTAAGAGATTGACTAAATAAAAAGAGGAAGAGGTGGAGAAGGATACATATCCTTGATGGACATTGAAGTCCTCAGTCACTTATTAAAATCACTTTTGTGTTCAGATAGATGGTTTTGCTACAAGCCATGGGTATCAAGCTAACGTTAACGTTACATCTTAAGGCGTCTACAGATCAACCACTGTCAGTTTCTAACGGCCGCTCCACATTAACGTCTCCGGTTGCCGCTTATATTTACGTGTTTCGGTTTGTGTGTGAGTAACTGAAAGGTGTAGGTGTGTGTGTGCATTTACCATTTTTGTTTAAAAAATTGTTGCAAAGTTGTTGTTTTTTTGTAGAGTGTGAATAAACTTAAATTTATATATACACAAATCTCATCTGTGCATTTCAACATTTAGAGACTCCGAATGCAATTGATTGTGGGAGAAACTAATTTATTGTCATTAGTCTGTGGCCCCCCTGAAATAGCCCTGGCCCCCCCAAGGTTAGAAGTCTAGCTCCGCCCCTGCCCTCACACTGCTGCCTCTAAGGACGGGGAGCGCTGACAATGTCATCATTCACTTGTCTGGAAAAACTTTTACCTCACATTTCTATCTAACCTCACCTTACTCCAGAACCTCCTTCCTTTGAGGTTCCCATGTATGTCAAACACTTTTCAGGAGGAACAGACGCAGCAATACTGACCTCCAGTGACTTGAGGTTTATCATGAGGAGAAAAGAAAAATATGGGAAGGCTTTCACGGACGCATAAAACAAGTGCATAATAATTTCCCCGACATGATAACATTTCATTTGGGTTATTTCGATGGTGAATTACATCAATTTAATCCTATCCATTGTCCATTTCGGCAGGTTTTGCACTGAAATACCCCTGGCCATATTGCATTCCTACTACATGAAAACGACGTTTGCGTGCCAGGGGAGGGGCAGCAGTCGGTGAGTTTTATTATAACACCACATGGGGCATTATGAGGAGCGAGGGCGCACCATGCTGAAGGAAGGGAGAGCTGCGGCTGGACGGACGCCACTCAGCTCCTCAGCTCCTCACACCCAGCAGACGCATGCACGAGCAGCCTGCATCACGGTGCATGGAGAAAATATGATATTTGATCAAGTAAGTTCCATCTTTAGGCTCACCTGACCCGCTGGCTGCAGAAAACGCCCAAAGACGCCGTGGAGTGGGAGCCTTTTTTTTTTTTTTTTTTTCCTTCCTGCGCGCGTATCCATGGCATCAGATTTGTAAATCCACGGCGCAGCGGGCGCGTTATCGTTGGACTCTTGTGTTAATAAAAAAAGGAATGTGAATTTACGCCCCGCAATTCAACTCTCCCGGAAAAGTCGGCATGGATCCACTGAACGCCAGCGGGATGGACGCGTTCACGGTGATCCATCTCAATTCCTCCTGGAGCTCGGACAGTGGATATTCTTTCGCGGCGATTGCCAGCATTGCTGCACTCGTAAGTTTCCTAATTCTTTTCACCGTGGTTGGGAATATTTTGGTGGTGATTGCTGTGTTAACGAGCAGAGCGCTGAAAGCGCCCCAGAACCTTTTTTTGGTGTCTCTGGCCACGGCGGACATCCTGGTGGCCACTTTGGTGATGCCCTTTTCTCTGGCGAATGAACTCATGGGCTACTGGTACTTTGGGAAGGTTTGGTGCGGTATTTATTTGGCTTTGGATGTTTTGTTTTGCACTTCCTCCATCGTGCATCTGTGCGCAATCAGCCTGGACCGGTACTGGTCCGTTACGCAGGCTGTAGAGTACAACCTGAAGCGGACTCCCAAGCGCATCAAGGGCATCATCCTCATTGTGTGGCTTGTGTCTGCGTTCATCTCCTCCCCTCCTCTTATATCTATAGACAGCAACAAGGACTCCAGCTCCCAGCCTCAGTGCGAGCTCAATGATGACACTTGGTACATTCTTTCCTCCAGCACCGCATCTTTCTTCGCCCCCTGCTTGATAATGATCCTGGTGTACATCAGGATATACCAGGTGGCCAAAACTAGAACCAGAACCATGTCGGGGAAAAAAAACAGACCTGATAGTTTTACACACACTGAAAACGGGCTGAGCAAAGCGTCCCCTCCTTTCCCCGGGGAGAGGGAGAACGGTCACTGGCCCGGTCAGTGCCCGCCTGGCACGCCCAGCCAGCACGCAGTAGCCAAAGGCCACCAGACTGACGCCGACATGGAGGACAGCTCCTCCTCAGAGGGCAAAGGCCACAAGCCCCATCACCAGGACTCCCAGAGAGCAAAGAAGGCCAGCCAAAAGAAAAGCTCCCTTTCCAAACACTCCACTCGCCTCTCCAGGGCCAGCAGCAAGTCCATGGATCTCTTCGCCTCCAGGAGGAAGCGTCGCCGGAGCTCCCTGGCCAGAAAAAAGGTCTCTCAAGCGAGAGAGAAGAGGTTTACGTTCGTCCTGGCCGTCGTCATGGGGGTGTTTGTCGTGTGTTGGTTTCCCTTCTTCTTTAGCTACAGTCTGTACGGGGTGTGCAGGGAGTCCTGTAAGATCCCAGACCCGCTCTTCAAGTTCTTCTTTTGGATTGGCTACTGCAACAGCTCCCTCAACCCGGCCATTTACACCATTTTCAACCGGGATTTCAGACACGCCTTCCAGAAGATCCTTTGCAAGTCCTGGAAAAAGTCCTCCTAAAATGTGGAGGAGAACATATCAAAAATGAACCGTTTAATACTGCCACTTTGTCATGCCTCATCGTCCTATCGTACGTCCATTCTGTTAGAGAACGTCATGAACCAGCTGAATTCAACATGCACTCTGTTTCCATTACAGGCTCCTGAAAGGCTTTCCCACAACTGATTGATTGCTGCCATTCTTTATTTCCCACACAGATATGATGTAATGCTTTAAGAGTGTATTATCAATGAAAAAGCTCTCTACGTCCACAGAATATACACATGGCCACTCTATCTGCAGGAAGACAATAAAATAAGATGGTGCCAGCCACGAGTCCTGCTCAGTTTGTCTCATTCTTGCTGGGATTAACTTCACCACAGATTTATTGGGCGGTAATTCAGTGTTAACATATTTACTGAGTAATAACCAGTGAACATGTAAACAAGAAGTGATCTTATAAAACTGTCAGTGTCAATAAACAGCTGTATTTATTTGGAGAAATATGTATTATTATGATGACATTTAAAACCTCTCATGTAATCAAACTACAGCCAAACAGACAACAAGAAATATGTTCCTTTTTGCCTTTTTAGGAGCCATCAAAGCAGATTTATCATGTTCCATGACTATATACGTCGGATGCACTTCCATTTATCTACAAGATAGATTTTTACTACAAGAACTCTGCCTCCCTAAAGATCCAGTTTTTTGCAACGTCGGGGTTCAGACAGATGACAAACTCATAATGTTTCACAGAAAACTTTTAGAAAACTGAACCAAAACCTGTATATTGTAAATGAATGTGCCTTGGAGTTATAGAAATTCATCTTTAAATATCTCACAAATAGGTGGAGTCAGTGGTCGGGAACCACTTGAATTACTTTTCATTGTTCTGCTTCAGTTTTTGTAGATCAGTAAAATCACTGAAAACACTTTACGTGAATTTATTTTAGCACTCTAAAACTGAAACACAAAGCGAGGGATCTGTGAAAAGTGATTCATCGCGGTAATTTCCTACCACGCTTGACTAATGACTACAGTGAAACAATAAGTCACGGCAGTCGCTATTGGCTGATCTCTGGCGCTGAGGAAGCCTGATGCAGAAGATCCAAAACTAGTATTTTCATGTGTTGCTGCATCTAGGAGTTGAATGGGAGGGTCAACATGCACATCATTCTTCTCCTAGTTGTGTTCTGCTGTGCAGAAATAAAGAAGAACTGGAAATCTCGGTCACCCGCCGTACAAATGTTGCAACGTGGAGCTCCAACAGAGCATCTAATGGTTCAGTAGCAATCATGAGGTTCCAAAATGTCGCTTTCAGTGTGTTTCTCAGAAACCCGGCCAGAGTCCATGTGCTCTAATCTGATTGTTTATGACTTTCTGTTAAAACAGTGGTCCCCAACCTTTTCTGCACCGCGGACCGGTTTAATGTCTGACAATATTTTCACGGCCCAATCTAAAGGTGTAGCTGAGACTAAATAAAATGACAAGATCGGCATTAAAAACTGTGGGATTTTGTCTATTATAACAATAATAATAATAATAATAATAATAATAATAATAATAATAATAATAATAATAATAATAAAACGCCATTTTCGAAAAAAATAAAATAAAAATGGAAATGGTAAATTACCTTTAATATGAATATTTCTATAAATGTGTTTTTATGTTTGTTTTCTCATTAACGTTATTTAAAGCCTTTAAGCCTGAAGACTTAAAGGCTTTTATTTTATTTGTTATATATTAAGGAGACCGATATTTAGTGCTTTTATTTTGAAGGCGTCTCACCGAGACCTTGTAAACATCCGGCGCTTCGGACTTTAATGGTAAAAGTTTAACGGCGGTAGAAAGTGTGTCTGAAAGACTAAACTAGTGTCAGGAATGCTAAAGTGGAGCCTAACTGACACAAAAAGCACCTGCTGATGAGGATTTGTTTTCTTTGCAAATGTTATGCCGTATTTATGTCCAGCTTATGTTTGGTTGCCATGGTTACTCATGTATTGTGGTTAACGGCAGCTGTTATTACCGAGCGAGCAGCTGCGTCGGTCTGTATTGAAGTTAAATGAAACTTATATGAATGTAGGAAGACTAACTCTATTTTATTTGATTCCTTTATAGCTCTTACGGTGTGTTTGCAGTGTGTTTACATCCAAGGAATAAAACATTGAGAACCATCAGTTTGAGAGTCAACCATCATCAGTCAGGGATGCTACAGAAATTATTTTTTCTTTCTGTGGCCCGGTACCAAATGACCCACGGCCCGGTACCGGGCCACGGCCCGGGGGTTGGAGACCACTGTGTTAAAACATTGACCAAATCCAGTCCCTCTCTGTAAAGCTGTTGTATTCCCATCTGATGAATATTCAACAGATGTTAATTAAGTCCAGATCAGCAGTTTACTTTTCAGCTTGACGAGAAAATCCTCATCTATGCAAAGTGTGTGAGATGTTATCGCTATAGATCGGTGTAAACAGTGTGTTAACTCGGTGGGACAATTACACAGTTAAGTCCAGATTGATGGCCTTAAAGCTGCCCATTAAAGGCCAGTGGTGTGGGTTCAGAACGCGAGGTTCCCTCCCTCTGATGGAGTGGGAGTGCGTCTGTTTGACCTTTCACAGCAACAGGTTTTGATGTTGGTTCTGGCAGCGTCATAATCTGATATCCCCCGCAGTCCCTGTGGGCGAGACCGAGGAGAAACCCAATTCCCCACACCCAACTCTTGTTTTGTTCCCGTGGGTGAGCGTGTACATGTCGCCAAAAGCCTTTTGAAATGGCTTGCAAATCTCAAAACCCATCTGCTGTTGTTCCAAATGCTTCTGCAGCCATCAGAGAGTTTAGTTTTTTAAGGAAGAGAGCCGTGTCTCACCATGTGTAACTGTTTTTAAGAGAATAAAAACAAACATCTGTAAGGTGGGATCCAAGACAGCAGATAAATATACTTTTGTCATCATGTTACTCTATGTGTAACAAAATGTTATAATGAAACCGCCTCGCTAATGATCTAATCAGTAACAAGGTGGTGCCAATTGCTGCTATTTGAATCTCTGCAGTTAAACAGCCTGTGAACTTGGCATGTGGTGTTTCAACCTTCATTATAAATGTACTCAAAAAGCTAAGGCAGTTTATTTTTAGCTCAAGCTATAAATGCAGTGTGTCTTTCTTCATATTTTACTGGTATTTTTATATCTTCCATTTCTAACTTATACATTAACTAAAATTATTAAAGCATTATTTTAATAAATGGTTTTATTTGAACATGAATGTGCAGAAACATGACGGTTTAACATTCCGTGTAGGTCAGTGTATCTTTTGGTCATTGGATTTTTCCATCATGAGTGGGAATCAAAAAACAAAAAACGATTGGTTTATTTGATTTTCCTTTTAAAACAAAAAACAAATATTGAATTACACTGCATTTTTTCTTTTTTTGTGTTAATATGATTTAACAAAGATTCAAAATACGCTTTTATTTTCGTTTTCTATTTCATATAAGAAAAATGAAATCACTAGTCAACAGGAACGAAAAAACGAACCAAAAACAACCGTTTATTCATATTCGTGCACCGGAAGCTGGCATTTACAACCGAGTGAACTTAGTTCTGGATATTTGACAGGCATTCCTGTGACAATTCTCTCCAGGGGAAGTTGTTCTGTACCACCCCGTCCCACTCCAGCCAGCCACTCTAGGCTACTACCCCCCCCCCCCCTGTGTTTTCTGCGGTGCATTCACACTATACGCGAGGCATGTATTTTACTCGTATTTACTGACATTACGCCCCCAGATGTAGCTACAGTTGTCATAGCAACAGTAAACACCAGGTCAAAGCAGCATCGGGACTGTGGTCATTTGTTGTGGGGATAATGGGCTGACGTCAGTTCTAGAGCTTGTTAAAAGATAGAAAAATGTTCTTTACCACAGGCTGCTGCATGTTAGCATCTCAATATCATGTGAAAGTTCACTCTTCTGATGGATTTGAACTACATGCATTTGCAGCTACAACAATGTCAAGACGGTCATTCATGATTTCCACTGCAGCCTCCATGTTTCTACCGGGAGAAGGGTCGTGAAAAGCACGGAAAAATAATAATAAAAAAAAAAAACTAGAATAGGCTACAATATGCCGACAGTCCATTATGCCGAAGGTCGTGCTATAATTGTTACAACGTTTGGGTAGGCTGTGACCTTCATCAGGTTAACTGTCAGACAGTTCATGTAGGTGGAAAAACACGTCACTCATTGTGTCATTCAATCTTCATTCATAAATTCTGGCTCAGGTCTGACACCGAGTGGCCTAAATATTAAACGGTCACGCAGCGCGCATCAATTACCACTTGAAACAAGAAACACACACAGGAAAAACCGAGATAAATATCTATCCATACAAAATAAAGAACAGCAGCAACAACAATAATAATACATCTATTAGACCAAAAGGTAAAATAAAATTAACTTAGGCTTTTTTACCCACAAAATGACAAGATGGTGATAAAATGAAAATAATAAACTCTATTGTCATAGAACTTTTCTAAGTTTGCAAGGCACTTCAAAAACAGATTTTTAAAAAAGCACAGATAAAAACAACACAGACAACGAAATATACAGGCCCTAATAGCTTATAAGATAATATAAGGCTATGAATAATTTTATAAATGCACAACGACGTCTGAGTTAAGGAAGTCTGAGAGAGAGAGAGAGAGAGAGAGAGAGAGAGAGAGAGAGAATTAGCAGAGCCTACAGACGTTTAAAAGTCCAAACAAAAGTATTTACTCACAAGAAGTGATTGTAATCAATTACATAATTTAAATTAGATTTTTACTAAATATGATAATACATCTAGGCCTATGCGTGGTCTAATGATCAGCTCTCAACGTAAGACTATATTAAATTCTCTGTGGATTAATGCTCCACCTGCATCAATTGGATCCTCGTCAAAAGGACATGTCATGTTCGTAGCCTAATAGTAGTGAAAAGAAAAGTTGTAACACTGATTTTTTTTCTAATCAATGAAAGACGGCATAACTGCCTCAACTGCACACTGACAGAAAAGAGGAGGGAAGGAAAAACGCAGGTGTAATCCTCAATTAGTGCACTGAAATGTCAGGAGACATACGCATCTGGATTAGCCTGTGTCATACACATATGTGATTAGAATGCAGACAAAAGATCAAAACAAATATGAAACAGAAAAATAATGCAGTTTAATTAATCAAATAAAACATCAAAATTATTGTCCTCCATCTGTAACTTCCGTGCACGAATATGAATAAACGGTTGTTTTTGGTTCGTTTTTTCGTTCCTGTTGACTAGTGATTTCATTTTTCTTATATGAAATAGAAAACGAAAATAAAAGCGTATTTTGAATCTTTGTTAAATCATATTAACACAAAAAAAGAAAAAATGCAGTGTAATTCAATATTTGTTTTTTTGTTTTAAAAGGAAAATCAAATAAACCAATCGTTTTTTGTTTTTTGATTCCCACTCATGATGGAAAAATCCAATGACCAAAAGATACACTGACGGTCCGTGTATCTTTTGGTCATTGGATTTTTCCGTCATGAGTGGGAATCAAAAAACAAAAAACGATTGGTTTATTTGATTTTCCTTTTAAAACAAAAAACAAATATTGAATTACACTGCATTTTTTCTTTTTCTGTGTTAATATGATTTAACAAAGATTCAAAATACGCTTTTATTTTCGTTTTCTATTTCATATAAGAAAAATGAAATCCCTAGTCAACAGGAAGGAAAAAACGAACCAAAAACAACCGTTTATTCATATTCGTGCACCGGAAGCTGGCATTTACAACCGAGTGAACTTAGTTCTGGATATTTAACAGGCATTCCTGTGACAATTCTCTCCAGGGGAAGTTTGATTTTAATATTTTATTGGTCGGGTTTACGTGACTCGGAAATGGCTCTGTATGCTGCAGTTCGGGTAACCATGGCAACCATAGCGGCGCTGAAACAACAGATTAAGGATTATTTTTTAAAGATTGATTAAGGACTTGTTCCACAGCGGTTTGACGCACAATGACATTTCCTGCACGTTGCAGCAGATGTGTCTCCTGCAATGCTCAGAAATGAGCGTCAGAAGATTCTGTGCTCGGCATCATCTGAGGAGAAAAAGGCTACGCAGAGCTGGAGAGCGCTTTGATTCAATCTATTTATGAGGTTTTTATTCAGATGTCCACAGTATATTGCAAATATACACACTGCATGCGACGCGAGCGAGAGTCAGCGTCAAAAACAGTTCCATTGCTTTATTTTTTATTGCACTGTCTATACTGGTTGCGAGCGACGCGGCGTCGTTTTGAGCTGGACTTTTGTCGCACGCCCTGATTCTATTGTAATAATTATTCGTTTATTTAGATTATATATATTTTCACTGATAATATAAAGCTGCCACCACCTTTATTAAACCGGTATGGTCCGGTATGAGAGGCAAGAGGATGTTTATCAACCACACAAATACACAGGGATAGGATACAAAATAATCTTTATTAGAAAATATAGCTTTGTTTAAAAATGGCAATATGACCCCTGCAACAGGCTGAGAACTAGAGGCTAACAGCTATGGCACACCAATGGCCACCCTACAACCCTGCCACACGAAATGCAAGTCCACAAACCCAGACTAGGCCGGCACACGGTAAAAGAGTCACTGCACACTGTAAAACCCAATAGCTGACACAGCAAACTAATAAAACTCAGTGCTAAAACTGCACAGCAAACCACAGGGACCACTCCAAACTATAAGCAGGTCAGAACCACTCCACACCACTAGGGGGAGGCAGGGGGCCCGGGGGCCTTCAGCGTCGCCTCTAAATGCGCCCCTGTCAAAGGATCAATTACCCTGGAATATGCGTTAAAACATTATGCTCCAGTTCATATAGGGAAATGAACGGGCATCAACTCACTCAAATACATAGACATGAAAGGAAAAAATATGAAGGACACAACAAATAACGGACAATGTATACAGTATTTGAGTTTAACTTATCTCGCCGGGTCTGGCGACGACACCCCCCCACGGGGTGTCAGCATAGAGTTGCCCGTGAAGCGTCACAGACCAAACTCACTGCAGCCGGGTTAGTGACAACCGGCAGCAGTTTGTGGCAGGGAAGCCTCAGTAAGGAGAAGGCATGGGCACCTACTACACCCGGTCCCTCGCTATCTAAAGGAGGCATCCAGCCTCCCCTCCTCACTCAGAAAAGGCTCTCTCCCCTATCCAGCTGTCTTCGCGGCCGGCAACAATAAAAGCTGCGATCCGCACCCTCCCAGCCCGGTGCCGCAGCTTCGAACAGAAACTGAAGTATTCCCCACTCGCCGTCCAGCCATTCACAGACCTCTTTTATTCCTCTCCTAGCTGACACAGGTGCAAGTGATTCACAATCAGGTAATGGAACTCCTCCCTGCAGCATCCACACCGGCAAGCACAGAGACCCTCCTGACATTTCATTACACTCCTCCCTCCCCTAACGGAGAGAACTCGCCCTCGAGTTAACACGCCACATCGTAGTCTTTTAACCACCCAGGTGCCTTCCGTTCACGCACCGGGCGTCCCTCCCGTGCGCATCTAGGCGAACAGCTCTCCCCCTCTGGCGGGAGCAAGTGCTGACCGCACTGTTCCTCCGGGGTCACACTGGCATCCCGTGGTGCAGCAGGTGTCGCACAATCAGATGACAATGGCCGCCACTGACGAACATCAGCAGGGCCCCGCTTAGCAGAAGCCGTCGGTGATGGCGGCCACTGCAGGGGAGCATCAGCAGGGCCACTCTCTGCAGAATCAGGTGGTGATGACGGCTGCTGCAGGCGAGCATCAGCCGGACCCCTCCTAGCAGAATCAGGTGGTGATGACGGCCGCTGCCGGCGAGCATCCACCGGGCCCCTCCCAGCAGAATCAGGCGGTGATGATGGCCGCTGCAGGCGAGCGTCAGAAGGACCCCTCCCAGCAGGATCAGGCGATGATGGCGGCCGCTGCAGGCGAGCATCAGCAGGACTCCCTTCCGCCAGACCACTCTCCATCTGAACCGGGCCTGATTCCCCATCATCCTGGGTTGATGGCAGCCCTAAAGAGGAAGCCAGATAGGGTTTAAGACGGTTAAAATGTACTACAGTCTCTGGCCCTCCCCCTACTGGTGCCACTCGGTACAACACTTCTGTGACCCTCTCTATTATTTTGTAAGGGCCTTTAAACCGTCTCTGAAGCTTGGGGCACAATCCTCTCCTCCTTGCTTTGTTTAGAACCCACACAAGTTCCCCGTCAGAGTAATACTGAAAGTTCACTCTGACATCAAAATTGGTCTTTTGTTGGCTCGAAGCTTTGGCCTGATGCTTCTTCACTGCCTCCACTACAGTGGATAATGTCTCCACTAATTTGCCAACATACTCGCTCACTGAAGGGAACCCCTCTCCAGCCCCCACATCAAGCATTATGTCCACTGGGAGAACCATCTCCCGTCCGAACAACACCTTATAGGGGGTGAAACCTATACTGGCATGCACACTGCTGCGATATGCCATCATTACGTATGGTATAAGAAAGTCCCAGTTAGACTGATTCTCCTCGACAAACAGTGATAACATAGACAGCAATGTGCGATTAAATCGTTCAATAAGACCATCTGACTGTGGGTGGTATGGGGAAGTCCTTGTTTTGTGGATATTTAGGAGCTGACACATTTCTCTAAACAGAGTTGACTCAAAATTCCGCCCCTGGTCTGAATGGATGCTACGTGGAGCCCCAAATCTACAAACCCATTCTTCCACCAACACCTTAGCAATAGTCTTAGCCTCCTGGTTTGGCAGAGGAAATGCTTCTGTCCACTTGGAGAAGTAGTCCCCTATAACCACAATATACTTATTTTTACTGGCTGTCTCTGGCAGAGGGCCTAGAATGTCGAGCGCTACTCTCTCATGTGGTCGGGAGACACCTGATGTCTGAAGGGGAGCACAAGGGGGACGACCGTGAACCTTCCGGGAGGCGCAATCTACACATTGCCTACACCACAGCTTCACATCCCCGAACCACCCCAGCCAATAGAAGCGATCCTTCACCTTCCCCTGCAGCTTCTGTACCCCTAAGTGGCCACCAGTGGGGGAATCATGCAACTGAGCCAAAACTTTGGGGATCAAAGCCTGGGGGAGGACAACCTGCACCTGAGATGCAGCATCTGAATTTGCAGGAGGCACCCTCACCAACCGTGAATCTCTCATCTGCAATTGCGACCACACAGTAGCATATTTTTGTAGTGCTGGATCTTCAGGAAGGTCCAGCCCCCTTTTTTTGTTATAGATCAACTGCTGTAATTCTGTGTCGTCATTCTGGGCCTTCGCCATTTCATCTTTGACACATTCCTGACTGGCCTGTATTCTGGGCCTCCCCTCCTGCACAGCACACACACTTGGACCTGGGAGGGGCTGTCCCGCAGCTTCAGTCTGACTAGACTCCGGGCCTGAGCTTCCAAATGCTGGAAGCCTAGAGAGGGCATCTGCATTAGCATGTGCTTTCCCTGGCCTGTGTATGATCTTATAGTGGAAACTGGCCAACTGCTCCACCCACCTAGCCAACTGTCCCTCCAAGCCTTGAAAGTTATGCAGCCACCTGAGTGAGTTATGGTCAGTACGCAGTATAAACTCTTTCCCCAGCAAATAATGCTTGAAGTACTTCATAAAAGTCACCATACTTAACAGCTCCTTTTTAGTGGTGGCGTACTTCCTTTCTTGTTTCGTCAGGGCTCTACTTGCGTATGCCACCACATGCTCGACGCCATTACTATCCTGCGACAGAACTGCACCAATGCCTGCGTCACTGGCATCTGTATCTAAAATAAAAGGTTTTGCAGGGTCTGGATAGGCAAGCACTGGGGCAGAAATTAAACAGGTCTTCAGCTGTTCGAACGCATTCTGACAGACTTCTGACCACTTAAAACGTCTGCCCTTCTCCGTCAGCTGGTGCAGGGGGCGGGCTATCTCTGCGAACCCCTTCATGAAACGTCTGTAATATGAAGCTAGCCCCACAAAGCTTCTTACCTCTGTTTGGTTTTTAGGCACAGGCCACTCTTTCACCACCTGTATTTTGGCTGGATCTGCACTCACCCCTTCTGCTGAAATGATATGGCCAAGGTATTGCACTTGGGTCGCAAACAAGTTACACTTGGAGGGTTTCACTTTGAGGTTGGCCTGGCGCAGCTTACACAACACCTCATCCAAGCGTAACAAATGCTCCCGGAATGTGCGACCAAACACAATGATGTCATCGAGGTAGACCAAGCACGTGGTCCACTGCAAGTCGGCCAAAACTACATCCATGAGCCTCTGAAAAGTGCTTGGTGCATTGCACAGGCCAAAACTCAGCACATTGAATTCAAACAGTCCCTGCCGCGTTACAAATGCTGACTTATGCTTGTCTTTAGGATCGATTTCAACCTGCCAATACCCACTGGCGAGGTCAAGCGTTGAAAACCAACAAGCTTTATGTAAGCTGTCAAGAGCATCGTCAATTCTGGGGAGGGGATAAGCATCCTTCCTGGTAAGATCATTAAGCTTACGATAGTCAACGCAGAAACGCAGGCTCCCATCCCGCTTTCTCACAAGGACCACCGGGGCGGCCCAAGGGCTACATGATGGCTGAATGATACCACTTGCCTGCATCTGTTTTATGTGTTCTGCACACTCCTCCTGTAAATGGAGGGGAACACGACGTGGATGTAATTTAACAGGATTCGCAGTGCCAGTATCAATCTTATGTCTCGCAAGGGGGGTCCTCCCTAAATCTGTATCTCCTGTACTAAAGACTGGCAAATGTTTGTACAACAGATCACAGATAGCTTGCTGCTCTGAAGTCCCCAACCCCTTCCGGTCTAGCCCCAACTGTTTCACAAGGGAATCTACTGTCCAGGAAGGCATGAAGTCCTCCCTCCTATCAATCCCTTCAGCCTCCCCCAAGCCTCCTCCCACCTCGATGTCTGTATGCAGGGTACCGACTCTCATGCCCTTCCGCAACACTAGCTGCTCATCAGTGACATTAATCACACGAACTGGGACAACGCCTTGTTCAACTTGGCAAATTACCCGGGCCACCATAACACTACAGTGATCAGACAATGATGTTGAGGGTTCCAATATACCTTCCACACACTCACCAAGTGGGCTTGTGACCACGCCAGGGAGTAAAGCTTCACTTCGGGGTGGAACTGCGGTGTCGGATTTTATCACGACAGTACGTGGTTTTGCAAAATCATCTGGGAACAACAAAGGTAAGGTTTTCCCCATCACCCGAAAAACCCTTTCCTTGTAGTCAATCACCGCCCCATACTTGGACAAAAAATCAAAGCCCAGCAGGATATCAGAGGAGGGAATATCAGCAACGAGGAACTCTGCTACTAGTGCTAGGGAGTCGAACTGGCAAACTGACTGCCACACTCCTGATATGCACATGCCCCCCCCGTTAGCAGCCGATACATTCCCCGGGTACTCAGTCAGCTCACATCCCCCCCCGGTAATTGACATCCACAGCTTCTTGGGGATTACTGATCGATCAGCTCCACTGTCTACCAACACCTGGAGGTCAAACCCCCCCACTCTGGCAGCTACATGGCTGCCCTTTCTCTTGGTTGAGGCCACAGTCTGAGTCAAAAGTGAGGGGGCGGGCAGTTGGCCCACTGTACCCGCCCCCTCTAGTTTCCCTGCACATATGGACAGTCACGGCGCAGGTGTCGGTCACACCCACACTCCCAACACACTCGAACACGGTTATGGGCTCTACGCCCAAAAGTACCTCCTGAACCACCCCCAGTGTCAAGAACGGGACACCTGGGAGAAGTAGAGGAGGAAGTGGACGGGGTCACAAGAACAGGGTGCCTGGAAAAACTAGAAGAGGCAGTGGGTGGAGCCACTGTGCTAGAGGGAGTCTGCCGCACCTGTACTACAGACTGCATGGTTTTGACCTCCTGACGCAGCCCTTCTACTGCTCCCAATAAGGCCTCAAAACGATCGTCAGTCTCCTTGGTGCTTTTTACTTCTCTTACTCTCGCATCAGGAACGGAGTGGGCTTGCTCCAAATTTCTAAGGAGCTCCATCTCAGCAGCTAAGTGGATTGCAGCCTCTAAAGTCTTGGGCTTTGCAGCACGGAGGCTAATACGGAAGTTCCCCGTGCTAAAATGGGTCACAAACTGGTCTCTAGCCAACAGGTCTCGAGTGTGATCATCCACGGAGAAATAAGCTTTTGCCACTAGCCTACGTAGAGCATTTCCAAACTCCTGGGCAGTCTCATTTGGGGACCGCCTCCTCTCCACAAAAGCAACCCTACTCCACTCATCACTATGGCAGGGCTCAAAACATGTAGTGAGAGCTGCTTTTAAGCGGGCATAATTAGCTTTTGCTTCGGCAGAAACACCGTTATACATGTCACGCGCATGCCCGGACACCAACAATGCCATAAATTTCAGCTTGACAGGTTCGTCCCACCCATTAACAGTAGCGGCTAGCTCAAATTGCTCCACCCAATCAGACCATTCTCGGCCCACCCCAAAAAAAACTTCAGGCATGAACACAGGACGGGGCATTACACTAGCTGGAAAGGGCGCTAGCGGGGCAGCCATGCTGCTAGAAGGGTTATTTCCACTTGCATTCATTTCTCCTAATCCTGAGTGTGATAAATCATTCTCCGCCTCTGACATATTTAGTTCAAAATCCCACCGCTGCCACCAGTGTAATAATTATTCGTTTATTTAGATTATATATATTTTCACTGATAATATAAAGCTGCCACCACCTTTATTAAACCGGTATGGTCCGGTATGAGAGGCAAGAGGATGTTTATCAACCACACAAATACACAGGGATAGGATACAAAATAATCTTTATTAGAAAATATAGCTTTGTTTAAAAATGGCAATATGACCCCTGCAACAGGCTGAGAACTAGAGGCTAACAGCTATGGCACACCAATGGCCACCCTACAACCCTGCCACACGAAATGCAAGTCCACAAACCCAGACTAGGCCGGCACACGGTAAAAGAGTCACTGCACACTGTAAAACCCAATAGCTGACACAGCAAACTAATAAAACTCAGTGCTAAAACTGCACAGCAAACCACAGGGACCACTCCAAACTATAAGCAGGTCAGAACCACTCCACACCACTAGGGGGAGGCAGGGGGCCCGGGGGCCTTCAGCGTCGCCTCTAAATGCGCCCCTGTCAAAGGATCAATTACCCTGGAATATGCGTTAAAACATTATGCTCCAGTTCATATAGGGAAATGAACGGGCATCAACTCACTCAAATACATAGACATGAAAGGAAAAAATATGAAGGACACAACAAATAACGGACAATGTATACAGTATTTGAGTTTAACTTATCTCGCCGGGTCTGGCGACGACACCCCCCCACGGGGTGTCAGCATAGAGTTGCCCGTGAAGCGTCACAGACCAAACTCACTGCAGCCGGGTTAGTGACAACCGGCAGCAGTTTGTGGCAGGGAAGCCTCAGTAAGGAGAAGGCATGGGCACCTACTACACCCGGTCCCTCGCTATCTAAAGGAGGCATCCAGCCTCCCCTCCTCACTCAGAAAAGGCTCTCTCCCCTATCCAGCTGTCTTCGCGGCCGGCAACAATAAAAGCTGCGATCCGCACCCTCCCAGCCCGGTGCCGCAGCTTCGAACAGAAACTGAAGTATTCCCCACTCGCCGTCCAGCCATTCACAGACCTCTTTTATTCCTCTCCTAGCTGACACAGGTGCAAGTGATTCACAATCAGGTAATGGAACTCCTCCCTGCAGCATCCACACCGGCAAGCACAGAGACCCTCCTGACATTTCATTACACTATTTTCTTCCCGTCGCTCGCGTTGAAAGCCGGTTGAAAGTTGAAAAAAAAGTGTAAAGCGCTGTAGGAAACAGTCATTTCAATACAAGAACTTCAATAAAGTGGCAGCTGCTGGAGGGAGATCGCCAGGCTGGAAGGTTCTGATAAGATAATAAGATATAATAAGAATCTTATCTTAATCTTATTAGGGCTTAATTTGTCCCGGATCCTGCCGGATTGATCGTGTCCTCTGCTTTTTCCCCACATCCCAGTAATGATCTGACATGCTGACATGTTTGCACCGCACGCCGGTCACTCCAGCTGTTCGCTGTTTGATTGCGTAATCACACGCCGTTATTAATTGTTCGGTTTTTTCCCCACTTATTCCACCGAATAATAAGCTTGTTTTCTGTTTAGAAAGTACAAACGTAGGGAGATTACAAGTAATCACCCATCTTTTACTTGTCCCTTTACTCTTTTAGGAGTCGGCTAATGTTAGGAGTTTCTTTCAGGAGCGCACGGGCGGGTGAATAAAGGCTGATTTATGGTTCCGCGTAAAATCGACGGCGAGCCTACAGCGTAGGGTACGCGGCGCGGTCACCGAACGGTGCGCGTCACTGTAAGGTCTGCGTTGGTGTAACGCGGAACCATAAATCAGCCTTCTAAAAGGCGAGTCTCAGCTGTCAATCAAAAGAACGTGGTAGAACGTGGGGCCGATAACGCGTTCAGAGCGGGTCCGATGCCACGCATTGCGGCGCGACAGTCGGACGCTCGCATGCAGTTAGGACAGGCTGTTAGGGAGCCGTAGCTTTTGTTGACAGCTTTGTACTGATCACTGATCACCCCGATCACGTTTGCAGTGTACACGTTTAAAACCCATTAAGCATGTCGGAAGGCCGTTGTGGCTGAGTTTTGTCATTAAACGCCATAAAACTTCTGTCGGACTCAGCGTAGCCTACTTCTCTGTCAGCAGCGCGTCATGCAAATATACAGGACCTAACAATAAACTCTCAAGCGGCTCTTAAAAGTACAGGAAAGCCGCAATACCGGCTATCTGTCTTCACTGGGGGTGCTTGCTGGAGAAGGTCGGGTTGGAAGAACCTGAGAGAGCTCCATCAGCCATACCATGAATTCCGGCGTCAGGTAAAGTTTGTGCTGCAGTGCAATGTATACATATAATGATAATCACGTGGATACCTCACGCGTGGGACTAAATTAATTCTTCCAACCCGACCTTCTCCAGCATGCACCCCCAGTGAAGACAGATAGCCGGTCATTCGGCCATGATGAATCAAAGCGCTCTCCAGCTCTGCGTCTTTTTCTCCTCAGATGATGCCGAGCACAGAATCTTCTGACGCTCATTTCTGAGCATTGCAGGAGACACATCTGCTGCAACGTGCAGGAAATGTCATTGTGCGTCAAACCGCTGTGGAACAAGTCCTTAATCAATCTTTAAAAAATAATCCTTAATCTGTTGTTTCAGCGCCGCTATGGTTGCCATGGTTACCCGAACTGCAGCATACAGAGCCATTTCCGAGTCACGTAAACCCGACCAATAAAATATTAAAATCAAACTTCCCCTGGAGAGAATTGTCACAGGAATGCCTGTTAAATATCCAGAACTAAGTTCACTCGGTTGTAAATGCCAGCTTCCGGTGCACGAATATGAATAAACGGTTGTTTTTGGTTCGTTTTTTCCTTCCTGTTGACTAGGGATTTCATTTTTCTTATATGAAATAGAAAACGAAAATAAAAGCGTATTTTGAATCTTTGTTAAATCATATTAACACAGAAAAAGAAAAAATGCAGTGTAATTCAATATTTGTTTTTTGTTTTAAAAGGAAAATCAAATAAACCAATCGTTTTTTGTTTTTTGATTCCCACTCATGACGGAAAAATCCAATGACCAAAAGATACACGGACCCCCGTTTTTCTATTTCGTATTTTTGATCTGTGCCTAAAATTGAAATATGAAAAACCATTATTATGATAATAAAAAAAAAAAATAACCAGTCACTTTTTCATGTTTTGATTTTTGATTGGCAATTGAAAATGGAAAGAACGAATGATACACGGATTTTTAACATTTACACATAATGCAGATGATTTGGTGACTTTTGGGGAACTATCAAATATGGACCAAACAGATGAAGGGTGGCGCGCTTTTTGGCGTCTAGCGTCGCCACGGTAACGCTTTTAAAAGAGAAAAGTAATGCGCAGGACGGAGACGCACATTTTGATGTATAACACACCTGGGTGCACGTTACGGTTCGGGCCGTATTAACTGCCGAAGGAATGGCATAAATTGCGCCAAAATGACGCGATTAATTCAAAATGTTCAAAATGGCCGACTTCCTGTTCAGTTTCGGCCATGGCGCCAAGAGACTTTTCTTTAAGTTGTGACATGATACAATAACCATATAAATAATAAATAACCAGTCACTTTTTCATGTTTTGATTTTTGATTGCCAATTGAAAATGGAAAGAACGAATGATACACAGATTTTTAACATTTACACATAATGGTTTCCTGTACGTAGGCGGTGGATTGTGCCGTCAAAAATGATTGGCCACATCCAGTGAAGCCTTCAACATCAAGGACAACTGCAACACATACACAAAATCATCATATTCTTTTTGGAAAAAGAAAGTTCTTGTTATCAAAAGTAAGTAAGATCCACAAATAATATATAGAAGTCTAGACCGTCGTTGACAAAAATGATCAATGTCAGATATTTTGACCCCCCACAAATCCACTTGTCATACAGATGCTCTGCCAGAGTCAAAGCAACATCAAAACAGTTTGATGGTAAACTGAATCTACACTACTTTATGAAAAGAAAACCAGACCTTCTTGAAGAGGAAAAACAAGGAGTCCTACAGAAGAATTCGCCTCCACAAAAACCCTGATCTGAACATGGTGACATGAAGAGATGGAGGCTACTGTCACGGCCTAAGAAGACAAGCTATTCCTGGATAAAGCTGCCAGCCCAGTACTCCGTGTACCTGCAAGTGGTTTAAAGAGAAGGTTCGTGGGACTAAATATCAATTTGAATCACATGCTTCTCTGTCTACAGCACCGTGCCTCTGATATTCATGAAATTCTGTTTGTAAGCAACATTGGTGTACTCTTGTGTTGAATATATTTGCACAATAGCTCATCTGTGGCAAAGAGAGATGTTTTCTTCTTGTGTTCAAGGTTTCAGGATTAACTGGCATCTCATCTGCTTTTACTGTACTAGCTAGTCACTGCTAAATTATCATCAACTTAGCTTCTCTTTCTAACCATTTTAGGGCTCTAAACGACTAAAATGATGGTTGTTTCTTCAGAACACTCACAACTAAAGCACATCATATTTTGTCTGTGACGTTACAGACTACTGGCCTGAACAAGTAGCTCCTAAATCTGAATATGAAAACAATCACTCTGCAACGACAATAAATGTGATATGAATGCAAGCGTGTGTCCGGAGAACTGCCTGATCATCCATTCATGCATCAGTGTTAGCTTTGAGAGCTAGTGTGTTTCCTCAGACCGATGTCAGCATCCTTATTCATAAAACAAAGACAGACACTTTTTGTTTCTAGAGATATGCATCAAGAAAACAGGAAACATTTAATTTGCATATGTGTTTTGATAGAAGGCTTGTATATAGAAGGCTATACAGGACTGTCTCAGAAAATTAGAATATTGTGGTTTTCTGTAATGCAATTACAAAAACAAAAATGTCATACATTCTGGATTCATTACAAATCAACTGAAATATTGCAATCCTTTTATTATTTTAATATTGCTGATCATGGCTTACAGCTTAAGAAAACCCAAATATCCTATCTAAAAAAAATAGAATATTCTGGGAATCTTAATCTTAAACTGTTAACCATAATATTTTAAAATAATAAAAAGGCTTGCAATATTTCAGTTGATTTGTAATGAATCCAGAATGTATGACATTTTTGTTTTTTTAATTGCATTACAGAAAAATAAAGAACTTTATTACAATATTCTAATTTTCTGAGACAGTCCTGTATGTATATATATATATATATATATATATATATATATATATATATATATATATATATATATATATATATATATATATATATATATATATATATATATATATATATATATATATATATATAAATATAAAACAAAAATGTATATATACAAACATACAATTTGTCCAAGTGGAAATTCAGTGTCTCGTAATTATTGAAACCTTTGCAAAGTTTGTGACAGATGAAAGGCTTCAGTCCTGGGGATTTGATGCTCCCACACCTGACTAGCTTCAATTTTCTCCAAATCATCGGTCCGCAGCAGAGGGAAATCTGGGCGAGTGTACGAGCCTGTAACAGTACAACTATCCTCAGAGGATATTTAGTGGCTGAGCTCGATGGAGAACGAACACACACACATCCAAACGTATGCATTTCCCTTCCAATTTAACTCTTTGAGCTGCAAATATACAAAATCAAAACAACAATCAGTCAGTCCAGCTCTGAAGATGAGGTCAGAATACCAATCTTACATAAAAACAAGTATAATATCATGTTATTGACTCCTTAGTGATGATTATTGACATTATAGCTATACATCATCTGGCCATTAGATTAGATGTACATGAGGTGTATAAACTCCTAAATATTCATTCATACATTTATGAACACGTCACCTTTATTGTAAAAGTGTTCACACATTTGACCCTGAGCAGAAAACAAACCGAGCACCTGCAGAGATTTTTCTCTCGGACTGAAATTAGCTTTTCAAATGTTGAATTATCAGGTTCTGATTGCAGACAAGAACATCACTTCTTTAGAGGTCAATTTATGCCAGATTAAACAAAGCTGTACTTACACAGTCATGACTGAATGTCACGTGGATTTAATCATCAGAGCTTTTCTGTCACCAGCAGCAAAAAGAAAAAAAAAAGTACAAAAAAATGAATAAACTATAGTTAAAGTGTGGAAACTCTTGGTTGGAAAACAAACAATAATTAAAGCTGCAAGCAGCGATGAACGGGCCCTCGCACTCACGGCCAACGCCCCCATAAGCATATCAGAAACGATACCACCCACGACTCTCTATGTCAAACCATTCAAAAGTTATAACAGAAAATAGGGACAACCAATCAGAAGAAGGGGCGGGGCTAATTTTCACCAATTATGGTCAAGGACTCAATACCGAGTCCGATGACACCACCCACGACTCTTTATGTCAAACCATTCAAAAGTTATGGCACAGAATAGTATTCTAGGGGGCGCTGTTGAGCCATTAGGCCACGCCCATTAATGCAAACCATGAAATATCAAATTTATCACCAGGCCTGGCTTGCATGCAAAATTTGGTGACTTTTGGGGAACTATCAAATATGGACCAATCAGATGAAGGGGGGGCGCGCTTTTTGGCGTCTAGCGTCGCCACGGTAACGCTTTTGAAAGAGAAAAGTAATGCGAAGGACGGAGACGCACATTTTGATGTATAACACACCTGGGTGCACGTTACGGTTCGGGCTGTATTAACTGCCGAAGGAATGGCATAAATTGCGCCAAAATCACGCGATGAATTCAAAATGTTCAAAATGGCCGACTTCCTGTTCGGTTTCGGCCATGGCGCCAAGAAACTTTTCTTTAAGTTGCGCCATGATACAGGTGTGTAGCGATTTTCCTGCATGTACGTCAAACGGTATTGTGGGGCTTGAGGCACAAAGTTTTCTAGGGGGCGCTGTTGAGCCATTTTGTGACGCCCATTAATGCAAACCATTAAATCTCAAATTTTTCGCCAGGCCTGGCTTGCGTGCAAAATTTGCTGACTTTTTGGGCACGTTTAGGGGGTGAAAAAGGTCCTCCTTTCATCAGAAGAAAGAAAGAAAGAATAATTCCTACAGATACAATAGGGCCTTCGCACTGTAAGTGCTCGGGCCCTAATTACTTCCCATTTCAAAATGCTAAATGAATCCCAACTACCTGTGGTACAAGATGTACCACAGCGATGAAGTAATACAGGGAAGTGTGGCAGACAGAGCAGCGGAGGAGGAGAGAAAAGCAGGAGAAAACACGGACACGAGCAGGGGAGACTATCAGGAGACACAGGTACCAACGCTCAGACCCGACGGGGACGGGAGGAGCTGAACAGGAAACTGAGGCTGTGTACCAAATTGTCACATCTTTGTGAGTACACTCGCACACGGTGTACTGTGTACACACGGTGTTCTCACATGTATAATGTGCAAATGAGTCCTGTTGTGCTTAAAATTGAAATGATGATAGCAAATTTTCTTCTTCTTTCTTTTTCAGCTTCGCTCAAGTTACCACCATACTTCTACCAAGATTTGACTTTCCCTCTGTGAAGTCACCTTTCCTCGTTATCCATGTAACCTCTTTCCCTTTTAGTGCAATTTCTCCTCCTTTTAACTGAAAATGTGATGAGCCAAGTATCCATCACTTCAGTTCATGAAGTGTCCAGTATTTTGATTCTGCATAGCATCGAAATGTGGACATGAGTTAAACATATAAGAAACGCCAAAATGTCGCTGTCGTTGATGACGTTAGCAAAGTTTGACGTCAGGCTTCTAGTCGAACCCCGAAATGTCAACACCGACCACCTTAACGACATTTTTCCCGCACATTTAGGCTTCATTGCTTTTTTATTATCTTGTTTTCACAGGAAGCTGCAGGTTTCATTGAGAAACAAAAGAACAAGCGACACCTTAAACACCTCTTATGTCACTTTAAGTGTTTTGTTTGTGTCAGGCAGCTCATCAGCCTCAGGGAAGAGACGAATGCAAACAAATTAATCTCTTCTGCATCTTACTGCAGAACCAGCTGCAACTGTTCAAATTTAGTCTTATATAACAACTCTTTTCATGTTCAGCTGAGTGCCAAACATCTTTAGTTGTTCATTTTAATTATATGTAATAATTATAACCGATACCTAATTAAAGTCTGGAGCTCCAATGTCCCTGAAGCACAACGGGAATTTTGTAAATGATTATTTGGGCCGGGGGCTGAAATGCACAGGAAATAAGATTACATTTATCATCTCATAATGGCATGCTTTGAATGCCAAACATAGCACCACTACTGTACGAAAAGGAGAACAGTACAGCTGTAAATCCAAGGAGAAATATTACAATCCACGTGGGTTTCGCTAGAAAGTCTTAAACCAGAGCCATCGTCAGGAGAACTGGACCTTTATCCCAGCAGCAACAACAAATCAGCAGAAATAAAAAGCCCAACGTTGGACTCAGCGCCTCATCTAAAGTATAAACCGCTTCTATTTCCAACTTTGCCCCAAAGCTTCATGCAGTGATGCATCATTAGATACAAATACAGCAGTTTGTGGGTCTGGGTCACTTATTCATTCCCCCATTTCAGGTGTGTGCACTCCTGGCTGCAGCACAGAAATATGAAACATATTTATTTTAAGGTTAAACTGTCCAAACAGATTGTCTTCATTTCCTTTTTTTCTAAAATCTGTAGTAATTGTTTTTTGGCCACTTGAGGGCAGTGCAAACAAGCAAATGGATGAACACATCTGACCAATGATGGCTTGTCTTCCAATAATGACATCAGTGATTTGATTATGTGTGTTGATACATCCTTCGGCAAATCACTGCACCCATTACCTTCAACATGCTTATTGATACATGACTGCATTCATATAGAAAGTATAATAAAATGCATTGTTTTAGATGTTTAAAACACTGAACACTGAACCCCAACAAGGTTAAAAGATACTAAGTCTGGCCGACATTCGGCTGTGTCTTGAAACCTTCGTATACGGATGATCGGGATCATCTAAATCCATCTTTCAGCCCACTCGTCTGCCTGCAGTTTCCAAGCTAATCAGTCCTTGACCCCTGCTCTTCAAATCCGTGAAATCTCCTTCCTCCACTTCAGCACCTCATCCACCACAGACTCGGCTGACGTTTCTATCAGCAGCCTGACGGCTGCACAGAGCTCTCTCCTGTCTCCTACTCGCACTATAAAGTCACCCCTTCTTTTATAGAGCCGTATCTTAGATTATAATCAGTAACTTGCAGTTTGTGAACAATGTGGTTTTCTGTTCTATAGCTGTTAACAGAGCTTCACAAAAGCACTTCAAACTGTGTTTTTTTTGTAATAATAATGTCATTTAGCATACGCTTTTATCCAAAGCAACTTAAATCTGAGAGAACAAACACACGGGGAGCAATTAGGGTTAAGGGCCTTTTTTTTTTCAGGGGCCCAACGTGGTTCATGTTGGTTGCCATTCTGGGGCTTAAACCTGGGCCCAGACTCAAGCCCTAGATCAGGGGTCGGCAACCCAAAATGTTTTAGAGCCATATTGGACCAAAAACACAAAAAACAAATATGTCTGGAGCCGCAAAAAATAAAAAAATGCCTTGTATCAGCCTTAGAATGAAGGCAACCCATGCTGCATGAATCTATATTAGTTATAACTGGGGGAAGATTTTTTTTTCATTATGCACTTCGAGAAAAAAGTTGAAATGACGAGAAAAAAGTCGAAATTTCGAGAAAAAAAGTCAAAATGTACAGGAAATAGTAAAAATTTCGTGAAAAAAGTCGAAATGTCGAGAAAAAAGTCGAAATGTCGAGATTAAAAAGGAAAGGAAAAGGGAAGAAAAAAGAGAAAAAAAGAAGAAAAAATAAAAAAAGAAGAAAAAAAGGAAAAAAGAAGAAAAAAAGAAAAGAAAAAAAGAAGGAAAAGAGAAAAAAAGGGAAAAAAAGAGAAAAAAGAAGAAAAAAAGAAGAAAAAAAGGAAAAAAAAGGTCAAACGAAAAAGCTCCAGGAGCCACTAGGGCGGCGCTAAAGAGCCGCATGCGGCTCTAGAGCCGCGGGTTTCCGACCCCCGCCCTAGACTGTAGCCACTAGACTACCACTCCCCCTCTTCTAAGTGCGTATTTATTTGCATAATGACTACGTAGATGTACACAAACTTGAATATTTTCAGACAGATTTCTCATGAGAATGATAAATCCAGAGGTAGTAAAGTTTAATTTACTACCTGTGGATTTATTTGTGGGTAGAGCAGTCGTCCTTCAACCAGAACAGGATACATCTTCAGCCCAAAAGTGCCCTCATGTGGTGCATTGAACCTCACATTGTCCCCCAGACGTGTTGATTTGATACGTGTGCGTGGGCTGTTCTGCTATTTCAGCATTTCCCAACTGTGGTGGAGAGTTCTAACAGCTCGGCCTGTTTCATTGCATTAGTTGAAACATGATTTCCTCTAAGAGAAGGATCAGTAATGGCTGTCCATGATCAGAGGTGTCAAGTAACAAAGTACAAATACTTTGTTACCTTACTTAAGTAGAAATTTTGGTTATTTATACTTCACTGGAGTAATTATTTTTCAGACGACTTTTTACTTTTACTCCTTACATTTTCACGCAATTATCTGTACTTTTTACTCCTTACATTTTAAAAACAGCCTCGTTACTCTATTTCATTTCGGCCTTTAAAAAAAAAACTATCCAGTTAAATTGCTCCATCCGGATAGAGTGAATTTGGTTGTGGTTGTTTCAGATGTTCTTGTCCAGTTTTGTTCTTACATCCGTTCCCTCAGATTCCTGCAACTAAACTTGGATGTACATTCCAATAAAGGTTAGGATAAATGATAACATGCCTCTGAAGTTTGACTTTTTGCATCATTACAATACTTATAATAGTAATATATTTGCATTATTCTAAGATACATTCATTTTCAATGGCTTTTGTCCTTAATAGCTTTTTTCCCCCTTACATTACTTTTACTTTTATACTTTAAGTAGTTTTGAAACCAGTACGTTTATACTTTTACCTGAGTAAAAAACTTGAGTTGATACTTCAACTTCTACAGGAGTATTTTTAAACTCTAGTATCTATACTTCTACCTGAGTAATGAATGTGAATACTTATATTAAACGTGCTCGGAGGGTTATTGGGAGTCATTTGCGTCCAAAATTAGAGACACAAAGCTGTAGAGCCAATCTCAGCTCCAAGTTGAGGATGAGATATCTCATCAGATTAAAGTATTATATAGGTTCATATTTCCAACATGACGGTTTTAGCCAGGCATATGCATCCCTTGATGCCAAGAGCTTTGCTTTCTATTTGATGCACCGGTGCGAGTTTCCTTTTCTTATTTTAGAATAATTCAGAATAAACCGCCCCTGAAACTAAATGAGCATTAAAGTGCCAATTTGTAATATCAGCATGGTGTCCTTTCCTACTACTGAATATTATTTCCTAGATAATTCCCAGCATGCCGTGCCAAAGAAAATGCAATTCAAGTCTTTCCTTTTAATTTTCCCATTCGGATGCGGGTGCACAAACTGCAAATTGATTTAGATGACGGAGGAGGTCGGAAATGAGACGAGAGTACAGAGGAATTATTGACAGGGCAGTTTTACCAATTCACTGCTTTCTGCATTAATGGCCTTGCAGCTCTGGATGAGTGTGGAACTTCCAGTGAATGCAGGGTTCATACGACGCCGGGCTCCACACGGGCATCACAGCACTCATCTCCCATTATGAATTATTGTTGGTGAAACAACTGCTCCTAGTAAATTGAATTTCAGGCTGTGTGATATAGGCAGGGCCGTCGGGGGAAATCAATGGAGCACCGCATCATATTGTTCAGGCACGGCCTGAAGCCTGAAGTCATAAATGATGGCTTTCAATGCAGCTTTTTTTTGTTTTGCTTTCCTTCAGAGAAGATTGTTGTTGAAATAAATATTTAACTCCCTTAATTAAGGAAGATGCACAAATGGTATTAGTCACGGCTGTAGTTAACGTGCACTTTACTGCATTTATTGTTCACCTGTTATCACAAAAACGTCATTTAAAAGCGATAGGTTATTGTAAAATGGTCTGTTTCCATTTTTTTCTCCCAATGCTCCTTCCATTTCTCAACTTCACATGGTGGAAGCACAGAGGTGTCAAAAGTATTCACATTCATTACTCGGGTAGAAGTATAGATACTAGAGTTTAAAAATACTCCTGTAGAAGTTGAAGTATCAACTCAAGTTTTTTACTCAAGTAAAAGTATAAAAGTACTGGTTTCAAAACTTCTTAAAGTATAAAAGTAAAAGTAATGTAAGGGGGAAAAAAGCCATTAAGGACAAAAGCCATTGAAAATGAATGCATCTTAGTATAATGCAAATATATTAAAGAAGCATATATGTGTACTATTGAGCATTAACATGTGTTTCAGAGAGCAGCAGATATGATGACTATTTGCCTATAAGTATTGTAATGGTGCAAAAAGTCAAACTTCAGAGGCATGTTATCATTTATCCTAACCTTTATTGGAATGTACATCCAAGTTTAGTTGCAGGAATCTGAGGGAACGGATGTAAGAACAAAACTGGACAAGAACATCTGAAACAACCACAACCAAATTCACTCTATCCGGATGGAACAATTTAACTGGATAGTTTTTATTTAAAGGCCGAAATGAAATAGAGTAACGAGGCTGTTTTTAAAATGTAAGGAGTAAAAAGTACAGATAATTGCGTGAAAATGTTAAGAGTAAAAGTAAAAAGTCGTCTGAAAAATAATTACTCCAGTGAAGTATAGATAACCAAAATTTCTACTTAAGTAAGGTAACGAAGTATTTGTACTTTGTTACTTGACACCTCTGTGGAAGCAGAAACAGTGATGGAGCGTGTTGCAGCTCTGCCACACATGAATCTCTACATTTGGAGAAATGATGAGCCTCCTGCTGGGAATGCTGTTGCTCAATCGAAGCACAAAGATTCCTATTTTCACTGGAAAGGTGAACGTAATGACATGTAATGATGTTATAGTGCCACTTGTGTGATGCAGCGTTTGTCAACTACGCCCCAAACACACTGCCCAAAAACATCAGGGAAGCTGAGTCGGTAAATATATTCAAAAGACAACTTCAAACCTATCTCTTCACTCAAGCATGGAGCTTGAGGCAGGATTTATGAAAAAAATTCGTATACGTTTTAATTTTTCTAGTAATAATGTCAGATGAAGCGTTCCAAACCAAAAAGAATGATTCCTCTAGTGTATCTCTCCGTTGCCTTGAACAGGCTGTGTGCTGCAAAATGTGCTGCAATTCGGTCCCGAATTTCCCGCGCTGTCCTGTGGATGTGACGTCACATGCCGCTGCATGCACGTTCTCCCCGTTCTCCCGTGCCGGCTTCACTGTTGGCTGCAGTACCCCCAACGGCCGTCGTGGTGAAGGGTGGCGCTAGAGAGTCTCATTTCTTAAAAGGAGCCTCATGCTCCTTTAATCATGAGATAACCGCCCCTTAGTTGCCACTTTCCTTTTATCTATATAGCATTGATTTTTACTGTCTGCATTACTTCTATACTTTTAAATGTTTTTATATGATATTTTTTATCTTGTACTCTTATTTGTTGATATTTTTATCTTTTTATTTTTCATTTGCCTACGACTCAGTGCAGTATTTTTACCTTTTTATATTCAACATTGCTTTTATCCTATCTTAGTAGTTGTTCTGTGGAGGAATTTAGAACTGAATTTTGTCAGGGTTATGTATTATATCACTGCACTTAAAAATTTGTGTTTTTTTGTTTTATTTGCTGTTGTTGTTTCTCTATTTCTCATTTTTCTTGACATGTTTGTACTGTTACTGTGAAGCACTTTGAGCTGCGACTTTCGTATGAAAGGTGCTATAGAAATAAAGTTTATTATTATTATTTTTATTGTTGTTGAGGAGAGTAACTCCTCAACAGTCCTTTTGTCTAGATCAGGGGTCGGCAACCCAAAATGTTGAAAGAGCCATATTGGACCCAAAACACAAAAAACAAATATTTCTGGAGCCACAAAAAATGAAGTCTTGTGTAAGCCTTAGAATGAAGACAAATGGCGAAAGTAGAAATGTTGAGAAAAAAGTCGAAATGTTGAGAAAAAAGTCGAAATGTCGAGGAAACAGTCAAAATGTCGAGATTAATGTTGAAGTACAATCTTGAGAAAAAAGTCAAAATGTTGAGAAAAAAGTCAAAACGTCGAGAAAAAAACACGAAATGTCGAGAAAAAAGTCGAAATGTCGAGAAAAAGGTCGAAATGTTGAGAAAAAACACGAAATGTCGAGAAAAAGTCAAAATGTTCAAAATGAAAAAAAAGGAAAAAAGAAGAAAAAAGAAAAAAAGAGAAAAAAAAGAAAAAAAGAAGAAAAAAAGATCAAACATTTTTTAAAAACCTCCAGGAGCCACAAGGGCGGCGCTAAAGAGCTGCATGCGGGTTGCCGACCCCTGGTCTACAGGAATGAAGCCTGTCATGAAGGCAGCATCTCTCCCACCATCCAACCAGCAACAGGCTTGTTAGACGCAGAGTGACTGTTAGAGCACAGTTCAAATCTGACAGTTACTATTTTGGATTTGCAGTGGCGGCGTCACATGAAGAAGAGCTTATCATCCCCCAGACATCATACAGATGCCACTCTTATAATGCAAATGGTGTACCGACTCTCCTCTTTGACTCCAAGACTGGATATTTTCATATTTTCCACTAGATAACCTTTTGTTCTGTTCTGCTTTTTCACATTAAAAAGAAAACAGGACAAAGTGCACAATTGAATCTGGTAAAAAGTATAAACATCATTCCCAAAACAAATTGGGTTTGTGTGCAAGCGTGTTGGATAAATACTCCTCTAGATGGCCTCTTTCCTAGAAAATGTGTCTCCATGCACCATGCCAGTCCGCTCCGGTTGGTCAGCAGTGTGCGATGCTGCTTATCCCATCAAACTGCATGGAATAAGCAACTAAGATGACAGATATACAACAATATAGCAAAATTACAGGGGAAACTTAATCATAGAAAATAATTCAAACACATCACATCACAATAAAACTGAGCTGATTACTGGAAAGTCAAAACTTAAACGTCTTGAGTGCATTTCAGAGGAGTTTCCAGAGTCAAAGGTTCACATTTTAAACTTCAGTTTTTAAATCAACGGAGTTGCCAATTCCTTAAAAGGCTCACAATCAAATGCAAAGTTCAAACATCTGCATTTTGTTGAGACAACTTAGCAGATGTAGTCGGCTGATGCCTGAGCATGGATGTGGCTGAGAGAAGCAGATAATTCATAGCTCACTCCTCTGTCGCTTATGAGTCACATATAAACAAAAAAACCTAAATGTAAAATGTGTAACTCCAGTCCCACATTGTAAACACATCCCATGGACTGGTGAGACATGCTGGCTCTGATGAATCCGGAAATTAACATCCAAATGTATTTTTTTTGTGACAACGGAGATAATGGCAAGAGCCTTGGCACGTCTATTCACGCTGGAAAATAATTACATTTAAATGAGCTTTTCATAATATTCTTCTGATGAACGGATATAAGATTGAATACATCAGACTGAATAAAAGCGTCTGATGCAGCTTACCTCATTGTTTTCCTTCTAACCAAGAACTTAAATTATATTCAAATGGGATTTTCTCAACTTCTTTAAAGAAGTCACTTTAACATCAGATGCAATTTACACCAGCAGGACTCCCATGAAGGAGCAACAGCTCTTGGAGTTTGAGAGTACATATGGAAGGGATTGTCCGTGCTGTTAATGGATGCATGAAAGTAAGAGCGAAAAAACCCCCGAGGCCATCCGGCTTTCGGTGTTCCCTCCACAGCTCCCTAATTACTTGGAAGGCTGAAACTTAGCAGGCGGAGCGGGCAAGAAAAATGAATCCTTTAATCATGGCCTACAGAGCGCTGTTCATCAACAAGACGACTCTGTAGATACGTGTGATGTGAGGTTAGAAAGCAGCACCGATAAGAACAAAAATTAAATGATTTGAACAGGAAAGAGGGCAGTTAAAAACAAACAACAAATGTAAGATAAAGAAGTTTTATCAACCACAGTCAGATATTTAAAGAATACAAATGCATTGGATAATTTAAGGATGCAGATGTGCAGTTATATTTTGTAGCAATTATGTAGATCACTGGGAAAATTACGGAAGAGGATTAGGGCCATGCAGGAGAAAAAATATTTGAGAGGGGAAGATTTTTTTTTATTGTGCACTTCGAGAAAAAAGTCGAAATGTCGAGATTAATGTTGAAGCACAATTTCGATAAAAAAGTCGAAATGTTGAGGAGAAAAAAGTCGAAATATCGAGAATAATGTTGAAGTACAATTTCGAGAAAAAAGTCAAAATGTTGAGAAAAAAGTAAAAATTTAGTGAATAAAGTTGAAATGTTGAGAAAAAAGGCGAAATTTTGACTTTATTCTTGAAATTGTATTTCAACATTAATCTCGACATTTCGACTTTTTTCTCGACATTTCGACTTTTGTGCACAATAAAAAAAATCTTCCCCTCTCAAATATTTTTTCTCCTGCCTGGCCCTAATACTCTTCCGTAGAAAATGGTTATTAATCACGTGAGGATGGTTTAATAACTACAAAAGCAAGTTTCCAAACAAAATGAGCAGAGTGACTTAAAGGAGCATGAGGCAGGATTGAAGCAGGATTTATGAAAAAAATTTGTATACGTTTTAAGTTTTCTAGTAATAATGTCAGATGAAGCGTTCCAAACCAAAAAGAGTGAACCCTCTAGTGTATCTCTCCGTTGCCTTGAACAGGCTGTGTGCTGCAAAATGTGCTGCAATTCCAGGCCGGAATTTCCCGCGCTGGGCTGTGGATGTGACGTCACATGACGCTGCATGCACGTTCTCCCCGTTCTCCCGTGCCGGCTTCACTGTTGGCTGCAGTACCCCCAACAGCCGTCGTGGTGAATGGTGGCGCTAGAGAGTCTCATTTCTTAAATGGAGCCTCAAGCTCCTTTAAGTCCTTTTTAAAATACCTTTTCAACTGGAAAAATAAGCGCCCAGTGTTGATTTGAGCAGCCAAACTTTCCCAACAACGTTAAAGGAGCTGTGTGTAAGAAATGGCCAAAACTGGCACTGCAGTCACTTTCAAAATATTGTTGAGCCGGTTTGTACCCTCCCCCTCCTCCCCCCGACCAGAGGTTGCCAGGTAGGCTGCAGAATGCAGCAGGAACGTAGGCTGCCATGGCTGCAATAATTAGAGCTGAGCTGGCAACCCGGATGCCGAAACAATACTGACTTGGTGATTGGGAGATAGGTGGAGGTTGGAGCTTCAGGCCAAAAGAAAAAATGACAACATAAACATCAGTTGAGGGCTGCAACTGCTCTTTTTAAACTGGAATATCCTGGCTTGAGTGCTGTTGTCAGTGACATAAGTATTTGAAATTAACATGATTTTTAAATGTCTGTTGACATATCGGGGTCATTTTATGATTCGTTTTATTATTGCTCTTGCATACAGCTCCTTTAAGGTCTTTTAGATTTAGACTCCATCAGCTGTTTTCTGTTACAGGTGAGAGGCTTTGACGGCTTTAGGACACAATGGGCCAATGGCTTTACTACTATTTATTTTCATAGTCACGCTACTTCTTCCACTACACACTTTTTGTGGCCCCAAATATCAAAAAAAGAAATAAAGAAATCCTCCCAGGAGTATGGAAGATTTTTTGTGCTAAAATTAAATAAATAAATACATAATTAAAGGAGCTTGCGGCTGCTTTTAAGAAATGAGACTCTCTATCGACACCCTTCCACGACGGCCGTTGGGGGTACTGCAGCCAACAGTGAAGCCGGCACAGGAGAACGGGGAGAACGTGCATGCAGCGTCATGTGACGTCACATCCGCAGCCCAGCGCGGGAAAATCGGGACCGACTTGCATTACATTTTGCAAATAAAAAAAACAGCCTCAAGCTCCTTTAATTAATTAAAATGGGAATTAAATATATCATTAATTAATTAAATGTGTCATTAATTCATTAAAATGAGAATAAAATATGTCATTAATTAATTAAAATACAATTCATTTTAAGTAAAAAAATATATTTATTATTTCGGCATTTAATTAATTAATGACACATTTAATTAATTAATGATATATTTATTTATTTAATTTTGGCACAAAAAATCCTCCATACGGGAGATGTTATTCAATTAATTATATAAAAATATCCTTTAAAAGCAACATTCCCAGTAAGTAGTCCTTTCACACCATGGTCATTTGATTTAATTTATTTATTTTTCTCTGTCTTTCCCTTTTTTGTTAGATCCACTCAACAAAGCTGTTATTACCTGGACTGTGTGTGTGTGTGTGTGTGTGTGTGTGTGTGTGTGTGTGTGTGTGTGTGTGTGTGTGTGTGTGTGTGTGTGTGTGTGTGCGTGCGTGCGTGCGTGCGTGCGTGCGTGCGTGTGTGTGTAGGGGGGGGAGAATTGCAACAGTATGTGCACCATTTCAACCGTGGGACTTCAAACCCGTGCTACTTCCTCGTACAGGCAGAAATTAAGGCCGGCGTGAGGTAGTCAGGAAAACACCTCCTCCTGGGAAAAACAGCGAGTTGTCTCCCTCGATACTCGAACCCCAGTTTGTTATTTTACAGAACTCAATAACATGTACGCCAAGCAGCCGTGATAATTACAGGGGCCAAACCTCCTCTGATTCCAAACTTTCCAGCGGCTTAAACTCTTCCGCCCATCAGCCCTGCGCCCCCGCCTCACCGGGGATCTGAAGCACTGCTTTGTGTTGAGGCTTGTGTTCATATCAGTTTAGAAATCAAAACTACTTAAGGTTAAGAAAGGTTGTGGTTTTGAGGTCTGCAATAATGCCAGAAAGTCAGAAATCAGAACTTTTGGAGACAATAATTCCAGCTCACGCATTTTCTTCATGATTAGGTTTTTGCTGATCACCATGTGCTCCCGATTTTACACCCTTATTAACCTTTTTTTTTTTTTTTTTGAGGATTAAATACAGCATTTTGACAGCTTGTGGTTAATTTAAGATAGATAGCAGATTACAGACTTTGCTTTCCCTTTTAGCAGATGTTGTACAGCTAAATCTCAACATCATTTTAGCCTTTATACACGATACAGCTCACAATAGAAGCTCAAATGTTCTCTGAACTACTGAACTACCACTATAACTTTGGATTCAAATTGTGATTTCTTTTTTTTTAACAAGTTAATTCACTCCTTTTCCAGGATTTTTGAAGTTGTTTTTGTACCTGGGTTTGTGCCGGCAACGGTTACTTTGCAAGAGAAAAACAAAGTCTCCTGTAACCATATGTGTTTTACCAAAAGGTCAAGACTGAGGCAGCTTTCCAGACATTACCGGTAGATTGTTTAATCTCTTTAGGCAGAACACTCACACTTTAAAGGAGCATGAGGCAGGATGGAGGCAGGATTTATGAAAAAAATCCGTATACATTTTAAGTTTTCTAGTAATAAAGTCAGATGAAGCGTTCCAAACCCAAAAGAATGAGCCCTCTAGTGTATCTCTCCTTTGCCTTGAACAGGCTGTGTGCTGCTAAATGTGCTGCAATTCTGGGCCGGAATTTCCCGCGCTGTCCTGCGGATGTGACGTCACATGACACTGCATGCACGTTCTCCCCGTTCTCCCGTGCCGGCTTCACTGTTGGCTGCAGTACCCCCGACGGCCGTCGTGGTGAAGGGTGGCGCTAGAGAGTCTCATTTCTTAAAAGGAGCCTCAAGCTCATTTAAGGCATGGACAACTGTCGTGTCAAATAATACTACGACTTTCTGAACATCAGTTTTAGACAATATTATTGAAAAGTGACCTATAAAATGTAGTTCATTTGTTATATTCCAAGACACATTACAGATAATATCATAATAAAAGCAGATAATAAAAGCTTGCCAGTCAAGACGTGCCTGTTGTGATCCAATCATTGAGTACAGCATTGATCAGAGGTGAACAGGTACCATGTCCCCTTGAAATGAACCTGCAGCATCTGAACATGACATTTCCTGCCTTAAAGGTAGGGTAAGTGATTTCTGAAGAAGCTACTTCTGTTGGCATTTGAAACAAAACAAAACATGAAGAAGTAGCATCTCTCCCCCTCAACCCAATGCTCCCCAAGAAATCATTCCCTGTAAAACTTAAAGGGAACCTATTATTGCATCTTATCCCTATTTTAAACAGGCCTTGAATGTCTTAAAAACAAGCTTTTGATTGTTTTTGCTAAATAAATTAGAAATTCAGCCTCTAAACCATGTCTTTATCATCCCATTCTCTAACCTCATTATCTATGTGGGATTCTGAGTGGGCGGGGCTATGATAATGAGGCTCTGTGCTGATTGGCTGCCTGAATGACGCGATACACCGCTACGGAAAAATGGCGGAAGCTCCGGCCGGCGGAGTTAAGCCTGAATTACGGTTCTGCGTTAAATCGACGCGGACCCTACGCCTTAGGCTCTGCGTTGGTGTAACGCGGAACCATAAATCAACCTTTACACCGTGTCATCCGATGTGAGCGAGCGTCAGTGACAAAATCAATTCCATTGCTTTATTTTCTATTGGACTGTCCTAACTGGCCGCAGCCCCGCAGCGACGCAGCGATGCAGCGCTGCGCAGCACGACGCGGCGCGCCGTTTTGAGCTGAACATTTGTCGGACGTCCTGCTTCTATTTTCTTCCTGTCACTCGCGTTGAAAGCCGGTTAAAACCACTTTGTATATGTTAAAGTAAGAAAAAACTTGTTTTTCATAAGAGGTCCCCTTTAATCCTTGGTTTTTGTGCCTCTTCCACATCATGTGCACAAGTGTGAGTCTTCCCCTTGTCGGTGACGGGGTAACATTGGTCATGGTTTGGGGGTGGGCTGCTCCCACTCCGTTTGTTCACTAGAGCTACCAAGAGAAGAGAGAAGACCAGTTATAGTGTAACACTGTTAAGACATGTTTGAATCCCCCTCTGAAGTGTTCGTGCACACAACAGTTGCTCAGGTGTTTTCACTTTGAGAATACATTGATGATACATTAACCTCCCGTAAAACACAGATGCTACAGTATACGCTCTCCTCTCTCACTGGGGATCTCACTCACCCCAGGTTAATTGTACTGCTTTGTCATTTTACTTGTAATATCTAAGGGGAACATGCTGATCTTGTTATCATTACTACCACCAGGAACTACTTTCAGGCTTAATGAACCGAAGAAAAAGAAAGAAAATTGAAGATCTTTTTTTTTTCCAAGTATAACAGAGTGAAACAGAGTGCTCCTGCTATTATAATTTCTGCACCCATCTCAAATATCTCTGAATAATCTCTACAAATCCTCCATACTCACTGAGTGCTTCCTGCAAAGGTCACAAAACAAGGATTTTTTAGTTATTTTTAGACAAATGAAGATGAAAATGGCTGAGAAGGTGGATTGTGGGTCCAGGTTGTATCAAATCAAATGAGACCTGGGTCCTTTTAAATCTGTTCTAAATTATGTTGTAGGGCAAAAAAAAAAAGAAACTTTGCTACAACATTCATATGTTAATATACTCATCATGGCAGCATTCAGATGAGGGGCTTTACGCAGCATAAATTAGTGGCTGTCAGCTCTTTTGGCGCAATGATATACTAAAATGTACAGAAAAAATATAAATGAAACAAACATTGCATTAAAATATTCCCAGCACAGCTACAATGAGGTTCCCCAAAACCCCCAAATCTTTCCCCAAAACCAACTAAGACTTGTCTTCTTTTAGATTATTCAAAACAAATGACGCTTAAGAAAACAATTTCAACACTTATGATTGCAGATAAGATCAAATTAAAGTACCAATGAAGGATTTTACCTCCATTTTTCCATTATAATTGCATACATCTGAATGCACTATTGTCCTTCATATCACCACACCAACACACAGTCTAGGCTGCTACACTGTGGGAGGAATGGAAAGAGAATACAGTATACTTAGATTATGCCGCGTTCCATTTGTCCTCAGAAGTCGGAATGTCCAAGTTCCTAGTCGGAATTTTCAACTGGAACGCCCCTCGAAGTGGGATTTCCTACTCGGAAAGTCGGAGAATCTTCACCACCCCCGAGTTAACATTCCAAGATGGCTGTCCCGGCTGTAAACAGTACCGTAAGTAGAAGAGAGCTGGGCTCCTTTCTGTTTCCTCTTCATCCACCGTGTTTGAAAGTTGCAGTAGGGCCGCATTTGTTCAGAAGTTGCTCATATTCGGACAAGGCAAGTGCTAGAAAAGCTTTCGTAGACGTTGCCATTTGTTTTCCGACTTTGTAACTGGAACGCTGATAACTCGGCTGTGACACCATGCCCAGTTCCGAGTTCCGATTTCCGAGGTAAATGGAACGCGGCAATAGATTAGTGACTAATTAAGTTCTCAGGTAGGCTGCCCTGCAGACAGGTCAGAGGCTGCACATCTGCAGCTGGCCTAACACTGCAGGATCTGTAGGAGGAATGCAGAGGATGGCTCTGCCTCTGAGCTGTGCAGGATGCAAATAACCTGGAGTTTTGGATGTGACACTATGTTCGGTTGGATAAAAAAATACTGTGGAAAAAACTTCCATATTTCACTTTGGAGTCCAGTTAGAGTCAGACTGCAGTTTAGCTCTTACTCGGTTATTTATTTTAGATAAACACACAAAAAAAAATACTTGGTTAGAGAACGGTGAAGGTAATGGTTGGCATAAAACACACCCTTTCACTATTTCCCCCTGAACGACTGCACTTCAGTGCACTTCAGTGCATTACAGCTTAGCACCGGAGGTTCGTGATAAACTCAAAGCTCTCTGATAAAGTTTGTAAGGGATGGAGCTAAAAGGTTCCTTATCAGTCTCCGACTAAGTAAAAAAATCCACTGTAAAAGGCTGTTGGAGACAGTTTATCCAGCTGAGATGCAGCATCAATCCTCTCTAGCAGCAAGAAAGAACATGAAAGATCTATTTCTGCCGGAAATGTCAACACGTGGTTAAAGGGTCCAAACTTTTTCTCATTCTGCTGCTCTTCTGAATTGATTTAAAAAAAGACTGAGGGACAAAAGTAGCGAGAGATTAGAGAAAATGAAATATCATTGCCTGTAAAGCGAGGTAATGTTTGGTTTGCTAGATCAGTCAGAAAGCATTTTACTGTCCCACTTCAAAAGAGTGATGACTGCTCATGCATACATGGTGGTAATTCTGCAGAGCCTGTTCTGTGCTTCACTGCATCTGTGTCTCTTTAAATAAGAGGTTTTTCCATCGAAGAGTGAAATAATGTTGTGATGCATGATGAAGCTCAGGCTGCTGGAGGAGCAGGACAGCTGGAGGCTGTGCAAATGACTGAGTCCAACTGGACTCACAGGAAATGCTTCCTTACAGAGGCAATGCCTCTGACTGACTCCAAATATCTCATCGTTCCTAAATCTCACTAACACTTATCTGCATAATGATAGCAATAGGTTTTCTCTTCCTTTTCGTCTCTCTTCAGGTCGTCCTGCAAGTGCATTGACAGATGACGCTGCTGAATACGGCTGGGGATCGATTCAAATGTCAAGAATCGATTCGATTCCGATTCTTAAGATTCAGAATCGATTATCAAGATTTGATTCGATTCGATCAGATTCCGATATTGATTTGGGTTAGTGTTATTAAAACAGTTTTTTGAGCTGTTGCATGAAATATATCACTGTAGTTATGCAAAATATTACTACTAGTATTATATTGAGATTAAACAGCAAGTATTGCAGCTAATGATGCTGTAAGGACCAATCAGCTCCCAGAATGCTGATAGAACTGCTTTCAGAAACATCGTGGGTCAGAATTACCAAACAGATCCAGGGAGGAAACAGAGACGATGAAATCGGTTTTATTTTTTCCCACATTCCGTTTTTATTTGTTCCATTTTCGGTCTATTTTGGTTTTTAATTTTTGAGCATTTGGTTTTTAGCATTTTTTGCAAAAGTAACCTGAAGACAGTATATAAAGTAATGAAATATAGACAATTTATGCAATTATAACCTAACACTTTAATGTTTTCATACCTTTAAACATATTTAAAGGAAAAAACATGGCACCAGTTATTCTCGTGTCCAAAAAAACATTCCTTTTTTGGGGATGAACAAAAAAATAACCAAAAGTTGTAATGTAATGATGACAAAAACAAACATAAATAAATTTAAAAAAAAAAAAAACTAAAAAAAAATCGATCTTTAGACATATGAATCGATTTAGGAATTGATATGAGAATCGATTTAGAATTGGGAAATCGATTTTTTCAACACAGGCCTGCTGCTGAGTGAAGAGCTTTTTTCCTTTGACAGGCTGTGGAGAGAGAAGGCTTGGTGTGTGGAAGCGAAGGGAAGGGAGAGAGCCGTCTCTTTGTAATGAATTAAGATCCACATGATGCGCAGAAGCGCTGACACAGCCTGAGCCCCAGACATGAACTCGTCTTGTCTTCAGTCAGCCATGCATAATTGCCACTGATGCAGCCTTTAAATCGCACTGAGAAAAAACAAAGATGCACACAACCTAAACGGTGCCATTTGTCTTCACCTCTGTGCTCCAGACACCTTCTAAAACTGTCACCATGCTACTGAAACCCTGCAATACATTACCTTTGTATTCTTTTTAAAAACCCATCTTCCTCCATCACAGCTAGAGATGATGCTCATTGGTAATGTTCGTTATTTGATGGTGCAGGTTGGCGTCGTCTGATTTGATAATGGCAGGGCTAACATTTTCTGAACAGAGACATCATCATTTGAGGTTACGGATGCTAACGTAATTGAGTTCTGCGTTCAGCTCACATCATTTCTGTGATAAATGAGGTTGTCCTGTTTTCTTCATCTAAATAATCTATTAATGGGCTTCCCATTGATTGGCCGGTAAGACTCTGCTGAGACTTTATGGCCTCTCTGTGTCCTGCAGGGAATGAAACACAGCGGCCAAATACAGTCCTAACTACAGCACTGTTCATACATTACAGAATGATGGATGTCTAGCTGGTGTTTTACACTTGAGATGTAGAAAAACCCTTTAAAACTCAAAACAAAACACTGAAAATGCCATTTCAGTTTTTGAATATGACTTTTAAAATGGCACCACACATGGGAAGATTATTTCAGGTTTATATCAAATAAAAGTGTTTGACTTTATACAATATTTCAGAAACAATGCAATTCAACTTTCATAAATGTTGTTTCTTAGTAACGTTCTTTTCTGTTTTGTTGTGCATTCATGACTATTCTTTTCCCTCATGTTTCTGTCAGTGTTTCTATTTTGTTTTTCATTTTTATGTTTGATGCTGTTGAGCACGTTACACACAGAAACAACAGTTATGAGGAAAATGCGACGCTGCCATCTAGTGGTAAAGAATTGATATTACACAAATCAAATCTGTCGATTATTTCAGCACACTCCACTCTGGTGCAAATTTTCTTCACTCTTCAGCATCAGCCAGAACTACATTTCTCTCACTTTAAAATAAATCTCATAATTTACTACAAATCAATGGGAAAGGTCAAATGAACATGCAGAATCATACTAAAGAAATAACCTTATTAGGCCTGAAATTAAAGCGGATACTGAAAGGTTAAGAGCCTGCATTCTCAAACCCCGAAATATATTGAGGGTTGTGTCAAGAAGGGCATCCAAAGTTAAACCTATTTCAAATCAATATCTGGACTCTACTGGTCGGAGCAATGGGTAATACAGAAAAGAGGTGAAGAAGAGAGTGCAGGCAGGATGGAGTGGGTGGAAAGACTGACTGGAGTTATTTGTGAAAAAAAAGAGAGACAGTAAGAGTGAAGAGAAGGATTTACAAGGTGGATTTGATCATATGGGGACAGATAATTTGACTGATTACAAATAATATAATATATTACAAATAATAGCAGTGACCAAAACACCTGCAGAAATACTGCAGGAATGACATAGCAGCAGTTAAATGCAGCCTTCTGTAAGCTTTAAATATCCACTGGGCTTACATCAAATACATCAAAACACAACAATAAAAAACACTTTTCTGAACTTATCAATATGACTCTGTCCTTCACAGGATAAGTAACATGGATCACTGCAAAAACTCTAAATCTTAACAAGAATATTTGTCTTATTTCTAGTTAAAATGTCTCATTTTAGTAAAAAAAATCTCATTACACTTAAAACAAGACTCATCACCGGTAAAAACAACAATTTTCACCTGTTTCAAGTAGATTTTCACTTAAAATAAGTAGAAAAATCTGCCAGTGGAACAAGATTTTTTTGCTTGTAATAAGAAGATAAATCTTGTCCCACTGGCAGATTTTTCTACTTATTTCAAGTGAAAATTTACTTGAAACAGGTGAAAATTGTCAAATAAGTTATTTTTCTGGTGATGACTCTAAATGTTGAAATAGCAGTAAAACCACATTCATTGATGAAATGACATAAGGGATGGAAAGGGGGGATGGCAGTTTTACAGGGGGGAGGATTTGGACCATTTTTATTTCAGGGAGGGATGCCATCCCCCCTCATCCCCCCTCATCCCCCCTCAACTACAGTACTGTATATATCCTTTATTTAACCAGGTAAAGAAACTCATTGAAATTAAAACCTCTTTTCCAAGAGTGACCTGGCACACATTCCGGGGAAACAATAGTAAAACGATAGTAAAATTTACACAACGGGGCAGTCACAAGAACCGAGAGAGCTCATTTCTCTGTCTTTCAAAATTGATTTGAATTCACCCAAGGATACTAGATCAACCAATTTCAAGTCCTTCTGCGCATCATTCCAGGTTGAGGGGGCAGAAAACTGGAACGCCTTTTTACCCAGTTCAGCTCTGGCTCTCGGGACCAGAGCTGGGTAGAGGAGCCAAAAATTGTACTCAAGTAAAAGTACTGTTACTTCAGAATAATATGACTCAAGTAGAAGTAAAAAGTAGTCATCCAAATAATTACTTGAGTAAAAGTAAAAAAGTACTTGGTGAAAAAACTACTCAAGTACTGAGTAAGTGTTGAGTAACTGATTTATTTTTTTAACACAACCATTCAAACAGACAAAAGTACAAAATAATCATCTTCAGGTAAATTAAATCAATAAAATAATAAAATAAATTAAAATTAATAAAAAATAAAAATGAGCTTAAATTAAAATAATCTTAAAGTAAATTCAAGTACTTTTAATAAATAATAAAATAAATAAAATAATAACAGAATAAAAAAATAAATTAAGCACAAGTAGCACAAAATCCTAAAATCCAAAATCAAGCCTTTGTACTTTTCTTTTTTAACCAGGCAGAACTAGAACAAACATGAACTCATAGAAACTCTGTGTGTGTTTGAGTCTGTATAAATGTGACAAAACATGCAAAAACAAACATTTTTCCCAAAGAATCACCCAGTAATGTCATGAGATTGACGCGTACGTGGATAAAAGGGATAAAAGAAAAGTAACAGCTCAACGTAGCCTAATGTAGCGGAGTAAGAGGAACAGTTTCTTCTTCACAAATCTACTCAAGTAAAAGTAAAAAGTATAGTGATTCAAAACTACTCCTAAAAGTACAACATTTCCCGAAACTTACTCAAGTAAATGTAACGGAGTAAATGTAACTCGTTACTACCACCTCTGCTCGGGACCTGCATTGGAATAAAGTTCTGTGAGCGCAGGTTCATAATGGCTGATGTTTCTACACATGTGCACGCACAAATATGTAATGAGATGTTCCAAAATGGATTTATACTTCTGGATGTGGTGAACAAGGACAGTTGCAGAAGTAAGATTTCTTTAAATGATTACTACTATTACTATTAAATGACTGTGAGACATGATTCTCACAGAGGGCCCAAGCATTTGACCAACATCCCCGTACACAATGATCCCCTTTCTTCTTTTTCTTCTCTGGTAAAGTCATTCACAGGGTAGGCATCAGAGAACCATCAAACAGATTATTTATTTCGGCAGGTTTGTTGAAAATGGCGGATATAGTTGAACTTCAAACTTTAAAATTAATATTTAAAGCAAAAAATAGATTGTTACCAGAACAGTTACAAAATTTGTTCAGATTGGAGGATGAGGATAACAGACTTAAACTTGATTTCAAACATACTTTTGCAAGGCTAAACATAAAACAAATGTGTATTTCTGTTACAGGTGTAAAATGATGGCATGGACAAAGCAAGGAACTGAAAAGCTGCACAAGTTTGTGTCAGCTTAAGAAAATGTTTAAAAAAGAAAAGATAAGTGCCTACAAAAAAGATGAAGGAGAAAGATAAAAAATAGATAGAAGAGTGGTATTTTTGTTTGTTTTCTTGTTATAAATATGTGTATAGATAGATTGGTGTTCAGTAACGTAATTGTATTAACAGAGAGGGGCAGGTATCATAAGTTTTCTTCTTCCTGCTCCTTTTCCTTCATGGTGATAATGTGTACTTCATGGAATTTTGTACAACATTATTAAGAATATATACCATGAATGGAATAAATGAATTGAAATGAAAAAAAAGGTGTATAGGCATAATGTAATAAGGAAAAAAATGTTAACTTTCATGCCTAAATACAAGTAAGTTAGTAACTAATACTGTATCTAATGGCTGCTTCCTAATTTAACATTTGTCAGAACTGAGCTGAGTTACTGCATCAGTAAACCTTTTTTTATACATTTATGACAACCGATATGGGGATCTATGGCTTCTAATCTTCAATGAATGTCTCCTGGTGTTAACTGAATACATTTATCTTTCTCCAGTCTTCGGCCCAATCCCAAACTCCACCCTAAACCCTCAAACCCTGAGCCCTCACAGACTTTCAGTGACGTCAGCGTCACGTGATCAAGTGTGAGAGGGTGTGAGGGCTCCAAATGGTATAAATAGGAATGGGACACACTTAACAGAAACCGGAAACAAGTCAGATCAAAATGTTGTTTTTTTTATTTCTTTTCATAAACTCTATTTAACATTTCAATTTACAAAATTCCTAGTCAGATCAAAATGTTACCTACCGGTATTATAAGTTTGGGAATGATCATCCGGATGTTTGAAAACAAAGTGGTAGCCTATATAAAGGAGCATAAAATTCAACAAAGAACACAATTTAAACACAATATACAATATGTATTTCCTTGTTAACATTGTCTTTCTTTCAATCTACCCATACCAGCGCATCCAGTATGCCAGGATCAATCGCCGAGTCATTTCATTTTTGTAAGAGAGTGTATAAATTGATGGTAACCTGAGCTAAATATTTCAGTTATATTATTACTATTTACTGCAACGTTTTTTGTTCAACTTGCTGAAATTGTTTAAATTTTGTGGTCATAAATAAATTAATAACCAAATTACTGCCTGACTTGTTTGTGTTGGATCTAAAACTATCTTGCTAGTATTTACATGTATGCATTTCTGTTAACAAAGGAAATCTTAATTCAAACACTGTACTCAGATAAAAGAAAAGCAAGTCTTGTTTATTCAACACCAGCAGGTCAATTGAGGATTTGTCTAATACAGTGTTTCTCAATCCTGGTCCTCGTGGGCCCCTGTCCTGCATGTTTTAGATGTTTCCCTGCACCAACACACCTGATTCTAATTAAAGGTCCTCATTAGCTTGTCACCAAGGTCTGCACAGCTCTGTTGATGACACAGGTACTTGTATCACGGTGTGCTGAAGCAGGGTAGCATCTAAAACATGCAGGACAGGGGCCCACGAGGAACAGGATTGAAAAACACTGGTCTAATATAAAATGAAAACAAATGAAATGGAACCTCAAATTATGAATGAAAAAATGATGAAGAAAACTACATTTTGTCCTCCATCTTCCCACAAATGTCAATTAACTTAGATAACTGGCCATCCCTCTTCCTTTCCCTCTCCTCCTCCTTTTCATCCAGCTCCCTCAGCCTCTTTTCCTGTCTTTAGTGTTGAAGAAAGTCCAAAACGTCATTTGTCCTTTTTTTTGGATTTCTTCCCTCCGTTTGAATGAATGAATGAGTGAATGAAGAACTTTATTTCGAACATGCTCAAAAAAAAGAAAAGAGAAATATATATATATATATATATATATATATATATATATATATATATATATATATATATATATATATATATATATATATATATATATATATATATATATATAAACCAAAGAACAATAGTTAAATAATATGTTTGTTGGTCGCTCCTTGTTTGTAAAGGAAATAATAGGGCCGTTGAAAAATCATCACGGGACAACAGTTTCTGAATTTAAATCACCAGTGGGCTATGTATTTATATTTACAGGTGAACTTTCTTCTCACAGTCGCACATGTTCCTTTTCCTCCGCCCCCTGTTTTGTTTACATTCTCCCTGGTAACCTCCTTTCATGTCACAACGCAATGAACTGTGGGTAATTCCCTTTCCCAGAGTGTGCTGGGATGCTGACTTGCGTGAAGGGGGCAGTAAGGGCTCAAAATGGCTGCCGGGAGCCCTCGCGCACTTGACCACTTGAGGAATGGGACAGCCTTAAGCCCTTACGCAAGGTGCGGGAGCGCGCACGTAAGTCTGCGAGTCTGCGAGGGTGGAGATTGGGATTGGGCCTTCCTTTGTGGCAGTAGTACTAATCATGACCGGTCATGACCTCTTTCTTCTTCTATAAATTTGATTTTTTTCACTGTAAATTCCCATTTGACTCAGTAGCACCGCTAACTGTCTGGTGATGGAACTGCATCCAGCTATTATCTGATCATCCTCACCGGACAAAGGACAGTCGAGTGAAAGGACAAAAGCACATCAGGGAGCCAATAGGATTCCAGTCGGGGGCCTTGGCCACGCCCCTAGACCCGCCCACAGACATGCAGGCCGTTGCTATGGTGATAGGTGTTATTACGGTTGCTATGACAGAGGAAGATGCAGAAGATGGACAAGATGCAGAGAAATGAGGAAGAGGAAGAAGGCAGGGGCGTCAATTGGGTATGGCAAGGTACGGCAGCCGCCACACTTTGGCTTCAGGGGGAAATGTAAATGTTTGTTTTTTTAAATACATTTATGGAATTACTCTGTGTCCATTTGTATTGATTATTCTATGACTTAATACATATAGAATAACTACAAATGCAAATCAGAACAACATGATTGATTTCACTAGTTATTATACACTGCAAAAACTCAAAATCTTAACAAGAATATTTGTCTTATTTCTAGTTAAAATGTCTAATTTTTAGTAAAAAAAAATCTCATTACATTTAAGACAAGACTCAAAAAACAACCATTTTCACCTGTTTCAAGTAGATTTTCACTTAAAATAAGTGGAAAAATCTGCCAGTGGAACAAGATTTATTTTGCTTGTAATGAGAAGATAAATCTTGTTCCACTGGCAGATTTTTCTACTTATTTCAAGTGAAAATTTACTTGAAACAGGTGAAAATGGTCAAATAACAAGTTATTTTTCTGGTGATGAATCTTGTTTTAAGTGTAATGAGATTTTTTTTTACTAAAAATGAGACATTTTAACTAGAAATAAGACAAATATTCCTGGTAAGATTTTGAGTTTTTGCAGTGAGCGAGACTGCATTTGAAAAAATTCCAATTTTCTTGACCACACAGATAAACTACTGTATATAGCAGACTTCTGTGATGAATATTTGCTGGACGTGTTGATTGATACTCTAGTTAATGTGTCTCATAACCTTGCCATACCTTAGCTTCCACTGAATTGACGCCACTGGAAGAAGGACGCAATCAGTGCCAAAAATGTACAAAACTTAATCATATTCTGATGTCTCGTATTATTGGTCATAATATGAAAGTGGGCTATTTTTTGACATATGAAATATGAACAGTTATTACAATTATTCTGTTAGTCGTGCTTTGCTGCCCCCAGTTGGCTACTGGTGGTAAAATCCTGCATTTCACTAATAAGAGAAGGCAGATATTTGTTTTTTTGAAGTTTGCCTAGATTAAAATGCATACTATGTGAATTATTACTAGCATTTTGTTTGTTAAATATTTCCATCCATGACCACGTCTCTTTGGCTCATTGCATTTCATTACTTTTCATTTTAGGCACAAATTAAACTGATCAAACAGAACTCAGCCAAAGCTGACCCTGCGTGCTACTTTCCTCTGCTGGGCTTTTCTGTTTCTACTTTAAATCCAGTGATACAAACCAGGATAACACAATGAGCAGCCAGCAGAAGAATGCGCACTTCTCTTCTCTTTTTTCCCCCACACAAACTGAACAAAAAAACTAAACAACAACGAAAAAAGAGATAAAAATTGAGTTGAGGTTTGGACCCTTCTCATTTGGAAACAGCTGCGGGCACTGCAGCGGCTTCCTTCAATTATTCTTCTAACAGGCTCAAATGAGTCTGTTTCTTGTCTGTCACAGAATCAGAATTATTAGCTTTCACTCTGCAACGCTTCAAAATTAAAGTGCGTGTTGACTTCACTGATTTCCGCGTGTTAACTGCAAACGAGACTGCTGAGAGCAGCTCAACTTTACAGCTCTGTTCAGTGTGTGTGGGGCCACTTCCCTGGATACACTCAAAACTAATGCACATTTACTATACTGCTCACACGTGTTTTATTACCAACCGCATCAAAATAGTAGAAATCTTAAATGGTGAAACTCATGATCTCATATGTTATTATAATTCATTGACATAGACGCTTGTTTGGTGAAGTTTTTTCATGATTCGTGACTCAAAACTCATTCCTTTTCATTTATTTTAATGCAAACTAATATTTTTGAATTATAAAATTATTAGGATTAAAAAATAAATATAAAAAATAAATGAATGAGGCATCTTCCTTTTCTAAAAGTTGGAGCACTGAAAAAGAAGCGAGAAAACGTGTCATGGCGCTAATGTGAGACAAAATCAATTCCCATTAGTCCAAGACAACATCGGCTTTTTTCTTTTTTTTTTCCAGTGTGAAAAGGAAATAATAACTGTTCGATTAGAAAAGTGGCGTTATGTGGATTTTTTTTTTCTATCTACGGGCTAATTATTTTCACTCAATGAAAAAGAAAAAAAAAAGTCAGAGCTGCAGCTTATTATAATAAACTGCAGCTCTGACTTCCGACACATCTTCATTTCAATTTTTTTTAAGTTTATTTAGGAATTTTGGGGGTATACAGATATTAAAGGCTACAATAATCTTAAAACGGACAATTAGTTGTTTTTGGTGGGTTTTTTTTGTTAGTTTTTTTTTTGTGTGTTAATTGCAGTAATTTGTCTCCATGGTAACTCACCAGGTTGTCACTCAAATAAAATACCGACTTTTGAAAAGGAAATAGGTTCACGATTTACAAAGTATTTCACAACTACAGAAAACCTGTCGGGAACCTGCAAATTTTCCGTGCTCACGTGAATAAATAGGCTCTGAGAGAGTAGAACACGTTTGTCAAATTTAAAAGAAAAATCCCCCCCTGCAGCACAGAAAGTTCTGGTGTCATCTAACTTATCTTCTAAATTTAAAACATCATATATTAAGAGTTTTCGTTGTATTATGCAGCCTAGTACTTTTACTGAACAATCAGAGTAATTAAGAGCAAATAAAACATGGTGTCAGTGTGTCGGCGGTGACCTGAGCAAAGGTTGCGGGTTGGATTCCCAGCAGGGCCGCAGCAGTGCGCGCACAGAGGAGGGCTTGCGTGACAAGAGCAGGGAAAACAAGCCTTTCCGTGGAAATGTTTCCCGCAGGCAGACGCCCGTTATGCACTATTTTATGTTTCATGTCTCCTCTGGTTTCTCCTGGACTGCCTCTGCAAAATACATGTATGTTCTCACACTGCACACAGGCTGGGCATGCATGGGCCCCGGCTTTAAAGGAGGAGGAATTACTGATATTATTGCAAATAAATACACACATAAAATCCTTTAAAATCTGCTGCAAACAGCTGAAATTGACTGCATATTTCATCTCGTTTTTACTTCCCCTTTGAAATCCGCCCTTAACAATTTTAAAAGTCTTTCATTTGTGTTTCCTTTTTACGTATCATAAGCTTTTATTTTATTTTATTGGCTCTGAGATCCTTGAAAGCTCTTTTAGGCACATGCTTCACACATGGACATCAACTAAAACACCATGAGGCTTTGAAAAGGATGATTGGTCTCAAGTTCATGCATGTTGTAAATTCAAATAAACATTTTTTAGAAGTGAATGATAAAATAGCATACCTCACAAATGCACATTTAGAAAGTGAGCCAGTAAACTTTTCCTCATTAGGTGTATTTCAGCAGAGCAGGAAGAGGAAGCCTGCAAGCCCCTGACTGACTGACTGCTGCTCTAATAGCCTGTGTTCTCCCAGCCATCCTTCAGGGGCATGATTTATTGAAAAATATGGACCGTGTGTGTAAGCTAATATGACAAAAGTGCTTTGACCGGGGCGGGAGGGTGGCGGTGGCGGTGAGGGGGTGCACTCTCCGAGATGGTCCACCTCCAGCAGGCTTGGCTCTTTTCTCACGCGATTCGTCTATTTGAGGATGCTCGGGCTCCCGTGTCCCTGCTTTTTTGCTTTTCACAAACCGACACATTTATTTAAGTCTGAATGTTTCAAAAAAAAAAAAAAAACTCAACAGTCTGAACCTGGAGGTCCTGGGTCAGACTGAGTGTGCTCAGGAGAATATTAGGATAGAGATGAGACATACTGTACAGTACAGGGAGGGGAAAGCTCTATTTGTAGGACTGTGCGTTTTGAAAGGTTTAAAAACAAACTTTGATTGAACTTTTATCATGAAGTTTTCCTTTTTTTTTTTCTTATTCCGCTGCTGCATTAACATTTGACCCTGGTTCTTGACACAGCTAAAGACCAGAGGGATGCTGATGGTTTCTCATTGATCTGATGATCCATAAGCCTCTTGTTGATAAGCTCCATCAGGAGTGTTGCTTCATCACAAAGCTGCAGGGATAAAACATGTTTCTCCTTGTAGCTGTATATTGTATCTGCTAATAACTTCACTTTTCCCAAATCATTTATCACAATCACTTTCAGAACATATTTTTGTCTGAAGAAAACTAAATAAATGGTGCAAAAGAGTGCAAAACACCCCTTTTTGAAATGTTCAAATGCATTTTTCTCTGACTGTTCTTTGCACATGCTCAGACTGGTGGAGAAGGTGAGGGCAAAGGCTCACAACGTGTTAAAAATATCAAGTGTTTTCCTCCTTTGTGTTGAGCTGACAAGCTGGCTCTAACAGGGGTTAATTTGCCGTCCAAGGGTTAAACAAACAGGAATTAATAGTTTATTTCAGCCAAGTCTTTGAATGTGTTTTGTCCTTTACGCTCCGGTCGGGGCAAAATGCAAACTGGCAAAAAGTGAAAAAACAACAAAGTTATTTTCTTAGCAGACTTTTGTGTGAGACAGCAAAAGCTTCATGCAATAAAACAAACAGTTCCCAGAGTGGCTTTCGGTTTGTTCCACTGAATCGGGTTTGGGGTGCAGTGAGCTGAGAGCTAATAGGGATTAAGCAGGAAAACTATGTGTCAGTTTTAGTGATTGTAATCTGGAGTGGGTTTTTGGAGTTTCTGAGCAGGTATAAAACACAAATCAAGAAGCATTTCTGATAAGTGACAGCGGGAGCCCGGAGGTTTTGTTTTCACGCCGGGTCCACCGCTTACCTATTTGACATGGGCTGCCAGGGGAACAGCATGTTTAAAATCACATCTGATGGGTGGACATTCAGAAACAGAAAGCAGAGAGCATGAGGGCTGCAGGAGAGCCTAAACCCAAGACAGATTTGTCAATAACTCCATGCTCCATGTGGCATAAAGGGGCCTTCTAGTTGACTGACTCTGTTAAGGCCGACCTAAGATGTCTGGACCTTCCTGACCTCTTCCACTCTTGCATTGTGGGCCTTTGCTTTGACCTCAACAGCTTGCATCGTCACAGTGGCCTATTATAGTGCCAGAAATAATGATGTGGAGGATCCCCAGCTAGACTATTAATGCACTGATTTCTTTTCTTGCATATGGAAAGACAAACACACACGGCAGTAATGATACAGGATTAGACTCCAATCTGGATTAGACTCATGACGGTTTTGTTATGGCTGAGCTGTCCTCAGGAAATCAAAGTAATCAGCAGAGTAGACGTGACAACGTTTCCTGTCCTGCACATTTTTTTTTTTTTTCCCAATGAGAACTGTTGCTTTAAAAAAGGATTGTGTAATGAGTTTTGAATTCATTAACCTCCTAAGACCTCGTGCAGTATTTTTTCTTGTTGCTTTTGGCCTCCTTAAGAAATTAAATATTATAATCAGGCCTTGATTGAGAAACGTGATGTTCTTCAGAGAGCAATTGTGGACAGAACATAGGTTGATGTTTGTTCTACCCAGTAACTTTTCTTATCATTTCATACAAGAAATATATTGTGAAACAATCAAATTCGGTGTAAAACAAGCAGAAAAACATGGGCGACTATAACACCATGATGCTTCTTGTGTTAATGCAACTGATGCAAGAGATGCTGCATGATGACTTCCCAAAAAGCCTTTTAACATTCACGTTGTAAGCAGACGAAGAGTAAAAGACGTTCTGCACACACGCAAACGGACTGACTAATCACTTCTTCCCCATAGCTGCTGTACTTCACCACTTTACATGAAAGCTACTCAACTATGGCCAACGCTATTCTGTATATTTCTCTACAATAGATCGATCGATCGATCGATAGATCGATAGATAGATAGACATTTTTAAAAATGTTTGACCTTTTTTTCCTTTTTTTCTTCTTTTTTCCTCTTTTTTCCATTTTTTTCTCTTTTTTTCTTCTTTTTTTCCTTTTTTCTTCCTTTTTCCTTTCCTTTTTAATCTCGATATTTCGACTTTTTTTCTCAACATTTCGACTTTTTTCTCGACATTTCGACTTTTTTTCTCAAAGTGCATAATGAAAAGAAAAATCTTTCCCCAGTTCTAACTAATATAGAAACATGCAGCATGTGTTTGCCTTCATTCTAAGGCTTATACGAGACTTTTCATTTTTTGCGGCTCCAGACATATTTGTTTTTTGTGTTTTTGGTCCAATATGGCCCTTTCAACATTTTGGGTTGCCGACCGATGGATGGATGGATGGATGGATGGATGGATGGATGGATGGATGGATGGACGGACGGACGGACCGACGGATGGATAGATAGATAGATAGTTGGACATCTACAACAGCTTCCATGGAGGAACTGTAAAGAAGTCCAACAGGGAGCACATGTAGCTTATTTGCCACAAAATGTATATTAAAGGAGAATTCTGGAGTCAAAACACTGAGGTACTTGGATATTTATGACAAAACAGGAAGAAGAGGCCATGAACATTCCTCCTTTTACGTCTATCGACAGAAGTTTGAACGACATCAACTCATAAGGCGGCAGCAGTGACTGGAGGGACATGCCCGTACAAACAGTCCTTTACATTCACACTTCATATTTAAATGTCTCCGGTTTGTCCGTGGGGATTCCATCTACACTACCACAAAAGTGGAAAGACATTTTTACAGTCTTGTCAGAGGATTAAAATACCTCTTTATTTTGACACAGGTACAATTCATGTTAGCACCTGTGGGCACCGAGTGCTAACATTAATTGTCATTTTTCGCCACAAGCACACATTCTGTTGGAGGTAAAGAACAACTGCTCCAGTTCAAGTTCTTGTGGTCTCTCAGGAAAGTTTACACTCCTTACCATCTAATAGTGGACCTAGGGTTGATTTAACTCTGGAATGTTTGAGAAAAAAAGTTAAAAAACGATGTCCATCCATCCATTATCTAGCTAATTCCTGTGCAGGGTCACGGGGATCCCCTGGAGTCTATCCCAACTCTCTCTGGGCGAAAGGGAGGGGTTTGCCATGGACAGGTAAGGACATGATTCGCATAACCTTACTTTACCTTCAGTGCTCCTTATCAAAAACTAAAATTGGGTGCAAGCTGCTTTCATTATACTGAGCACTGAAGCCAACTCAAACATATACAGATTTCTGAATTCAATGAATGTTTGAATTTTGATTATTCTTTTGTCCAAATGTTTCGGAGATGTTGCCCTCCAAGCAGGCTCCATGCAGCCAATTAGGTTCATAGACTATTACTGGCAAAGAGGCTTTCAAAAAGTCAGTGTAGTGGCACAACAGAGAACAATTGTTGAACAATTTTCTTGAGTGAACACAGTTTGTTGTTCTCCGCCTTCCCTCTAAAGAACTAGGTCGTAGGAGCTTTCACCCCTTCTCTGTGTTTACCTTCCTTCTTTCTGCTTATGTTACTAATATCTACTGTAGTGTGGTGTGGGGCTTTCTGTGAAAAAACTGAGCAGAAAAAGTAATGAATTCAAAGCGAGCGATTAACACGAAGGCTAAAATCCTCCAGCCTGGAATGTTCTGAGCTTTTAAGCATTTGTTCAAAGCTGCTTACAGATGAAAGTAAACTTTTCATAGTGCTGAAATCTTATTACACCTCCAAACAAACTGAACAGTGGAGTAAAATCACTGCAGATGACGCAACAGTTTCTACTGCAGCGTTAATTTTAGGCTGGAAAACTTTGCTACTCCATTTACAGACATTTAGCCTAACATTTCCGCTCCTTATAATAATAAGTAAATTCTAAATTTACTTTAAATTTACTTAAAAAAAAAGTAAAAAGAATATTTTATAGTGTATATAGTGTTTTTGCCATCAAAACTTAAGTCAGATCCAATTTTTCAGGTTACACTACTGGGAAGATTTAAAGATGAATTATTTTCCTTTTGAGGCATTAAAACCATCATTGAAATAGTAAAAAAGTTAGTAAAATTCTGGCACATTGAATGCTTAAAAGAGAGATGTAAACGTTTTATATAGAAGGACATAATATAATAATTCAAAAAAGTTTTTTGCAAGGGCTTGGACGTTCAAAACCAAGACACAAAGTGAAACACACAACATTAGAAAACAAACAAACAAACTAAGAACCGCCACTAAAACACAAGAAATAAGAAAGTACTATAAAAGAAAGATAATAAAAAACTGAAAACACTAACAAATAGCAAAATATTATATTTCAAAATAAACTTATATCAAACAAAATGAAAGAAAAGTGCAATAAAACAGAAACCAAAAATTCAATAAAAACACATTTTCAAAAACAAAAGCTATAATAAAATAAATATAATAATATAATAATAAATATAATAAAAGCAAACAAAAAAATGATTAAAAAACACAGCAAATCAAACCAAAAGTAGAACACAAGAAAATTAAAATATTATATTTTTGAAACAAAACAGAAAACTTTTCTGAAAAAACCCCCAATATATTTCACGAACACAAACTGATAATAAAAAACACATCAATGTATTGTTTTTAATATTATTATAGTTTGCTTTTCTTCTAAATGAAGAAAATCATTAAGGAAATTATCGATTTCTGATCATGTTACAATACTGGGACATTTTTCGCATTGATTTGTATCTCAGTAGTGTTGAAGACCTCAAGAGACAATGTTTTTAAAAGCCAAGACACGAGTGGTTTCACACATATACAGAGAATAATTTAAAATGTTGACTGAAAACGAGAAATAAATAACAATCAAGCGTTTTCACTCGACTTGACTACTGTGAACATTGAAGTGTAAATAAGAATGCATAGTAGCAGAGAAAAGTTTTCTATTCCGATTTTCAGCATATTTTCAAAGCCCCTTTTCCGGTCTACAACTGGACAGTTTTATACCATAACATTTAAATTAGCCCTTTTATATTCGATTATACCCTCGTCTTTTCTCCTATATTTTTGAATGGGAAGGGAATATACCATTTTCCTTGTCGGGCACATAACTCTCGGGATGTAAATTACCAACTAAAGCGAAAAATAGTTGGAAATAGTGTGGAAAACTAGTTATGACATTTTTTTAGTTTTTGGTCATCGTGGATCGAGTCATAAGGATGTAAAATAATGGAAAAATAACAGATATACAACGTGCATAATAAATATAAAGCGTGCATGGACAAATGTAACCAATAGGCGGTACTGTGCCATTCCTCATGACGCATTCTCCATCTCCAGCCCTGAGGACAACGCCGTATCTCTGCTTTGGTGTGCTCCCTAATTGACCTAAATCCTGCATTTCTGCAGTCCCTGAAGGCAGACTATCACACGGCTCTGAGGAACAACCCAGTGCCGAGCCTTTTTTTTTTTATTCTCCTGGAGTAAATCCTCTTTGCCTTGTGCCCTCAGCTCAACCCCAAGACGAATTTTCTGTCCGGATCTCTTAAAACTGCGCAGGCACAGGCCGTCCTCTTTACGGAGCGCGTCGGGATGATTTACGCGGAGCAGGAGGCAACACTGTCAGGGAATTATGAAGCATTCCACGGAATGATTCTATAATATCCACCTACTGGGGGGAATTTAAATTTAAAAAAGGGTGTAAAAACCGGCTGGAAGGGGGATAATAATAAAAAAAAAGTCAAGATGCTGGACGATAAAGCGCCCAGATCGAAGCTCGGCGCTCCGTCGAGAGGCTCGTCGTTTTACATCGAGAATTTGCTGGGCACTGCGGGCGGTGATTCCTCAGCTGAAGAGCGGCCGGACACTCCCGGCTCCAGGGTCGGTGCCCGCACCCTAGTGTGTCCGGGGATAGAGACGAGAACGCGGAGGGAAGGAGAGGAGCCGCACCGGCGCGCAACGTTTCCAAACACAGTACGCGGGAGCTCCGAAAGTAAGTTCTCCTCTGATTATTCTGCTTTCTCCAAACCGACTTCTGACGGCTGTGGCTCTTAAAATGATCCAAACAGATGAGATGATCGCTCATTTACACTACATGGACACGCGTGTTTCTGGTGTAGATAAACATGGACGCAAACAGTTCCCTGCAGGACAGCGAGGATTATTCTATTATGAAAACACGTTTGCGATAATGAAACTTTAATATCACACAAATGCATTTGTGTGATATTAAAGTGGTTTATCTTTTGCATCACTAAACCAAAGGTGTTTTGCAATGCTTATAGTGCACATGACACATGGCCCGATGTATCCCCGTGTAATGCTTGGCACGTCTGCGTAAACCAGGGGTCGGCAACCCAAAATGTTGAAAGAGCCATATTGGACCAAAAACACAAAAAACAAATATGTCTGGAGCCGCAAAAAATGAAAAGTCTTGTATAAGCCTTAGAATGAAGGCAAACACATGCTGCATGTTTCTATATTAGTTATAACTGGGGGAAGATTTTTTTTCATTATGCACTTCGAGAAAAAAGTCGAAATGTCGAGAAAAAGTCAAAATTTTGAGAAAAAGTCGAAATGTCAAGATTAATATTGAAGTACCTTCTTGAGAAAAAAGTCGAAATGTTGAGAAAAAAGTTGAAATGTTGAGAAAAAAGTTGAAATGTAAGATTAAAAGGGAAAGGAAAAAGGAAGAAAAAAAGGAAAAAAAGAAGAAAAAAGGAAAAAGAAGATAAAAAAGAAAAAAAGGAAAAGAAAAAAAAAGAAAAAAGGAAAAAAAGAGAAAAAAAAGGAAAAGAGAAGAAAAAAAAAAAGAAAAAAAAAAAAGGTGAAACATTTTTGAAAAATCTCCAGGGAGCCACTAGGGCGGCGCTAAAGAGCCGCATGCGGCTCTAGAGCCGCGGGTTGCCGAGCCTTGGCGTAAACCAATCAGCATCCATGTTTAAAAAAGGTTTTTCAATGAAAAAAACTTCAAGTTTGTCTATCTATCCTTTTTTTTTTTCATATAACTCATTATACTTTCCATAGGTCTTCTACAGAAGCACAGCAACTCGGATGAACAGCCCGACCCTGCGCCAATAACCAGTGAACTTGTTTCCAATGATTTGAAAGTGAGGGAGAAGGAGGACGCGGAGGACAAGGGGGACGATGGACTGCTGGACGACAGGGAGGAGGAGGACGCTCCCTCCTCCTGCGTCTCTGGGGAGGACAGCAGTGACACTGGTGAGCCATATTACACTTCGTGGATAACGTTTCACCTCTTTATTATACTCTGCACTGAGCAGAAACTGGGGGAATCGTCACCACGCATGCGCACTGCGAGTTCAAACCTTCCCTTTTTGCTTTCCGGACAGGTTAAATGTTCCACAAGTTTCACATTTCTTGGTTTGGTGAAGTTTTAATCGCTTTTTCCCTTTAAAGTTAGAATTTCCGAACTAGTGGTTGTTCATACCATTAAAGTTGCATGAGAATCAGGAGTGTAGTTAACCTTTTTAGGGATCAAGGGCCCCTACTCGCGTATAGTCTAGGGATGGGCGGTATGGACTAAAAAATGTATCACGATAATTTCTGGCATTTATCCTGATAACGATAAAAATGACGATAAAAAAATACCAATTCAACTCCACCTTTGTAACTATAAATCTATCACCACATTCAGTCTTTGGAGCCCCCCAAAACACTGCTCTAAAAGATACTAAATACTACTAAACTACACCAATTAAATTAATTAAAAACAATTAAATGAGTCCACCTGTACTGCAAAACTGGAATGACTCAGATCCGCCATGTTTGTTACACAAACACGTATCAACGGGAATTTATCCTTCTTTCTTTCTTTCTTTCTTTCTTTCTTTCTTTCTTTCTTTCTTTCTTTCTTTCTTTCTTTCTTTCTTTCTTTCTTTCTTTCTTTCTTTCTTTCTTTCTTTCTTTCTTTCTTTCTTTCTTTCTTTCTTTCTTTCTTTCTTTCTTTCTTTCTTTCTTTCTTTCTTTCTTTCTTTCTTTCTTTCTTTCTTTCTTTCTTTCTTTCTTTCTTTCTTTCTTTCTTTCTTTCTTTCTTTCTTTCTTTCTTTCTTTCTTTCTTTCTTTCTTTCTTCCTTCCTTCCTTCCTTCCTTCCTTCCTTCCTTCCTTCCTTCCTTCCTTCCTTCCTTCCTTCCTTCCTTCCTTCCTTCCTTCCTTCCTTCCTTCCTTCCTTCCTTCCTTCCTTCCTTCCTTCCTTCCTTCCTTCCTTCCTTCCTTCCTTCCTTCCTTCCTTCCTTCCTTCCTTCACGTACGTTGTGCGTGGATTTAACATAGAACCATAAATCAACTTTACACAAAAACATCATCAACAGGAATTTATCGTTTTTACCGTGAGATACAAATTCTTACCGTGGGAAATTTTTTTGACGGTTTATCGTGAACGGTAAAATATCACCCATCCCTAGTATAGTCTCGTTATTATGTATTTAAAGTAAAGTGATCCAGTGTTATTAAAGTGCAAAACTATATTGACAACTATATTGACAAACATTATTTTTTCAGTTAAATCTCTTCTTTTTGCTTATCTCAGGTGATCTGAAAGTGGTGCGGAAGAAGAAGACGCGCACCGTGTTCAGCCGGAGCCAGGTGTTCCAGCTGGAGTCCACCTTCGACCTGAAGCGCTACCTGAGCAGCTCGGAGCGGGCCGGCCTGGCCGCCTCGCTGCAGCTCACCGAGACCCAGGTCAAGATCTGGTTCCAGAACCGCAGGAACAAGTGGAAGCGGCAGATCACGGCCGACATGGAGGCGGGCAGCCCCCTCATCCCGTTCGCCGCGGCGCACCGCGTCGTCCGGGTTCCCGTGCTGTATCGCGAGAGCGCCGGCACACCTGTGGGCCTGTCCGGCCTGGCCCACGTGTCTCCCCCGGTGCTCGGGGTCTCAGACGGGGTCAACTACCCATTGACTGGCCGCTTCCCCCATCCAGTGACGTTCCTCACGCCTCAGATGTCAGGACTGGTGTGAATCTGAATGGGCGTGGAGGCGGCGACGAGACCACGGCGGTCCACGTGTGGCTCAAACTAATCTACTAAAGATACTGCAATATGTTCATTTTAGTGTTAAGACTTTTCCAAAGCAGTTCCAAAAAAACAAGTCAGACTGTATTTAATGCTTCTTTTGGATGTTTGATAAACACAGACCTACGGTGGCCGAGACCCACTATTGCTGAAAAAAAAAGTAACGCTGCAAACAGAAACAAACGCCGCTGCAAATAAAATAAACGCTACAAACAAATAGAAACGCCGCTGCAAATAAAAGTAATGCTGCAAACAGAAACAAACGCTGCTGCAAATAAAAGAAACGCTACAAACAAATAGAAACGCCGCTGCAAATAAAAGAAACGCTGAAAATATAAAGAAACCCCGCTCCAAATAAAATAAAAAACGACGCAAATAAAAAAGCCACAACGGAAGTGAATTCCCGGGGACTGTTTTTGCTGACGCACCGGTGGTTTTATGTGAGAGGACACCGGTGTTGTTGTTTTTTTTTTTTTTTTATCATTAATAATAATGCCAAGAATAATCTAAACCGTGGGTAACAATAGTTATTTGTATGAATGTGAAGTTGAAGCTGTGTGTGGTGGTCAGGGACTTCTCTTCTCACGTAAAAAACACCGGTGCATCAGCAAAAACAGTCCCCCGTAATTCACTTCCGTTGTGGCTTTTTTATTTGCGTTGTTTTTTTTAAAATTGCAGCTGCGTTTCTTTATATTTGCAGCGTTTGTTTTATTTGCAGCGGCGTTTGTTTCTGTTTGCAGCGTTACTTTTATTTTCAGCAATGGCGGGTCTCTGCCACCGTACAGACCAATTTAGAGTATGACTCATCTAGCGGGAGATGGAGACTGAACAATCCTTTAAATAATACATGTGTTGTCATAAAAAAAGCCCCCCTCCTCCAAGAAATTGTAAGCACAACCAGTTTTTAAGAGCAAGTGTTAAATGTCGTGTCTGTGATTCTTATTATTTAGACTATTTAGACTTCCCACAGTGTCCTCAGGGGTTCATTAAATACACTTCACAAGCTTCCAGAAGATTTTCATTTCTGTGAAGATTTTTCTTTTGGACAGAGCATTTATAGATGATTCACACGTGTGATGACTTAAGGGTCAAAGTGTCTCTCGGCTTGTGAGGTGAGGTTCAGAAATGGATCAGACCTTGTAAACATGCTAAAAGGAGGAATTAGGGTGGAAGTGTGTTTGAAAAGTGTTTATCATATCTCAACCCAACACAAACAGAAGAGTGAATGAATTGTATTTATTGAGCACTTTTCTAGTCTTGCTTACCACTTGAAAGCGCTTTCACACAACACGCCACAATCACCCATCCAACACATGCTGCATTTGTCTATAGAGATCTATACATTTATTTTTATAGAATCTACGTGGACTATAAAAACACACGATCGCACACTAGTGAGCGGTTCGGGCGGTAATGTGGGGGTTCAGTCCCTTGCCCAAGGACAGTTTGACCACATGTGGACTGTGTGAGGCCAGGAATCAAACCACCGATTTAGCAGATGACTGCTCCACTTCCTGAGCCACCGCCGCACCGCCCGCTTTGTCAGATAAGCTTTGATTCTTTCAACAATCAGGTTTTGGACCAGAAGCTTGAACTCAGTCTTTCATTAAACCTAACAAGGCTTTACAATTTCAAACTGTACCAAATCAGTTTTTTGTCTGTCTCACGCAGCCACGAGCTTTGACTTTTCTTTAACAGCGTTTCACACACACAAACCAGTTCACAGAACTTAAAATGTTGCATGGTGTGAACTGATCCACAAATTGTAGAAAGTTGATCATTTATATAATAATAATAAAAAAAAATTAGATGTTTGTGACTTAGGCCTATTTTAATTGTCATCAGCAGGAGGGCATTATTAATCATATTAATTCACTTTTTTAAAATTTAAGAGGAGTTTAAAGCAGAATTTTGTACACTTTTGCTCACTTGTGAATAAAATGTATGCACAAAATGAATTGTTTCCAATTATTTTTTGTCCTTATTTCACTATAAACCTGTATACTTTGACAGAGAATCGATAGATACGTTAAAATATGACTATTTCATTAGAAATAGCGACTGCAGGAGGTGGGAAATTTCATTCATCAGAAGTGTCCACTGAACCCTCTCTCAGGTTACATAATTCTCATGACCCCTATGTTGCAGGACTCTTGAAAGTGCCTTTTTAAAAAAAAAAAAAAAAAGTCAACAAAAAGCCTTAGACGTTATCCAGTTTGGATTTTCCAGAGAGCACCGAATTAGAATAAATCTTAACTCCCCAAGTTCAAAGGGAAGTTGTCATGACTTTGAGCTTCGCTATAGTCATGCCACACTGAGCAAGTGCGCATAAACTCGGACGACAGGGGAAAGAGTTTGAAGCTACAATATGGCAGCCAGACGTAAATGTTCATCACGCCCTCGTCGGCCCTCGCAACCCCCCACCAATCAAAAGCTGCTAATCCGCGCTCTTCCGGGTCGGTGAGTTACACGGAGCGGCGGCTCCTCCGTCTCCGTGCGCTATTCGCAGTCGGGCAGCGATGGTGCTCGGAGCGTCCGGGGACGACGTCGGTGTAGTTGGGATCTCGCAGGAGCAGGAGCAGGAGCAGGAGCAGCAATGCCGGGGAACATGAGCAAAGAGGACGCCCCGAGCCGCAGCGCGTGTTTGAGGTTCACCATCGACAGCATCCTCAACCTGAAGCAGCAGGACGACGCGGACTCGGACAATGGATGTAAAAACGATTGTCGTGGTGCGTGGGATGTCCCGAGAAAGTACGAGAACGGCTCCGAGGAGACAGGTAACTATCAAAAAGTCTGCGTTTATTTACTTATTGCTAAAAAAAAAAAAATTTAATTATAGCAGATATTGCCTTCAAAATGATGTGTGGGAATAAAAAAGACGCAGTGGGAATAAGAAAGGCGCTGTATTTACTTACGAAGGTCAGTTTTTATTCTTATGAATCAACCTGCACACATTAATTTGCATGTTTTGGGTAGTTTAAAAAACTGAAACTGTTAGTTGTACAATATATTTACTATTGATCGTTATACGGAATTACTGTGAGTGTTAAAACAGCATGGAACCACATACATAATGCAGGTCATGAGCATCTAAAAATGCATTTGGTTTGACTTCTTCCATCCAGTAAACTCATCAAGGTCGTTTCTTTTTATATTTAAAACATCAATACAGTTCATGTTTTCAAACTTTCACCTTCGGCAACATTGACATGAATCCATTTTCAGTTTTACAGTATCAATTACACTTAAGTCTGATTAAATGAGGGTTTAACTGCTCTTCTTCAATGTAAAACTTAAAGGAAGATGTCAGACGATTACTAATATTAAACAACCATGAACAATATTGATCTACATGGAACACAACTGTTTAATGATTTGCTTACTAAATCTGCCAAACTGTTATAAACTTATATATGGCATAAATCTATCTGAATAAGGTTGTAGAATGAAATGATTTCCTGTAAGGACACTAATAACCCATGTACGGCTCAGATTATTCACATCAATAGAGCTGAGCATCTAAAAAATGCATTTTGTTTGACTTCTTCCATCATGAAGGTCGTTTCTTTTTATCTTTTTTATCTTTAAAACATCAATACAGCTCATATTTTCAAACTTTCCCCTTTCCTGCTTCGGCAACATTGACATTTTGTGTGCTTTGCATCTCCAGTGAAGCCCAGAGCGCACTCCCCGCAGCCTCCGGCCGGCTCCTGCGCGGTGCCGAGCGCGCCCGCACCGGAGGAGGCCGGCGCCGGCGAGCCGCCCCGGCAGCAGCAGCAGCTCCAGCCCGGGTCCGACAGCAAAGCCGCCGCTGTCAAGAAAAAGACACGCACCATCTTCTCCAAGAGACAGATTTTCCAACTAGAAGCCACGTTTGACATGAAGCGCTACCTGAGCAGCTCGGAGAGAGCGTGCCTGGCCAGCTCCCTGCAGCTCACGGAGACGCAGGTGAAGATCTGGTTCCAGAACCGGCGCAACAAGCTCAAGAGACAGCTGTCCACGGACACGGAGAGCCCGCTGGCCGCAGAGCACTTCTCAGACGCGGGGGGGAAAAACGTGCAATTACCACCTTTATACAAAGACAGCAGCCTGCTGGGCGGATGTTTGTTACACATGCCTTTTCCCGTCGTATACCCGACTGCAAACGCTGCGCCTTATATCTACTTCTCCAACGCTGGCAAATATTTCGGCCTGTTTGATGCAGACTGTTGAGGTCCTCATGTGCGGGTGCGTGGACATTCCTGCATATACTCTTTTTTCCATTTTGAACACTTTTTCTTTTTTTTTTCTTTTTCATTTTAAAACCCCTGGGCTAGTTGAGGGAATTTTCTCCAGACCAACTTTATTAACATATCTAGTAGCCCAAGATATGCATGTGCCACTTTTTTTCTCCCATTCCAAATTATTTTTACAGTATTATTAATATTATTATTACTATAATTATTATTATTATTATTATTTTGCGTTAATAGGGAGTGTTAACTATAAGACAAATGTTACGTTATTCCTCCAAGCAGTTGGGCAATTTTACTTTGCGCAGTAACATCATCTGAATGAATGTATAGGCCCTATACTTTTGTCTTACTGAGTTGCTGCTTCAGCTCTTGTTATCCTGCAATATGGCTTTTCCATGGCTGTGTGCACATCCAAGAATTTCTGTTGATCATTGTGTTTATTTGTATTTATACAGGGCCTTATTATTGTCGTTTTATTTTCACCTGACCTTCATGTGACTGTTAAACTGTGAATGCAGTTATAACCGTACCGATGAGGAATTTTGCAATAAAAAAAGTGGAATATTTGCAATTTTACTTATTTATTTTTTACTATGCGCCCACTTTGAATTGGAAATATTTTCCATCAGCAGATTTCAATTGGCCTTCAAGTGTTACATTGTCATAGTGTGTCTGATGCTGTGCTATAACAGTGTAGTTCCCTGTGAGGAACAAAGTTAGAGAAAACTTTATCTTTTTGAAATCCAAGTTTAATTTTTTTGTCTGTGATGAAGACACAGACAAAATTATATTCAATTCTGACCACTTCCAGTTTAATTTTCACAGCAACAACATTCCTGACTCTTATAAAGGATACATTTTTATTTTACTCTGTCCACGTTTAACTTGAAAGCAAATTACTCTTTTTAAATCAATTTCCTCCATCTTACATAAGGAATGCAAGTTAAGCCTGCTTTGAAATCTTAAATACTGTAATATGCAAAGAACGGAAAACAGATTTTCAGCTTTCTGAGTAGATTTAGGTTGTGAAGATTTAAACTTTGCTGGAACTTCCTGTCAGTGTTCGGGTGTTTTTGCTACCTGTCTGCTTCTTGCAGTCCGTTACAGAGAACAGATGTCTGGATTGAGCGGCTCCTGCAGACTTGTGTTTGTTGGAACCAAATTTAGCTTAAAGAAAACTTTTCCTGGTTTGTCAAAGGACCAAACCACTGACACCAAGTAAATCCCATAATGCTGATTTACAGGGGTGAAGGAAGCATTATTTCCCTGAAAATAATTTAATTGCAAATTCATTAAAAAATGTTAAAAATATGTAAATAAAAACTGCTATACATTTATTTTAAATGATTACCTCCTCACTTTCGTCAGTTAATCTTTCATGAGGCATGGGGAGCAGATGAGCAAGTGAAATAAAACCTGTAGTATCATTTAAAATCAAGACTTTATTTATTTAAACCTTTTAAAAATAAGGTCGATTTTTGTATAAAACTGAACATTTTTGAGAAATTTTTAAGATTAAACGTTTTGTTCCTGCAAGTGTTTTTTCCTTGAAAGATAAAAAAAAGAATAAAATGCATATATTTTTTCGAGTAGTAACATGATGTAGTCGCACAAGTTTAAGATCAGTCAGTTAAACTTCTCAGTTGTTCCACAACTTATCAAGATATTACAAAAAAAAGTCAAACTTGTGCCTTTCTCAAAAAGTGTTTTAAATTGTATTCAAACTCATAGATACGGAATTAAACCTGTTCCTGATCACTTGCCTGAATATTAGTGCTTCACACTGTAAATTGATAAAAAATACTGCAAGCTAGCTGTCAAAAACGGATCGGGTGATCAATAAATTGGCCATCGGGTTATAAATATAGAAATGGAAACATTAAAATATGTTTGTCCTTATAATGAAAATATGCTGGTATCAGTGTGTGGGTTCAGTGCTCTGATTTGTGAGTGACTTCAGGAATTATTTGTCTGAAAAGTCTGATTTGTTTCTTTTAAAAATAGATGTTGTGCACAGTACTTTGTAGCTAAATGTACATTTTCATACTAGAGGAGAAAATCTAAGCCTGGAATCTTGCAGGGGAACAGACATTAGCTTTCACACGAGTCGGTCACTCAAGTCGAGCTTGTGTTATCTGCACGTGTACAACTTCACTATCCTCATCTAAAACAAGGCTCATAGTTTTTATTTGAAAGCGATAAGCTCCCCAGTGTGTGATTATCTTTGCTGCCGGAGCTGCATCTCTGCAGCGAGACTGAGAGAATTAAGTGAAATGTGCTTGTAGGTGGACTTGCATCAGTGCTTCTGGAGAGACGTTTTTTTTTTTTCTAAAGGGCCCAGCTAGCTGCACTTACTCGCCGTTTCCGGGTCACTTCACCCTTCAGTGCTGGAGCCTCTCGCTGCTTTCTCCCTGTCACAGCCATTCAAGGCCCCGTCGCCGTTAACCTGTTCATTCACCCACTTAGTCTGCCGGCAGATCTGTTGTTTTCTCTGCTAAATTCCTGTCTACCTTTGCTGTGCATGTTCGACAGTACTGTATCTCGTCATTCCCACAGAGAACGGGGGAGATTTTGGCGTCTAAGCAAACGAGTAGTTGTTGCTCTGATGTCAAGCCAGGCTCACTGTTTGAATATGTCGTGTCTTAACTGTGGAAAAAAAAGCACAATTCTTATTAAAATTGTACCATTACATAATTCGCCCCACCCCCTCCCCCTTCTTCCCCATTGGCTATTTGGTCCTGTGATCCTGCATTGGATTAGGCGGCGATAGATGGGTGGATAGTCATTTGGTACAAATTAGGCACAAAACCATGTGGACCAACATTTATTTTTCAAGCTCACCACTTTGAAATTGTTAGTTGTACAATTTATTTACTATTGATCGTTATACGGAATTACTGTGAGTGTTACAACAGCATGAACCACATACATAATGCAGGTCCTGCATCTAAAAATGCATTTGGTTGGACTTCTTCCATCCAGTAAACTCATCAAGGTTGTTTCTTTTTATCTCTAAAACATCAATACAGTTCATGTTTTCAAACTTTTACCTTCGGCAACATTGACATGAATCCATTTTCAGTTTTACGGCATCAATTACACTTAAGTCTGATTAAATGAGGGTTTAACTGCTCTTCTTCAATGTAAAACTTAAAGGAAGATGTCAGACGATTACTAATATTAAAGAACCATGAACAATATTGATCTACATGGAACAAAACTGTTTAATGATTTGCTTATCCAATAATAAATCTGCCAAACTGTTAATAATAAACTTATATGGCATAAATCTATCTGAATAAGGTTGTAGAATGAAATGTGTTCCTGTAAGGACGCTAATACACCATCTACGGCTCAGATTATTCACATCAATAGAGCTCACGTTTGTATTTGAACCCTCGAGCAAACAGCTTGCAATGTGTTTTAAGTTTGCTTATTCACATATGGTAAGAGATTTAGGTTTCCAGCTAAATTCTTTTTGCTGTGCAATTTAAGGACAGGAGATACATTTAAACTATGCAGCCCGCAGTTACAAAAAAAAAGTTAGAAAAAATAGAACACTGACTCAAACAAAACTCACAAAAAAAAAGAAAACGTTCACTATCAGAGAAATGACGTTTTATGGGTAAAATTAATTGTTGTATTTTGATTATTTAGATCTGCAGGACATAATCTGGTCACAAATCCAATAAAAACCTTTTTTATAGACCTATTTACTTGTTCAGATTTCATTTTTTAGTGGTGCAATTACAGTTTTACTTCAACTTTGAACATATTGTTAATGTAAAGGCAATAAAATGATTACATTCACATTAGAGTAGTAATACAGGTTTATGCATATTAAAATGATGCCCACTTGGCAGGCCGAGGAGTCGGCTGCGTGTGTGTTTGTGTGAGTGTGTTTGTGTTGGGGTGGGGTTGCTCGGGTGGGGTTTACAGTCGCCAGACTTCCTGACTCTCCTCCTGTCGGACAACCGTGCATGCAGCGTTGGGTCTTTTGCATCTCAGCATTCTCATCTGCAACCACAAGGCTCAAATGACCCCACCGGCTGCCTGGAGTCTTTCCCCTCGTCTACCCCGCAGCCCCCCGTCTGTCAGAGGTGAGGACAAATCCATTAAAACCCTCCACCTGATGAAAAAAAACCTCAGCCACCGGCGAGACTGTTTGTTCAGAGCCATCGATGACGGGTTGGCACCGTGAGGGAGTTTAACACGTGTGATTGACCGACTGCCAACAGTGGCAACAAAGGACTGCTCCTCCCAAAACCAGAAAGAGCAGGGAGTTCAGTGAGTTATTCTGCGATAATGTGCAGCTCAAGACCATCTTTAGCTGTTAGCACGTTCCTCCAGTTTGACCACTAATAAGCCACTAAACACATGGTTTCCATTATGTGTAAAATACATGATTGCACAGTACTATTGTTTGAATTCATTCATCTCAAACTGCGAGCGATCATGCGGTCCCTCTGAAGGACTGTGGTGGGAGTTTCCTTTGTGATTCTTGCATGCAAATGCACTGCTGTGACCCTATACTGCAGTGACTTCATTTCACCAGTGCTGTGTCTAAACGCCCTCATTCATTTTAAATTGCATCCAAAATTCATAGGTGGAGACCCAAGTTGTTAGATTCTGCAATCACATTTGGAGGTTATAGCGTGTTGTCATATCCAGTTACATCCCTTTAACAGAGTGACAAGTCTGATTGAGATTTCCGTATTAATCATTGTTTATAAGTGGACTCGGATGTCTGAATAGTTTTTTTTAATAGACAATGACCCATTCAGTAGAAAAGCCTACGCTGGAAAACAGGCCTGTTTTGCCGTGAGCTGTCCTTGTGCATTCTCAGATGGGATTTATAATGACTGCCAATTACTGTTCACACTGCCTCAAGAAAGGCTGGATTGGTTGCAGCCACTAATTGTAATGGCTGAATTTAATTTGCGAAAATGATGCATTACAATTGAGCTCAAACTGCCGGAAAATGAGCCAAATGCTTTTTAACTAACAATTTGACACAGACTGTAAACACTGGAGAGTTTACAAAAAAAAATGAAAGCGAACTCTTTCTACATGTCTACCATGGACAATTTAAACACATAATATTTTAGAAATATTATATTATAATATTATATTATAATATTTGTCATAGAAATATTATATTATAATATTTATAATATTATAATAAATATATTTGTATTTATTTTTTATAATGTATTTATTTAGTTTAAAAACAATTTAAAAAATATTTGATTGGAGTGGGGCTTAGTAGTTAAAAAATACACCCACAGATGAAAAACAAAAAGGGAAAACAAAAAGTTTTCCCTTCATGTCATCATTTATTTAAAAAAAAAAAAAAAAAAAAAAAAAGTACCCCCATGGTTCAGTAGCTTGTAGATCCACATTTGTTCCCGTAGGTCAGGGGTCGGCAACCCGCGGCTCTAAAGCCGCATGCGGCTCTTTAGCGCCGCCCTAGTGGCTCCCTGGAGCTTTTTCAAAAATGTTTGACCTTTTTTTTTCCTTTTTTCCTTCTTTTTTTCCTTTTTTCTCCTATTTTTCTGTTTTTTCCTCTTTTTTCTTCTTTTTTTTCTTTTTTTCTTCTTTTTTTCTTCTTTTTTTCTTCTTTTTTTCCTTTTTTTCTCTTTTTTTCTTCCTTTTTCCTTTCCTTTTTAATCTCGACATTTCGACTTTTTTTTCTCAACATTTCTCCTTTTTTCACGAAACTTTGACTATTTCCTCAACATTTCGACTTTTTTCTCTTAATTTCAACTTTTTTCTTGACATTTCGACATTTTTCTCAAGATTGTACTTCAACATTTATCGTGACATTTTGACTTTTTTCTCAAAATTTTGACTTTTTTCTTGAAATTTTGACTTTTTTCTCGAAGTGCATAATGAAAAAAAACATCTTCCCCCAGTTATAACTAATATAGATACATGTAGCATGTGTTTGCCTTCATTCTAAGGCTTATACATGACTTTTCATTTTTTGCGGCTCCAGACATATTTGTTTTTTGTGTTTTTGGTCCAATATGGCTCTTTCAACATTTTGGGTTGCCGACCCCTGCCGTAGGTGCTGCAGCATTTCAATGAAGTTACGGTCAGGACTTTGAGTTGGCCATTCCCAAACCTTCATTCTTTTAGTTTTATCATCATCATCCCTCCAATGCCATGCTTTATGTTGGGTATGATGTGTTACTCCTGAAAAATTCTGTTTATTTTTTGCCAAACAAGGCAGGAGTATTAGAGCCAAACAAACAAAAACCTCTACTTTGTCCTCATCTGTCCAGAGAACCATGTTCCAGAAGTCTTGTGGTTTGATGAGATGGAGTTTCGTGAACCTCAGTCGTGCTTCCAACTTCTTTTCAGACAGAAGAAGTTTTCTTCTGACAACACTTCCAAACAAACCGTACTTGTTCAGTCTTCGTCTAATTGTGCTGTAATGGACGTGAACATGCTCGAGAGGCCTGGAGGGTCTGATGTATTTATGTTGGGTGTTTTGTATTTTTCCAAGTGTATATTTGCTAGGACGTCCACTCTTGAGAAGACTGGCAACTGTCTCAAATGCTTTCTCCTTGTGAATACTCTTTGTCAATGCAGAATATTAAACTCAAAATGCTTTGAAAATGATTATTAACCACTTCCAGAATAATGTGTAGCATAATTTGCTTATTTATAGATAACTGCTTAGCTCTGTCGCTCTTGGCATTATGTTACCACACACCTGGTATGCTTGAAACCAGCAAAATGCCAAAACATCTGCTTTTGTAGAAGTCTGCACTACTAATGATCAGTCTATCAAGCAATGATGAAGCAGGAACTGGCTCCAATTTACACTCTTAAATCCTATGGAAGCAGAAAGGGGGTACTTAGTATTGCCCACAAAGTTCGCAAAAATGGTAGCTGTTGCTGGTTGTCAGTTGTACCTAATATTACTTTGAATCTATGATTTTTTTTTTTAAATATTATGCTGCACAAATATACAAGGAATTAAAAGACGGGGTACTTAATTTTGCACAACTGTATAAATACTGTAATTTGAATAATGCACAAATAAATAATCAAGTACCGCTTATCATTTGGTCGACACCATTTGGCTAATAAAAACTGAGATTAAAACTGAAACTACCAGCGAAAACATAATCCAGTTAGCTGAAATAGAAATAAAAATGAAAGATTTTTATTAACTGCAAATAAATAACTAAAATGAACAATGCAAAGCTACCTCAAAAGAAATAGAATGGCAGGTAAAATTAACTTTGTTTTCATTGTTGTTTTGTGCCTTGTTTTTTTTATTTGCGGCTTCATCTTTCTAATCAAAATAAAGAATAAATGATTTTTGTACTTTATGGCACTATTGATACATCAAAAAAAATCTAGGATGAAAGAATCCGATCTTTAAATCAATACCTCAAAAACTAAAACTAAGACTAAAAAGAAACTAAAACCTAAGTACAATTAACCAGTTTTGCCAAATTAAAACTAAACTACAACTACTGATGGGTTTTTTAAACTAACCTAAACTGAATTAAAACAATCACAGAAACTGAAAAATTGTGAAAAATGGTTTATTATGTGTCGGAAACCAGGAAGAATAGCTGCAGTTTAGCTGTAGCTAATGGGGATCCAAATAAAACTATAAACTGTAAATTAAATTAATATAAAAACTGTTAAAAAAAATAATTCCAGACTATAAGTGCCGACTGCAATACTAAGGAACACCACTGCACCACATTACTGGTGGCAACAAAGAAATGTGGAGTATGAGGTGGGGGGCAGGAAGTAAGGGATCTCTACCTGCCCGCGGAGGTGTCTTCAGTATTCACATTCATTACTCAGGTAGAAGTATAGATACTAGAGTTTAAAAATACTCCTGTAGAAGTTGAAGTATCAACTCAAGTTTTTTACTCAAGTAAAAGTATAAAAGTACTGGTTTCAAAACTACTTAAAGTATAAAAGTAAAAGTAATGTAAGGGGGAAAAAAGCCATTGAAAATGAATGTATCTTAGTATAATGCAAATACATTAAAGAAGCATATATGTGTACTATTGAGCATTAACATGTGTTTCAGAGAGCAGCAGATATGATGACTAGTTGCCTATAAGTATTGTAATGGTGCAAAAAGTCAAACTTCAGAGGCATGTTATCATTTATCCTAACCTTTATTGGAATGTACATCCAAGTTTAGTTGCAGGAATCTGAGGGAACGGATGTAAGAACAAAACTGGACAAGAACATCTGAAACAACCACAACCAAATTCACTCTATCCGGATGGAGCAATTTAACTGGATAGTTCTTTTTTAAAGGCCGAAATGAAATAGAGTAACAAGGCTGTTTTTAAAATGTAAGGAGTAAAAAGTACAGATAATTGCGTGAAAATGTAAGGAGTAAAATTAAAAAGTCGTCTGAAAAATAATTACTCTAGTGAAGTATAGATAACCAAAATTTCTACTTAAGTAAGGTGACACCTCTGCCTACCCGTAATTAGTTAACTTAACATGAAATCATAGCAGGGAAGTTGACAGAATCAAGTGCCATGCTCTACACATGCCTGGAAGAAAGAAAGATCTGCAGTTTGGGGAATTTGGTAATAAATCCCCAGTTTTACCCAACTTTGCAGTGATTACTGATCTGCAGTCTGGATCAAAGGGGAAAAGGAAGCGGCCTGCTCACTCCTCAAGTTAAGGAGGAGACTTGAGCTCAGTGTCGGCTCTCCCGGGGTTGGTAGAGGGAGAAACGCCCAGGACTGACTTAGGTAGCAGCTTTGGGTGAAAAAATCGGGATAAAAAAAATAAGATTAAAGAAAAAGGGGAAAATGCCACCAAGCTGGTCAAACACATTCCCATTTGTCATTCTGGATGTTTTTGCAATGGTAGAAAAGGCAACTTTGCCAGCCTTGTAAGGGGAAATGTTTCACTAAGCTCTTAGTTGTGTTGCCACAGCCATGCAGTTTTTTTTTTCTTTCTCTGCACCCCGTGATGTATTAGGTAACGTGAAGGAGGTAAAAGGCAGCCATGCTTCAAGTCAGTCAATCCTGTGTGCAACACCAAATAAGGAAAACAGACATTGTTTTCTTCACTTTCAGGATGAAACCATCCTGAAGTCACTGGCCAGCTACTTTGCTGAGGGTATGATGACTTTTAGATCCGTAGAGAGATGCCGGAGTTTCCAGAATTGATCACAAGTATTCTCCATGAAACATCTAATCCAGGGGTCGGCAACGCAAAATGTTGGAAGAGCCATATTGGACCAAAAAACAAAAAACAAATATGTCTGGAGCTGCAAAAAATGAAAAGTCTTGTATAAGCCTTAGAATGAAGACAACACATGATGCATGTTTCTATATTAGTTAGAACTGGGGGAAGATTTTTTTTTCATTATGCACTTCGAGAAAAAAGTTGAAATGTCGAGAAAAAAGTCAAAATGTAGAGATTAATGTTGAAGTACAATCTTGAGAAAAAAGTCGAAATGTTGAGAAAAAAGTAAAAATGTCGAGATTAATGTTGAAGTACAATCTCGAGAAAAAAGTCAAAATGTCGAGAAAAAAGTCAATGTCGAGAAAAAAGTCGAAATGTCGAGAAAAAAGTTGAAATGTCAAGATTAAAAAGGAAAGGTAAAAGGAAGAAAGAGAAAAAAAGGGAAAAAAGAAGAAAAAAAGAGAAAAAGAGGAAAAAAGAGAGAAAAAAGGAAAGAAGAAAAAAGGAAAAAAAGAAAAAAAGGAAAAAAGGTCAAAAAGAAAAAAAGTCGAAATGTTGAGAAAAAAGTCAAAATGTTGAGAAAAAAGTCAAAATTTCGTGAAAAAAGTTGAAATGTCAAGATTAAAAAGGAAAGGAACAAGGAAGAAAAAAAGAGAAAAAAGGAAAAAAAGAAGAAAAAAAAGAAAAGAAGAAGAAAAAAAAGAGAATAAAGGAGAAAAAAGGGAAAAAAAGGAAAAAAAGGAAAAAAAATGTCAAACATTTTTGATTTTTTTTTTCATTTTTGAGCCACTAGGGCGGCGCTAAAGAGCCGCATGCGGCTCTGGAGCCGCGGGTTGCCGACCCCCGATCTAATCTGTTTAAAATTGTATTGATACCGGATGTTTGGGGTTTGGGATTTTTTTTAATCTTGTCCTTCAATTTTTGCAGGACTCTTGAATCTCTCCAGATTTATAAGTGCATATAAGTTCCCAAACAAAAGAAAAAAAGAGGTAGTATCTTGTCATCTTTCCTCCTCACATCCTTGAAACCTCTTGAGTGGTGCATGAGGCTCGGGCTCAGAATGTGATTTGTTCAAAGGACTCAATGACGTTGCACTTTACAACATAAACAACACCCCATTCATTATGACTGGTAACTTGATAGCAACCAGGGGGACCTGGAACATCCCACCAGGCTTTCAGTACGCTTATTGATCCTTTAATTTTGTCGACTTTAGTGGTCTGCAGTGACAGACTGCCTCTGCAAATTGAAAGGGGGCTGAGGGATTACAATGACCGTATCTGATGAAAAGGTCCTGCGTGAATGGCAACGACATAAATAAAGCCAAAGGTCATTGTGATCCTCCTCTCTCAGGAACTGGTCAGCTGTGTCAAGGAATATCTAATCTTTGCCCCAAATCCCCCTCTAGTGGCAAATACACACCGCTGAGGAGTGTGGCTAAATGTCAGCATCTGCTTTTCACACTTTAGGGAAGGTAGTAACATCACCAGAGAACCATACTGGGTACTATTTCTGTGTGTATGATTAAAGATGTTGCCCTAGTTATGGGCAGAGCTGGGTAGAGGAGCCAAAAATTGTACTCAAGTAAAAGTACTGTTACTTCAGAATAATATGACTCAAGTAGAAGTAAAAAGTAGTCAAATAATTACTTGAGTAAAAGTAAAAAAGTACTTGGTGAAAAAACTACTCAAGTACTGAGTAACTGTTGAGTAACGTCTGATTTATTTTTTTAACACAACCATTCAAACAGACAAAAGTACAAAATAATCATCTTCAGGCAAATTAAATCAATAAAATAATAAAATAAATTAAAATTAATAAAAAATAAAAAATAGCTTAAATTAAAATAATCTTAAAGTAAATTAAAGTACTTTAATACATAATAAAATAAATAAAATAATAACAGAATAAAAAAATAAATTAAGCACAAGTAGCACAAAATTTCAAGCCTTTGTACTTTTCTTTTTTAACCAGGCAGAACTAGAACAAACATGAACTCATAGAAACTCTGTGTGTGTTTGAGTCTGTGTAAATGTGACAAAACATGCAAAAACAAACATTTTTCCCAAAGAATCACTCAGTGATGTCATGAGATTGACGCGTACGTAAAAGTACAACATTTACCAAAACTTACTCAAGTACAGTAAATATAACGGAGTAAATGTAACTGGTTACTACCCAGCTCTGGTTATGGGTTCGTCTGAAGTAAAGGAAAGAAAGAAGTTATTCTGGATCATATTCAGACGGACCAAAGCCTCCAATGATCAGCACACAAATCAATTAACTCATGGTGCATTCTGGACGGGTCACCCGCCCATCACACGGCCACATATACAAAACACACGCAGATTAACCTCACTGTGGGAGGAAACTGTGCAAATTAAAAGAGGTAATCAATCTTTGGTGACAGCCGTAAAGACAAGGCAAAAAAGTTTGAAAAATTGTTGATAAATATTTTAAAGGAAAAGAAAAGTAGGTTATTTTATTTGAGGATATACAGGACTGTCTCAGAAAATTAGAATATTGTGATAAAGTTCTTTATTTTCTGTAATGCAATTAAAAAAACAAAATGTCATACATTCTGGATTCATTACAAATCAACTGAAATATTGCAAGCCTTTTATTATTTTAATATTGCTGATTATGGTTTACATTTTAAGATTAAGATTCTCAGACTATTCAAATTTTTTGAGATAGGATATTTGAGTTTTCTTAAGCTGTGAGTACGGTGGCCGAGACCCGCCATTGCTGAAAATAAAAGTAACGCTGCAAACAGAAACAAACGCCGCTGCAAATTAAAGAAACGCTGAAATTAAAAAAAAACGCAGCTGAAAATAAAACGACGCAAATAAAAAAGCCACAACGGAAGTGAATTACCGGGGACTGTTTTTGCTGATGCACCAGTGTTTTTTACGTGAGAGGAGAAGTCCCTGACCACCACACACAGCTACAACTTCACATTCATACAAATAACTATTGTTACCCACGCTTTAGATTATTCTTGGCATTATTATTAATGATAAAAACAACAAACACAACACCTCTCACATAAAAACACCGGTGCATCGGCAAAAACAGCCCCGGGAATTCACTTCCGTTGTGGCTTTTTTATTTGCGTCGTTTTTTATTTTATTTGAAGTGGGGTTTCTTTATATTTTCAGCGTTTCTTTTATTTGCAGCGGTGTTTCTATTTGTTTGCAGCGTTTATTTTATTTGCTAAGCCTTTATTTTATTTGCAGCGGCGTTTGTTTCTGTTTGCAGCGTTACTTTTATTTTCAGCAATGGCGGGTCTCGGCCACTCGGTACGCCATGATCAGCAATATTAAAATAATAAAAGGCTTGCAATATTTCAGTTGATTTGTAATGAATCCAGAATATATGACATTTTTGCATTACAGAAAATAAAGGACTTTATCACAATATTCTAATTTTCTGAGACAGTCCTTTACATCTAAAAAGAAGAAGGAAAAACAGTACCCAGTCCTGGTAAAATGTGTTAGCACTCATATCCTCATGAAGTAAGCGTGTGGTGTGATTAACGTCACCCGGAAATGATGCTTTTTAGCAGCGCGTGTGCATGAGTGTCTCAGAGACGACGTCTCCGGGGATCATCGACCATATTGTGTGGCTGCATTTGCTGTGATATTCCTCTGTGTGTGCCAACAACAGGTCATGTAATTATGGCCTCTGAGATAAAAAGCCTTGACCTTCAACGGCGCGGGCTCTGGCCCTGGTCATGACATCTGATCCAGGATCGGATGTCTGTCTCCGCAATAAGGAAACAATGTGCAGAAATATGAGTGAAAGTGGTGAACAGAAAAAGGACAAGTTATTTAATAAGTAGATTATGGAGAAAGCGTGATGCCCCGGTGACAGACTGCAGTCCCCGTCTTCAAGATCCTCGTAACATGCTCTGAACAAAAAGACACACCGAAATCAATAGTACAAGTTGGAGGAAACAGATACTTGAGACTAATGGACATTGGGATTTGTGGCTGATGGGTGCAAAGGGATGAAATTCATATTGATACGGACATCACAGGCCAGCGGGCTCCAAGGGGGCGAGAGGAGGTCACAGGTTGCTTTGACAGGCTACCCCTCTTAATGGAAGACTATCGACTGAATTGAGAAGAAGCTGCTGTGAGTAACAACAAAGACGGAGGCTGAGAGTCTGTGCACGCGTAAATGTGTCTGCACGCATGCTTGTACATGCCAGTCCTTTATATGTGTGAATGCAGACATGTTTGTGTCAGCCCTGAAGGATTCTTTTTCATGATTAATAGTTTGAATGAAGTTTATTCAGTCATGACAACACAAAACAACATTGTGCACAGCATTAACATTTCATACAAAGCCAAAAATGTGTTGAACAATGAATGAAAGGGCATAGTCTGAAGCAAAATGCTTATAAAAGCCTGTCCTATATTACCAACTTTCTTTTTTTGGCTACCGACCTCCAGAAAACCAAAAAGAGAATAGAAAAGCAAAGAAACAACAAAAGGCAAAGAAACAATAGAAAAGCAAAGAAACATTTACAGATGGTCAATTGCACTTATAAGCGTCAAAAATAGCTTTACAAACCATTTTCTTAAAAACCAAAAGAGAATGACATGTTTTTAAATGTATGCTGGCATCGTTCCAGAATTTAACTAGTAATGGAAACACATCTCCTTTTCATACCTTTTTTAGCTTTTTGTAATGTGAAATTGCAGACACCTCTAAGATTGTAGAGAGTTTCCTGATTAATAGTGTGTTATAAAATGTCTACGCTCACTTTTTTTTTTCAGCAAAACACCAAGGCCATGCTCAAGATTTACTATAAACTCCCTGAAAATGCTGCAATTCTTTCTACTGCGCCTTGTTCAGGGTCAAGTTGAGACTGGAGCTTTTTCCATATTTCTTTGATTAAATATTGCATAACGACGAAAATAAATACTAGAGCATTAAAACATGTAAAAACAGCTGTGCTTAAATTATGTGAATCCTTATAAATGTGTAAATTCTGGCACAAATAACTTAAAATGTCATTGGATATTTAAAGGATACGTAAAATAAAGTCAAATCCAGTGCTTAATCTATTTAATTATTTTCTATTATGTTGGTAACAACTGTGACTACACTAGGGATGGAGGGATGGACTAAAAAATGTATCACGATAATTTCTGGCATTTATCCTGATAAAAAAAATACCAATACAAAAACGTCATTGACGGGAATTTTTCTTTCTTTCTTTCTTTCTTTCTTTCTTTCTTTCTTTCTTTCTTTCTTTCTTTCTTTCTTTCTTTCTTTCTTTCTTTCTTTCTTTCTTTCTTTCTTTCTTTCTTTCCTTCCTTCCTTCCTTCCTTCCTTCCTTCCTTCCTTCCTTCCTTCCTTCCTTCCTTCCTTCCTTCCTTCCTTCCTTCCTTCCTTCCTTCCTTCCTTCCTTCCTTCCTTCCTTCCTTCCATAAATCCGACTTTACACAAAAACGTCATCAACAGGAATTTATCATTTTTACCGTGAGATACAAATTCTTACCGTGGGGAATTTTTTTGACGGTTTATCGTGAACGGTAAAATATCACCCATTCCTAGACTACACTTTTCTGCAAATTGTTAATCAGCTTTATAAATCATTTCACCACAATTTCAACCAATTACGCTGTAAAGAACAGTTTTCCCATAATGATCAGGCGGGTAGAGATGACGGAGGGATGGACTTTAATTACCTTTAGATATCTTTTTAAACCAGTATTTAATAGAACTGCTCGTACTCCTGAAGGTCCTACATTTCCACTTTCTCTAAAGATTGCGTACAACCACTATCCTTGCATTGTCATAGAAAGATTGCACATTCCAATATTTATAAACTTTTATGCAAAGCATTCAGTGTGTTAACATGACTTGAGACAATGAAATTATTGCATTCATCTGACTGAAATTGTAGTTTTCAAACGCAAGTAAACAGCTTACTCTGAGTGAAATCGAAATAGACCAAAGTTTCCAGAGTGGGATTAACACACCTTGATAATACGATTAAAGCCACGATAATGTCTGAATGTAAACAGTCAAACTGGACGGTACCTGACCTTTATGCTCTGTGGATACGCCACAGTTCCAGACCAATACAGGCTGATACAGACAAGAAAAGAACAGCTCAAACATGGAGGACATGGAAAATGTACAGAGATGTAATTTACCATTAAAGGAGCTTGAGGCAGGATTGAGGCAAGATTTATGAAAAAAATTCGTAAACGTTTTAATTTTCTAGTAATAATGTCAGATGAAGCGTTCCAAACCAAAACGAATGAGCCCTCTAGCGCAGGGGTGTCAAATGTGCGGCCCGTGGGCCGCATGCGGTCCGAGAGAGGTTTTCATGCGGCCCGCAAGAAGTTTCCAACGCAAAAAAACGTAATGTTAATTTACTAAAAAGGAAGGCATAAATAATTGCCATGAATCGCAGCAGCATATCAGATAATATATTTTTTCTACAAATCCATCGTTATTCCACAAATAGAGCAGTTTTCAAGTTTTTTTTTTTGTTTTCTAGAATGCATTTGCCGATTTTATTTCTTTGCAGATGGTCTTTTATTTTTATTAACTACTATTGACTACTATTATATATTTTCACAGGAAAAATATCACTGCTAAAAAAGATGATAGAAGATATTACACTGGCGTAAATATCCGCACCAATTTTTAAAAATAAATACACTTAATTGTACTGGAAAAATCTCTAAATCACAAAGAAACACTCTCGGATGTAATAAGAAAGATTTTGCTTTTAATTAAATTTTCTATAAAAAAGCGAAATATAAAAAAAACATACTTGTTTCTGTTTATCTTTGTAAAATGATATTAAAAGTATCTTACATAATTTGAAAAAAAAACAAGAAATTTCAAGAAAAGATCCTGAAGAAATATATTTTACATAATTAGAGTGTAAAAAAGTGCATATTTCCTTTAAAATTAACTAAACTGATATTCGATTAGATAACAATAGTAAAAAAAAAGAATTAGAAAAAAATATTTTGCACCGTTTTAGTTATTTTGAGTGTGCGGCCCGCGAAAAAGAATTGGTTGAATCTGGCCCGCCAAGCAAAATGAGTTTGACACCCCTGCTCTAGTGTATCTCTCCGTTGCCTTGAACAAGCTGTGTGCTGCAAAATGTGCTGCAGTGCTGGGCACGAATTTCCCGCGCTGTCCTGCGGATGTGACGTCACATGACGCTGCATGCGCGTTCTCCCCGTTCTCCCGTGCCGGCTTCACTGTTGGCTGCAGTACCCCCAACGGCCGTCGTGGTGAAGGGTGGCGCTAGAGGGTCTCATTTCTTAAAAGGAGCCTCATGCTCCTTTAACCAGAATTTGCTTCCCCAAGTGAAACCAAAGACTGTGGTTTTGGAGGGTGGGCAAGGCAAGTTATTTTTATAGCACATTTCACGACAAGACAATACAAAGTGATTTACATAAAAAGATTTTCAAACAAAGAAAGCATTAACAGGTAAAATAGTTTAAAAGCAGAAACTAAGGACAGACGCACATAAGTTAAAAAGAGTTAAACAAGTGAGATGCAAGAATTAAAGAATTAAAGAATTCAATTTCATAATTTCTTTTTTTGTTCATTCCGATATTCATTCTTATGCCACAAGGCACAAAGAGGATTTTAATTGACCGTTTTGTAGAACATGGAAACATCAATCTTTCCCCACTTGTGGAATTCACTCAATAAATCTCTTAAATCATCACCATCTTTGCCAATATTCAAAAAACATTTAAAGAACTTTCTTATTGTTTCATCTTTGTAATGTTCATTATTTGATCTGAGTTACATTTTCTTTTGTGTTCTTTTGTTTTTTTACTCCCCCTTGTGTAGCTTTGTTTTGTTTTTTATTCATATATGGAAAGGATTCTATATAAGCCACCAGGCTTCTTCCTTTCCTTGCATGTTATTTCATTGTTTTTCATTTTTTGTCCATATTTGTCTTATATTGCTAAATAAATAAATAAAAAAAAGAAGGCTGCACTATATTGTGGGAGATTACTGAAATGCATCTCTAAATAACAAAGTTTTCAACTTTGACTTAAAGCAAATGAGAGTTTCCGCAGCCCTGAGGGATGATATTGTAGAGGAATGTTACGTACTTTTGTCGGTAAAACAATTCCCTTCACATTCCCGAAACACTGGAACAAAGAAACTGCTGTAAACTGATTTAATGCACCAAAATTACATCTTCCTGGATCAACATTTGGAATTTGAGGAAATAAGAGTTTGCTTGTGATTTGCTTCTCAAAGCTCATGTCACTTTTTTTTTTGATTGTCAGTCAAGCTTGAAAGGCTGTGATTGTGTCACATTAAAGACGACATTTGTGGAATCCGTGTAAACAAAGAGTTGATTTCCTACGAGACCGTATAATAATAACTGTTAATTGACAACTGGTGTCTTTCCTGTCAATTTACCCACCTCTTCCAGGCAATTGGCGACGGGACGATAACCTGACCCACATTTCTCGCTGCAAAAATTTAACAGACTTCACTGCAATCATTTTGCTTCCTTTTGAATTGGCAGCATGTGTTCCCAGCTCCGTTCTCCCCAAGGGGATGAGCAGCTGCTCATCGCTGAGCTCATCCACTGTGACAGCCTGAAATTACAAGTGCAACAGCCCAGTCCTGGGAATTTATCATCTGTAAACACACATATCACTGAGCAATCAGTGACTGAGTGGAGCACAAGTTGAGCTGCAGTTGATGCAGCGAAAAGGACAACTACTCCCCAAACGAAGATCATTGGATTGTGGGTTAATAGCTTGAGTGGCAGCGTGCCAGGTAGATGCACCTGCGGCTTTTATCCGGCTTTTAACTGTGTCATCGCTGCATTCACACCATTATGCGCGGTACCAAACACACTCAGATTAGCATTAATTCACAGCAGCTGAGAGAGAACTCTGACACTCAAAAAGATGAAAAACAGTCCTGTACTGCTGGAGTAAAACATTTGTGTAAATCCTTTCCAGTGGATCTTTTATCCACTGACAATCTCAGGTCATCTTTTAATTTATACTCTCTCTCCAAGCAGTGACACAGTTAGAAGTCAAACTTTTCTTAAGACTTTTTCTGCATTTAAAGAAAAACACTTAAAGGAGCATGAGGCAGGATTGAGGCAGGATTTATGAAAAAAATTCGTATACGTTTTAAGTTTTCTAGTAATAATGTCAGATGAAGCGTTCCAAACCCAAAAGAATGAGCCCTCTAGTGTATCTCTCCGTTGCCTTGAACAGGCTGTGTGCTGCAAAATGTGCTGCAATTCCGGGCCGGAATTTCCCGCGCTGGGCTGTGGATCTGACGTCACATGACGCTGCATGCACGTTCTCCCCGTTCTCCCGTGCCGGCTTCACTGTTGGCTGCAGTACCCCCGACGGCCGTCATGGTGAAGGGTGGCGCTAGAGAGTCTCATTTCTTAAAAGGAGCCTCATGCTCCTTTAAACACTTCCTCTTTATAACGTCCTGACACTCCTGCTTTGCCAAATCTTTGCTTCTGTCGTTTTAAACTTAATATCTTATAGCTTATATTTCGACAAAGTCTAAAAAAGTATTTTCTGAAAGACTTATTAAACAAATGCTTGTGATAAACATGCAGGTTAAAAAAAAAAAAAAAACATTATTTAGTGGTTCAACTAAAGACAGTATCTCAAATAAATATGTACTGTAGCTTATGAGACATTTCTTGTGTTGAAGCCAAAACTTTGACAACTTGCTGGTTAAATAATCTAAAGCTGGTCATTCTGAAAGCCAAAAATGTACCTTTTTATGAAAATTATTTCTTGTTTTATCATTTATTTTTTATAAAGGAAGTGTGTGAGGCACCAGAGCGGCCTCCCCACGTACAAGGGGATCAGGCAAACTGGACCTGGGTGATGAGGTGTAAAGGAGAGACCCCGCAGAGCGTGGAATGCCAAAAAATAAGGCTTTTTATTGTATGCAAAAAAAAAACCAAAGACATACAGGCGAAGGCAAAATCAGTATTCTAAAAAATGGCACATTGAGTATAGCCTCTCAGCAAGCTACCTCCACTCAGCAGCCCCTTTTCTGGTATTCAGCCACTGGTTATGAAGCCAGGCAGGTGGGGAGGTTGATTGGGCACAGGTGTGCCACAATCAGCAGAACCAGGCACACCTGTGTGCTGCTCCCCCGCAGACCACGCCCAATCCTCCACCCTGCCACACACATTAAAAAAGTCCGGTGACGGGGAGAAGAGGAGGGGTTGCTCACTTTCTCACAAAGTGATTTATACAATTAATTAAGCATAAAGGATTGGGTAGTTTAGTTATGATAAAAGATACCAACCAGATTGTCTATTTTGAGCCAGACTTTTAAGCCACAGTCAATTTTTTTCTCTCTCTTCTTTTTAAATATATTCATTTCAAGAGTGCCACAGCCCTTTTCACACAGTCACAGTGCCATACTGGTACGAAAAAACACATTATTAAATCATCACAGGGCACCTCTGCTACTATCTCTCAAGTTGAAAAAGAGGCAAAAATGTCCCACTGCTCTGCTTTTTGAGCAAAACACACTTTTCCCGTGTGTTTTGGGCTAATAACAAACTTCATTAATCTATATATCCATCTTTATTTTCTGTATCTGCTTCATCCTGTTCAGGGTTAAGGTGAGGGACGGGTTGCATTCTGGGCAGGTTGCAGGTCCATCACGGGGCTGTCATTTCAATAAATTATGCATTTACTGTGTATGATAAGGTTTATTACTATATTGAGGAATGAACATTATTCCCCATTTGCAAGTCCCTCTGGATATAATAACTAGGGTTGTCCCGATCAGGATTTTTTAGCTCCCGATCCCGATCAGTTGAGTTTGAGTATCAGCCGATCCCGATTTTTCCCGATCCGATCACTTTTTTTGGCTCCCGATACATTTCCGATACTTTTTCCCGATCAGATACATTTTGGCAATGAATTAAAAAAAGAAAAAAAGAAAAGAGGACTAAAACTCAAATTATCCCAAGTTTCTTTTATTGTCCAGTGGAGAACAACATGGATATATATCTCAACAAAGCTTATCAGCTCTGGTGCCACAAAATGTAAAAACATGAAATTGTAAACTAAAACAAAAAGTGCAGAATAGTGGAATAATAAAAATAAATAAATTTAAATTCAAAAGAGGTAGTTGAATGACATCCAGTCAAACTCACAAACACAAGAAAATTAAAATACCTTTTGGCTTAACCTTAGTGCAACATTCTGAATGAATGAAATGAATAGCAGCAGCTTAATGCAACATGAACAGATATAAAATGTCACAATTCAAACATGTAAACCATGTTAGTTTCGCTTACTTCTTCGCCCGCCGACCGGAAGTGATGCTAAATGCAACGATATATGAAACGATTTAATATATATTAAAAACATTAATAACTAGGTATGCCCCGATACTTTTTTGGCCGATACCGATGTTTTGAAAATGCCGTGATCGGGCCCGATCGATCGGGACAACACTAATAATAACCCACTCTATGTAAATGAGAGAGGAAATGAGAGGAAGCTCTCAAAGTACATGGGACTGCTCAGCGACCGTCAACGGGCTGGATGGAGAACGAGGTGGCTCCCAGTGGAGGTGGTTGCAGAGGTTTGGCGGCGTGCTCCTTGGCCAGAACCTTCAATACTTTGGGCATCAAAGGAGAGAGGAAGAGGAGAGCCATCCGCAGAACCACGACAGGGCTGTGGCTCAAGAGAGGGGATCCTTAGACCCGTGGTAGCTCACTATCGGCTACTGCCGATAGCAGTAGCTTGGGACGGCAGTAGCTCAGGTGGGAGAGCGGGTCGTCCAATGATCGGAAGGTTGGCGGTTCAAATCCAGCTCCGTCCCAGTTGCTGTCATAGTGTCCTTGGGCAAGACACCTTACCCACCTTGCCCCGTGAGAATGTGTATGAATGAATAAAGCGCTCTGGGTGTCTTGAAGGGCGCTATATAAATCCAAGCCATCATTATTATTATTATCCATCTGGACACAAGCTGAGGTCTGAGCAGCCTCGGCTGGGTCACGTGGATGAGGGTGTATGATGCTGAAAGTATGTATATATATATATATATATATATATATATATATATATATATATATATATATATATATATATATATATATATATATATTTATATACGCACACACACACACATGTATATGACATCTCATTGACTTAAAATAAGCATTCATGTAAAGTAACTTGCATGTGAGAAGGAGCAGAGAGGATGGAGGAGCAGCTGTTGTACTCGATGAGTTTTCAAAATGCTTTTAAAATAGAAGGTCTGCAGGGAGCGTTTATAAGGAGTAATTGCTATAAAGTTCAGCTGAATAGAGTAATAAATCAATCTGTAAATGTCAACGCTTGCTGTTCATAAACTTACTCAGGGATTCACAAGTAGTGCACATAAAATGATTTGTTGCAGTTCAAATCAAACTATTTCAAATGTATTTATATCACGCATTTTACGCTACAAATTGCCTCTTGGCGTCAAAATGAGACATCTGTGATTCATGTTATAAATTATTTGCAGGAACTTCCTACAACAAGGTTTGTTCTGCCCGGTGATGAAGCTGCAGAGTTCCCACATCCACTGCTGGAATCTACAGAGGGGTTCGCTGCCAGTTCAAATGATGGAGCATCTCTGCATAAAAGAAAATAACTCAAAGCCACAAGGACTAATTGACATTATCAACGTGTCATAAGCATGATTTTGCTAATGAAAACACAGAAACTTGATGAAACAGAGATACAGATTTTGCAACGATTATTCAGGTATTCAATTATTTAAGGTAGCTACTGCATGACAGACACTTCTCTCTGGTTATCAGAATCCAACAACAGATGCTTATAAACATAAAATGTGAAGAAATAGTGAAGCCAGGCCATTATGACTGTGTGCTTTTGCTCAAAGGCTTTAAACCCATTTTTTAGGGAATTTAAGCCAATGAGCGGATCCAATATGACAGTAGCCGGAGGACGAACTTCTATCAACATCTTGTTCTGATTCACAAAAGACTCATAGAGCCTGTCATCTAGTATTCAAGGCACTATTAACACGGCTGTCAGCATCACTCATCAGCTGACTTGAATGATCTGCCGCAGCATGACAGTTCACAACCACCTCAGACTCTCAGCAAATGTCAACTCAGCTCAACACAACGTCTTGACATATTACATATTACAGGTTTCAAAACAGACACGGTAAATATTGATGTTAGGGAAGCAGAACAGGTGACCAAAGTAAGGCGAGTGCTAATAAGCTGATTTGTCATGGTGGTTTTATACAGGAAAGACAAAAATATGAGAAAAAAAAAATGTTTACCGAGCTGTTCATCTTTGGAGCAGCTGATTGACCCTTTTCTGCCCACTGCTTTGCTCCTTTTCTTCCTCAGTTTTTTTCTTTCTTAAAGGGGACCTATTATGAAAAACACGTTTTCTCTTGCTTTAACATATACTGGATATAGGACTGTCTCAGAAAATTAGAATATTGTGATAAAGTTCTTTATTTTCTGTAATGCAATTAAAAAAACAAAAATATCATACATTCTGGATTCATTACAAATCAACTGAAATATTGCAAGCCTTTTATTATTTTAATATTGCTGATTATGGTTTACAGTTTAAGATTAAGATTCCCAGACTATTCAAATTTTTTGAGATAGGATATTTGAGTTTTCTTAAGCTGTAAGCCATGATCAGCAATATTAAAATAATAAAAGGCTTGCAATATTTCAGTTGATTTGTAATGAATCCAGAATGTATGACATTTTTGCATTACAGAAAATAAATTACTTTATCACAATATTCTAATTTTCTGAGACAGTCCTGTATATAAAGTGGTCTCCCCTCAGCCTGCCAACTCAGAGAAGGAGGAAAGCAACCAAATTCTGCAGTGTCTGTACAGCCGCCCGCATGAGCCGTCCAGTGTGACGTGGATCTACGAGCTGTTCAGATTCTGCTCCTGTCGTTACGTAACCAAAATGCGATTTACATCGGTCGGCCTCCGATGCGTGAATCCACGACCACAACTAACTCCGCCGGCCGGAGCTTCCGACATTTTTTCGTAGCGGTGTATCGCGTCATTCAGGCAGCCAATCAGCACAGAGCCTCATTATCATAGCCCCGCCCACTCAGAATCCCACATAGATAATGAGATTAGAGAATGGGAAGATAAAGACATGACTCAGAGGCTGAATTTCTAATTTATTTAGCAAAAACAATCAAAAGCTTGTTTTTAAGACATTCAAGGCCTGTTTAAAATAGATATTAGATGCCATAATAGGTCCCCTTTAACATCCACACCTTTATTATCACACAATGAGGAAATTCTCTGATTCCAATGGGATCGCTTGTCAATATCCTTCTGGGTTGACTCCAATGTGGACGTATAAAAAGTTGAAGTTCCTTGATTGGCCAGTAGGGGATGGCTCCACGATCCATTGACACCCACGTTAAAATGTCCAACTTTGCAGTAGAAACAAACACCCTGGTTCAAAACAGTGTTTTGGTGTTTATAGCTAGATTTCACACATTTTTATTTCCTATACCCATCAAGTAACCCATAAAGTTAAGTAATTCAACAAACTTGTATATGTATAATTAGGTGTGTGGTCTGTTGATTAATGCTGGGTTTAAGATTTAAAAATCCCTGCTGTGCCACTAATGCGTACTGATTTTTTGCTAAAATGTAATATATTGTATGTACAATCTTTAGTATGTGAAAAATACCCAGATGGCAGTTACACCCATGGAAATGTCCAGTGTGGAACTTACCTGTCTATATCGCACATTATATCCCACAACACAAATAAAAACATTATAATGGGAGTTACAGCAGTCATGTGACCAACTGACAGTTGTGATAACATAGTTGCTAAATTCCATTCATGGCATACTACCAGGGTTGGAAATTAGCACCCGTTACTCACCAAATACAGGTTATTGTATGTAGAGGCAGGTTCTATAGTCAACCTACCAGCCAATATGGGAACATAAAAGCAGTTTCTGACAAAATTGCATATTTGAGATTTCATCCCAAGTACCGTATTTTCCGCATTATAAGGTGCACCTTCAACGAATGACGTATTTTAAAACGTTTTCCATATATAAGGCGCACCGCATTATAAGGCACACTAAATATCTGGTAAAATACCGACTATAGTGGCTGGGGTTGAGTTACGTATCTACCTGATGGAGCTGCGCTACAGGAAATGCTACAAAATCCTACAGCTAATGCAAAAAAAAAAAAAAACAAGAAGAAAAGTACCGTATATCAAACTTTATTAACAAAATAAAAACCAGCTTTTGCTCTGTCTTGTCAAAGTCGCCATTATGCGAGTCAGCGTTGCTGCTGTTGTCTTGAACGTCTGTGACGATTCCTGACGTTTTTAGCGTCATTACTTCGGCTACACCAACTACATTACCCACAATCCCCCTGACTACAGTAGCAGAAATTACCGTAATGATCACATATAAGACGCACTGCCGGTTTTTGAGAAAATTAAAGGCTTTTAGGTGCGCCTTATAGTGGGGGAAATACGGTATGTTTCATCCATATATTTCATGTCACAGACAAAACAGTATAATAGCAAAGTGCCACAACTTATTTTGTTTCATTAATAAAAGAAAGAAACACCAAGGACAATCACTTTTTTATCTTTACATAAAAATAATATGATGGTATATAGCAGGAGTTAATGGATGTGCAGAGCCGGTGAAAATGGGGGAGACACACGGCGAATGATGGAAACCTATTTTTCCCTGCCTCTTACTTACTAAAACTTAATAGAGGTTAATAACACAAAGCCATTTAAATAACTGCAATTAAACTGTCTGACAGCACTCTTAAATAATAACAATAATGATTATGAACACATTTGGACAATTGTTTTTAATTGGTTAACACAAGTCAATGAAAATCTACCTACTGATTTCCCTCTATTAGAGCTGAAAGTTAAAAACTACAAAGCCAAAAGGTGATCTCCATTTTGCTGGAAGTGCAAAGTGCTCTTAAGAACGGGTGAGTGGTGACGTGAATTGACAGCATCCGTTTGTTCTGAATCAAACAACACTTGATAAGAATTTGTGCTTACTGGCCATTAGGTCCCCTGGTGTCCAGGAGAAGATGCAGCAAGAAGAGACAGATGCTTTCAGCCGTGAATTATTCATCGCCGCAATTCCACAACCCTAGAAAGGGGAAAACGGAGGGTTTCTGTTCATTTTATTCATCTCTTAAATCCACAAATAGATTGTTGCAAAATGGTTCATGTTAAATATTTATCACAGCCATCAAACAGTGGACACACAGTGCTGTCAGGGAAGGGTTATGACCAGCATCCCTGCTTCCTTTTGAAGGTTTGAACATGAGAAACAAAGTGGGAAAATGAATGTGTAAATGATTTCATTTGGAATCCTATACTTAAGGAACCAAAATAATTTAAAACACTGTTATGATATATGTACACGATAACTATAAAATATTTACAATTCAGTTTTCAGAAGCCATAAATGTGAAATAGCAGTAAAGCATTCTGTTATATGACTTTTAAATTAGAACTATTTTGAGTCAGACCAGAAAAAGGACAACTGATATAAGCTACATTATTTTGGTTCATAGCGTCCATCTGTCCATCCATCCATCCATCCATCCATCCATCCATCCATCCATCCGTCCGTCCGTCCGTCCGTCCGTCCATCCGTCCATACATACATACCTTTTCTAATCAAATCATTACTCATGCTTAAATGCCTCCCCCCCCCCTCCCCCACTATAGATACACTTCAGGTGGAGCTTTGTTTGGATTATTACACACACACACACACGCACACGCACGCACACGCACACACACACATAGCCACACATACATATACACGCTCATACACACACACACATATAGCCACACATACATATACACGCTCATACACACACACACACACACACACACACACACACACACACACACACACACACATATAGCCACTCAGTCACATACGTATACACACACATACACAGCCACACAAACATATACACACACACACAAACATAGCCACAAGGACATGTACACACACACACGCACGCACGCATACACACACACACACACACACACACACACACATACACACACGCTTGATCATATACATACACACACACACACATAGACATACACACTGGCTTGTTCACCTGCACGCTTGCTCTGTAGTTTTTGGGGTTAGTTAGCGGTAGCGATAGCTTAGCTCAGACTGTGATTTGGGTCGATTGCTGCTCGTGTTTTGGTTGGCTCTGTGTCGGTCTTGTCGGTTTTGTCGGTTTTGTGTTTTGTTTGTGGTTTTTGTTGCAGATTTCCAGTGCTTGACGTGTGCCTCCGTGTGTTCCTGCTTCCTGGATTGGCAGTGGATGTCACCCCCCCCCAAAAAAAACAAAAAAAAAACACTGGGTTTGTATGTGTATATTTATGTATGTGTATGCATATGTATGCGTATATATATGTATATATATTAAATATAGCAATAATGCACATATATATGTCTTTGGTTTTTACCTGCATGGTATCAATCATTAATAGGTGTGCTGACAAGGTAGAAAAAAAAAATTGATGGCGGCACACTTGTGTCCACATTCTCTGTGTTGTCTGGACATGAAAACATCCTGGGAGATGGATTCAGGAACTGCAAATCTTCTCATTTCCAACTTTTTCTTTAACCGTTTTCTACTAGATATGCCAAGTTATTTCCAGCTGTTTCTTTTTTAGTGATTAAAAAAAATTACACACATTTGGTTTTTGCAAGTGAAAATGATGTGCGTGTTTATTTGCATATGAAGAGGGAAGGCCAGATGAAATCCCTCTAGAAGCATTTGGTTACACAGTTTGATGCCAGGTGTGAACAAGCAGGTGCTGGCTACTTGTTATCCGGGTTCTCAGGATGGATGTTAATGCAAGGTCTGAACGGAGCCAGTGTCTTTTTCAATAACCCATCATGTGGTGGTGACAAATAATAGGTGGGTTTTCAGTTGCAGGGATCTGGGACAGTTTATGGGGCCCCAATCAGTGGTGCATGTATCCATTACCAGGAACTGCTCCGCAACAAGAATTTGTGGGAACCTCTGCGGGACTGAGACAAATTCATGTCATGGGTTAGGTACTTCACTGTCAATAAACTGCTGGGTGGAGGGTGGTATTGGTCAGTGCTTATTGGGGTATGTGTAGACAGGAGATAAAGTTAAGCCATGTCAATGTTCCCTTTGGGATTAAATCTTTTCATCTCATTCATCACCTCTACTCCAGTGTACACAAACACAGCAAATTCAACAATTATATCAACTCCATCCATGCTAAACTTGTTTTTTCCAGTTTGTATCAGTCTTGTTCTTCTTCTAGCATTTCAGCAGTGGTTGACAAACAATGGACAAGGTGCATTACTGCCACTAAAGCCCAGGACACACCAACCCGACATCGCCCGCTGTTGGCCGACTGCTGTGTTGCCTCGCGTCGCCTGTGTCGGGCTGGGTCGGGCTCAAAAAGAAGCATTGACACACCGCGAAGACGACACCCACTAGCACGTACATTCTGCGCATGCGTGAGAGGTAATTCCCCTCCATACCAGCAGGCAGCGGTAGTCTGTATTCAGGGGATCAAGGAGGAGGACAGCGCTTTTATTTTTCAAAGCTTTATTGAGAAAACACAAGTGCAATTCAAAAACCACCTGCAGCTCTGTGGAGAATTACCTCTGGCTGAAATAAATCATTTAGGAAGATAAATGTTGGTTTAATAGATGAAATCTAACAGTTGTAGCTACGCCTGTTAAGAAATTTGCTCAGAAAATTTCGAGATTTCTGCCTGCTGGCTCCGGAGCTGATTTATGGTTCCACGTTAAATCGACGCAGAGCCTACGCCGTAGGGTACGGCGTAGGGTACGGCGTAGGGTACGGCGTAGGGTACGGCGTAACCTACGCCGTAGGTCTGCGTTGGTGTAACGCAGAACCATAAATCAGCCTTTATTCTGGCGAGGTTTGAAAAAGACTTCGCAACAACGGGAAAGCAAGTGATTATGTACATTCACTGAGTGAATATTATGAAAGTAAAATATATATTTCTCGCTAGAAATGTAATCAAAACGCATATTTATGCAGAAACTAACTCAAAATATTGATTTTATTCACTAAAAAATAAGAAATGTCCGCCATGTTTTTTTTTTTTTATTCAGTCCGCAAATGATGACGAAAAGCATTCTGGGAAATTCTGGGAAAAGCTAATCACAGAGTGAGCTGTTTGACCGACATCCCCATGCCGATTCGACATGTCGAATCGGCTGAAAAGCTGCCGACGGGAGGCCGACCTGTGGCGACGTGCGGGACACACCGGGGAAACTAGGCCGACAGACGCGCACCGACGCTCATCGACGGCCCGACGGCCGACGGTCGGCTTGTTGTGTCAGGGCCTTAAGCGGTATGGAGGGTTAGTTTGCGATGTCAGTGAATCCTGCTAGGTCCTGATGCTGTAACGGCAACAACCGCTGAAAGTACCAAGGCCGAGCCTGGTCCTGTTACAGTTCAAGCGTCTGAGGTTTTACTCCTCAGCCCTGCAAATGGAAAGCTGCCTAATGTAACAAAACTTTACGATTGCCCACAAAAGCCAGTGTCAAGAGAAAGTTCATCCAAGCCATCATAGTAAACCAGTAATTTCCCACATTCACTTAAAGACCCATAACCCACATTTGAAGGCAGGCAGAGATGCTGATGGAGCATCAAATATGCAGGACTTTAAGTCAGGACACTCTAGTTTGTTTCAATATGTGGATCCAATATTCAGCCGTCTTATTGAATATATCAATGTAATGTTGTTACTTTCACTTTTAACTGATCCTTTTAATTTAGGGATCAAACCTCTTTTACCACGTTTAGCGGTCAATAAGAGTCTGTCGCTCATTTCCAAAAATATGATGGTTTTAATAAATAGCATCACATTCAGCATTTAACCAGTTCTCCCAGTGATCAAAGACTCTAGTTATTTACATCTTATCTGCAACTTTTAAGGACAAGCGAAAAACATAAAGCTGCCAGAGAAGAGCACGTGCATTTCAAACTTGGTTGTGTTAAATTCACTCCCACTAAGAGATATTGCAACCCATCCTGTCCTGCAGTCTGAAGCACTCTCTCAAAATGCTTGGAGATTTAGAGGGAAGCGGCTGAACAGATTGTTATGTCACCATTAGAGAGCTGTAATAAAGTCATATTTCTCTTGCATTTTGCATGACTAGAGGGCCCTCCACTCTCGCTTGTCTGCTCCTTTCACATCAGCCTACTTTAAGTGGAGCAGTTCTGGGCTGCAGGTTTTTGCCTCGTTGCCGCCAGAGAGTGTCTGTGCCAGATAGCGTTTCATGATTACACCCAGCAGCTCACAATGTTGTAGACAGCATTATAGCTGGAATATAAAAGTCTTAGGCATCATTAAACATCCACACAGTTGGAAATTAGAAACCAGCTATTCATCATTGGGAATGGGATGGGACTACAAAAAAAATGTGTTGTTTTTTTAATCCCCTCTATGTTTAAACGTGTTTCAACACGATGAGCTACTCGATAAAACACTTCAAACATATCAGCTACAGCTTTGGAATAAATCTGGACAAAATGGACAGATTAAAAAGGTGTTTGGTTTCGTCCCGTGATACAGGAAAGCTGCAAGCTACAAAACATATTTTATTGATTGCCTTCTGCTGCCGAAGAGAAAAAAAAAAATCAGACCTAGCATGCATGCATGATAGTTTGAGGAATACGGGATATTGTAGTGATACTGATAAACTGTGACAATCAAGTGTATGAGTGTATGTATTTCGTTTCCTCTGAGCTGTGAAACTCTAAAGCTGTTCTGACAGATTCCTTTTTTTTTTTTTTTTTGCCAAGAGCCGATGCAAAGCCCCCCGAAAAACTCTTCCATCAAGTTAATGTCGTCCACATTTTCAAGTGATATATCGTGAAAATGTATCTCAAACGTCACCTGGCTTCTCATTAAAAACTGCACGAGTAATGAAAGTTTAGGTAAATGGTAAATGTTTTTCTCCGCTTGTTGCTGAAAAGAATGAGACAACTCAAAGAACTGCATCATGAACAGAATCTAACTGTTATCAAATGAATTAATATGTGACCACCAAGGAATGTATTGACTTTATATGCAACTTTTTTCAATCTTTTATTCATTATTCTTTTGTGGAACAAGTACATTGTCTGATTCTTCAGCTCACATTGTCACCTTTCTGTGGAGAATTGTTTATCAGCTTCCTGACATTTTTGACTAATCGTCAATGCAGAAGACCTTCATTCATTCTGTTCAATGATGTTTGAGAGTTTTATTACAGATACTACCCATGTTTGAAATCCTACTGCAAAAAAATTCCCACAACATGTAGAAAAATGTTGTCTAGGCTTTGATTTTCACACCCTTTAAACCTCACTTTCTTCTTTTTTAAATTTGCATATGTTATGAGGATGTTTATGTGGCTTTCAGATCCGCTTCTAGCTTCACATTGTCATCAAGCCCTCCTTTATAATGATACAAAGTTTAGGGTTATAAAGAACAAGATCCTGAGTTCATGAGAAAGTGAATAAATCTATAATATTTATACTTCTACCCCCGTGCTTCATAGCTGCTTCACCGTTGTTCTCTTGAAAAGATATCTTTAGCCTTACGTTTTCCTTTTTTCTCTAAATCATGAAAACAAACACTTTTGTTGAGTACGTCAAAGATGATCCATCCCATGAAAACCAAATCCTCACTCTCCATAGTGTCTATTCCTTCTGTAATCTAGCCGTATTTGTCCCAGTATTTGCCGTATCACACAACACAACTCTGCTATTTAAAAGCAAGTTACATTAATGATCCAGCTATAATTAGTACATTAGTATAGTCCAGGGGTCGGCAACCCGCGGCTCTAGAGCCGCATGCGGCTCTAGAGCCGCCCTAGTGGCTCCTGGAGCTCTGTCAAAAATGTTTGATCTTTTTTTTCCTTTTTTTCTTTCTTTTTTCTTTCTTTTTTCTTCTTTTTTTTCCTCTTTTTTCTATTTTCTTCTCTTTTTTTCTTCTTTTATTTCTTTTTTTTCTTCTTTTTTTCCTTTTGTTCTCTTTTTTCTTCCTTTTTCCTTTCCTTTTTAATCTCGACATTTTGACTTTTTTCTCGAAATTTTGACTTTTTTCTCAATATTTCGACTTTTTTCTCGAAATTGTACTTCAACATTAATCTCGACATTTCTACTTTTTTCTTGAAATTTTGACTTTTTTGTCGACATTTCAACTTTTTTCTCAACATTTCAACTTTTTTCACGAAATTTTGACTATTTCCTCGACATTTCGCCTTTTTTCTCGAGATTTCGACTTTTTTCTCGACATTTCGCCTTTTTTCTCGAGATTGTACTTCAACATTAATCTCGACATTTCAACTTTTTTCTCAACATTTTGACTTTTTTGTCAAAATTTCGACTTTTTTTCTCAACATTGTGACTTTTTTCTCAAGATTGTTGACATTAATATTGACATTTCGACTTTTTTCTCAACATTTTGACTTTTTTCTCGAAGTGCATAATGAAAAAATAAATCTTCCCCCAGTAATAACTAATATAGAAACATGCAGCATGTGTTGCCTTCATTCTAAGGCTTATACAAGACTTTTCATTTTTTGCGGCTCCAGACATATTTGTTTTTTGTGTTTTTGGTCCAATATGGCTCTTTCAACATTTTGGGTTGCCGACCCCTGGTCTAGTCCAAAGACACATGTTGCCCCGAGATGATTCATATCTCTGTTCTAAAGGAGACAATGTGAAAATGAAGCAGAAACGTGTGACTTTAAGATCTTTATTTGGGATTCAAACCTTCTCCACCAGGTTCCAGTAACCAGTAAACCTTCCAAATCAACTCTTATGAATGCGACTCGTTGGCCTTAAGGATCAACAATCTCTATCTCTTTGATATGCATTCCCTAATGGTTGTACTTTATGAAGAAAAATGACTTGTGTTTAAAGTGTCAGGCTCGTATTACCACCTCTGTGATCCCAACCAAACTTGTTGAAGGATTAGATTAAGCCTTTCTCAAGTGGGCAGGGCTGGTGCCTGGCTCTTCTTTACGTCTCTCTGGGTTTGATTTGAGACAAAACACCCACAGGATACAACTCTGAAGGCATTAGCATTCTCAGCGCTCACTTTAGTTTAAAGTGACAGGGTGCTCAAACTACAGTACATGAGAGTACGAAACAAAATGCCTGCTGCTAACTACAAACAGATTATGTAAGGAACAACGCTGGCCTTATGGCCTTTCGTCTGGAGAAATCACTTTCTTACAATATTTCTCAACACTATAGTGTTACACCTCCTAGGTATGGGGGGACTAATGCCTATCTTTAAGATGTGGTTCAATAACACTCGTATTTGGACGACGACTCCAACTTATAGCTATTACCAGGGGCGAAAATCCCGTTTCATAGTTGGGGGGGACAATAAACAGTAAAATTTTAGAGAATAAATCCAGGGGGAGACAAGGAATAAAAGTTTTAGCCTTCCTTTAATACAGCATTTTGACATTTCCATCTCTATCTTGCAAACAGGCAGAAGACCTTTCTTAGAGCAATACAAAACAATGGTATTAGGTGGAAGGTGGCAATAATACACTGCAAAAACCCAAAATCTTAACAAGAATATTTGTCTTATTTCTAGTTAAAATGTCTCATTTTAGTTAAAAAAAATCTCATTACACTTAAAACAAGACTCATCACTGGAAAAAAACAACAATTTTCACCTGTTTCAAGTAGATTTTCACTTAAACTAAGTAGAAAAATCTGCCAGTGGAACAAGATTGTTTTGCTTATAAGATAAATCTTGTTTCACTGGCAGATTTTTCTACTTATTTCAAGTGAAAATTTACTTGAAACAGGTGAAAATTGTCAAATAATAAGTTATTTTTCTGGTGATGACTCTTGTTTTAAGTGTAATGAGATTTTACTGTTTATTATTATTTTCGATTTCGGTTTCAGCCACAAATTTTCATTTTGGTGCATCACTACTAAATACTACTGCATTGTTCCAAAATTATTAATTCTGTCTCAAATTACTCTAGGGGGGGACAGCTTTACTAATGGGGGGGACTTGTCCCCCCTGTCCCCCCCGGGATTTTCGCCCCTGGCTATTACAGTTTATTGTACCTGAACCTGGGTGTTTATCTTGAATAATCTGCTTGACTTTCATTTCAAAAGTCCCCAACTGAATGTGTTTTACAGTCTGATCATGTGTGAGTTTGAACTTTTTTTCCCTTTGTAGAATCATAAATTGTTCATCTGTGGCTCAGATGATTAATAAAACTAATATTTAAGACTTGTGGTTTTAATCTCTGATATACGGGGAATCGGTTATTTGGCAACAGTTGCACTTTTTAATCAACCTGGTATGAATGGCATGATGCATGTGGGGGTTTCTTGTTTCCTTTAATTATCCCATTGTGCAACGTCAATTAATAGCATGGTCTCGTGTGTTGTTTAAAGGTACACCAGGCTGGAAACAGAGCTCCCGGTCCACTGGGTCCACCGGTGTGAGTAATTTGGCGTAATTACACCAGGGCGAAACCTTTGAAGACCCAGTTTGTGTTGTGACTGAAACAATGATTATTTGAGCTTGTTCACTTGTCAATATCGATTAGGACCGCGACCATTTTTAAAAACCAGACATGACTTTATGCAAATGTTACCATCGAACATTGAAAATCAGCTAAAGGTAAAGAAAGACAGAGTTTAATTATCAACTGTTTATTTGCACCTTCAAAGGATATACAGGAGCGTATTTGACTCTAGCTGCAGGGCGACATCGTCTCGGTGACAAACGCCGTACAACCTGAGCAGACTTGAGGCATGAAAGACTGTAGCTCATAACACATGATACAGATTAAGTTTAGAGAAATCTGGGTGCCTATTAACACCACTGTTTGATCTCAATGGCACAAATTGATGCAAGGTGAAGAAATTGTTGCTTAATTATGATTGATGATGACAAGAAGAGGAAATGTTTGTGCCGCTAAAAAACCTCAGTGAAAAGGTTGTTCCTTATTTATTTTTTTTTTTTTTCGTTTTTTTTTTTTTTTTTCCCAAAACAAGCTTCACAGCAGGAGCTTTGAGAAGTTGTGAAAATTATTTAGGCCACAAATAGTATTTCTAGTAAGAGGGATGAAAACGCAGCTCATCTCACGTTGCACATTTTCTTGGACCACATGACAATGGATTTTGAAATAAATACAGAACCCAATATTTAGCAGATGGAAATGCGGTGATATTTCAGCCTTCGCTTTGTTACATAAATGCATAACAAACAGACCCCTTACAGCTTTTTTTTCTTCTTTTTAATCGGTGCTTTAAAGATGAGATTAAAGGTTCATCTTTTACATTCAGCTTAAAGAAAAGACCAAACCACAACTGTACATACTTGGCTTTTATGTAAATGTAAGCCTCTTTTATTTTGAACTTCGTATTTCAAATATCAAGACATTGATAAAGCTCATGGGCAGCACGGTGGCTTAGTGGTTAGCACTGTTGCCTCACAGCAAGAAGGTTCCCGGTTCAACTCCCAGGCCCGGCAGGGCCTTTCTGTGTGGAGTTTGCATGTTCTCTCCGTGCTTGCGTGGGTTTCCTCCGGGTACTCAGGTTTCCTCCCATATTCCAAAAACATGCATGCTAGGTTAATTGATCATTCTAAATTGCCCGTAGGTGTGAGTGTGTCTGGTTGTTTGTTTATTTATTTAGATCCCCATTAGCTGCAGCAGAAACTGAAGCTATTCTTCCTGGGGTCTTAACAAAAATAATGCAATACAAAAGAAAACAAATTAGAGAAAAGAACTTAAAAAATAAAAAAAAATACATATGTATACACACATATATACATACATACACACATACTCATCTATTATATAATAACACTACTATGCAATAATACCATTATATCTCATGTACTAAAACAATCATATTACATATACAACTATTCCATACCGAAACCATTACTTGGATAGATGTTTTTTAAGTAATATTCTGAATTGATTATTGTTAGAGAGTTTTACATGATTGGGTAAAGAATTCCATTCTTTCATTCGTTTGATGGCATTAGATCTAACCTTAGGTAGTGCAAAATTTCCAACAGTTGCATGTCTAGTCTTGTGACAGTGATTTTCTGCACTAAAAGAGAGGTTTTCAAACAAATCATATGGCTTTTTTAAAACAGATATGTTTCTTATCACAATCAACAGTGAGTATATGAGTCTGTCTTTGTCCAATAACCAGTTGAGTTTCTTGTGCATAGAGATGATATTTGTCCTATTGTCGCACTTGAGAATAGTTGTGGGGACTAGTGTTGTAGTAATATGCATTGTCCCGTCTAAATAAACTTTGAAATAAATATTTGAAGGAACCTCTCAACCCAGACAGCTCTGTGCACCAACAGCCATGTGTTTTGTATAAGTAACATATATGTCGTATGTCACTACTTCTGCTATTTGCGTTTCTATTCCACAATTGTGCACATTAGGGTTTCTGCATCGTAACACTGTAACCGGCAAGAAGTATACATGGATGGTGTTTAGTCATTTAGCTCAAAGGGTAAATTATCCAGTTATATATGTATGCATTTGCCCACCTCTTAAATTTTAATGCAAATATTTTTTTCACAATTTCTTAAATATTTTGTCATCAGTTTGGAGTCTTTCAAAAAAAAAAAACTCAGTTTATCAGAAAAAGGCTCTGGTACAAAATATCAAAACAGAGACAACACTGTTGCTGTTTTTCAAAGGAACTAATCATACGTGTAGAAAAAGTTAGCCAGCTAACCAAGAAAACAGAGGATAAAATGCCCTGCGTATTCTCATTCGGACGGGATCCCAACAAAGTGTAAAAAAGTCAGTTTATAGAGCGACAGATTGCCCGGATTCTGAATGCTGTCAGTGTGCTGCGCTTTGAGGTGCATGGTGTGAAGTGCAGAGTCAACATTTGCAGAAGTGAGACTCCTTTACATGTGCTCGTATACTGCTTCCCTGTGCTATAACTGTACTTTCAAGCCAAGCCGACCACTTTGAGCCCACCCAAAAAGTCAAAGAGTACAGCTCATTCACCATTGAACTTAGATCGCATGTGCGTTCATTCATTCATTCATCACTGTTATTCTGTTATTTTCAGATGAGTTGGAAATATCTTTTCAACAGAGGGTTTTGCTGTTAATCAGCTTAATTTAATCAGTGTTCATTCCACCAAAGCTTTCCTTTGTCTCATGGGAGTAATTGACATCCAAGAGATTTCAGTCTGCAACATTGTTCTCCAAGAGTCTCTTAAAGAGTTTTAGTTTTATAAACCACACACACAAACACACTGCATACAGAGAACAGGATAGAGTAATCATTTAAATGTAAAGTGAATTATAGATACACCTGTCTAAAACGTTGGCTGTCAATCAGAGGTGTCTTCAGTATTCACATTCATTACTCAGGTAGAAGTATAGATACTAGAGTTTAAAAATACTCCTGTACAAGTTGAAGTATCAACTTTTTTACTCAAGTAAAAGTATAAAAGTACTGGTTTCAAAACTACTTAAAGTATAAAAGTAAAAGTAATGTAAGGGGGAAAAGAGCCATTAAGGACAAAAGCCATTGAAAATGAATGCATCTTAGTATAATGCAAATATATTAAAGAATCATATGTGTGTACTATTGAGCATTAACATGTGTTTCAGAGAGCAGGAGATATGATGACTAGTTGCCTATAAGTATTGTAATGGTGCAAAAAGTCAAACTTCAGAAGCATGTTATCATTTATCCTAACCTTTATTGGAATGTACAGTAGGGATGGGCGGTATGGACTAAAAAAATGATCACGATAATTTCTGGCATTAATCCCGATAACGATAAAAGAAATACCAATACAAAAACGTAATCGACGGGAATTTATCCTTCCTTCTTTCTTTCTTTCTTTCTTTCTTTCTTTCTTTCTTTCTTTCTTTCTTTCTTTCTTTCTTTCTTTCTTTCTTTCTTTCTTTCTTTCTTTCTTTCTTTCTTTCTTTCTTTCTTTCTTTCTTTCTTTCTTTCTTTCTTTCAGGCTCATTTCTTTCTTTCTTTCTTTCTTTCTTTCTTTCTTTCTTTCTTTCTTTCTTTCTTTCAGGCTCATTTCTTTCTTTCTTTCTTTCAGGCTCATTTCTTTCTTTCTTTCTTTCTTTCAGGCTCATTTCTTTCTTTCTTTCTTTCTTTCTTTCTTTCTTTCTTTCAGGCTCATTTCTTTCTTTCTTTCTTTCTTTCTTTCTTTCTTTCTTTCTTTCTTTCTTTCTTTCCTTCTTTCTTTTTTTCTTTCTTTCTGGCTCATTTCCTTCCTTCCTTCCTTCCTTCCTTCCTTCCTTCCTTCCTTCCTTCCTTCCTTCCTTCCTTCCTTCCTTCCTTCCTTCCTTCCTTCCTTCCTTCCTTCCTTCCTTCCTTCCTTCCTTCCTTCCTTCCTTCCTTCCTTCCTTCCTTCTTTCCTTCCTTCCTTCACGTACGTTGTGCATCGATTTAACACAGAACCATAAATCAGCTTTACACAAAACCGTCATCAACGGGAATTATTGTTTTTACCACGAGATGATAAATTCTTACAGTGGGGAATTTTTTTGACGGTTTATCGTGAACGCTAAAATATCACCCATTCCTAATGTACATCCAAGTTTAGTTGCAGGAATCTGAGGGAACGGATGTAAGAACAAAACTGGACAAGAACATCTGAAACAACCACAACCAAATTCACTCTATCCAGATGGAGCAATTTAACTGGATACTTTTTATTTAAAGGCCGAAATGAAATGGAGTAACGAGGCTGTTTTTAAAATGTAAGGAGTAAAAAGTACAGATGATTGTGTGAAAATGTAAGGAGTAAAAGTAAAAAGTCGTCTGAAAAACAATTACTCCAGTGAAGTATAGATAACCAAAATTTCTACTTAAGTAAGGTAACGAAGTATTTGTACTTTGTTACTTGACACCTCTGCTGTCAATTCAATTCAGCTTTATTGATATGGCGCCAAATCATGACAAATTTCATCTCAAGGCACTTCAGATGACATTTCCGTATCTATCACCGGCCCAGCGCCGTTATTAGCAGGTAAAGCTCTCCCCCCTCGTGCCCAAATGTGGTTGTGTTTTTCTCTTGAAGGAAAAATGGGCAGTTAAAGACCAAATTGGAGACTTTAGACCTGTAGACCACAAAAAAAACTACAGTGAGTGGCAGTTGAGTGGTTCGGTTGATTATACAAATGCCTTTCAATGGACTGACTTTCATACACTTTCATACAGTTTTCAGGTCGAAAAATGTACAAATTACAAAGATACTTCTGGGACCTCTGCTGTCATTTCTTGGTTTCTTAATGGTACGTATCAATAGCACCATATATGCATCTATTATGAGCTAATATCATCCATTAACCTCAGCATAAGGAGATCTTTTGCACACCGAGAGCAATGCAAAGTAAACCCTGCAGAAAACTGACAATATGGAACACATTACTTTAAACACATCCGGAGCACATTAGTACAAGTACATTTGTGTGCGGCAACGGCCCCGGGCAGAATATTAGTGTGAGTAAGAGTGCACTGCACAAGAGATCCTGCCTATTAGCAAATGCATTGAGCTTAACCACAAAGACACCTCTTGTAGATGTTTAATGGTAAATGGTCTGCACTTATATGGTGACCTTCTTAACCTTGTCTGGGTTCTACAAGTGCTTTAAAATGTATTTTTCATTCACTCAAACACTCATTCAGCACCATATTATATATACTCGTATACATTATGCACTATATACAGTATAATAATTTTATTTACTACTCTACCACTAAACCACAGCTGCACCGTGGTTACATCAAAAGATAAAGAAATGTAATTTTTCCAAATGTGTCTTTATTTTATTCACTGTTAGTTAAAAACATGTCTCCATCCAAAACTGGACATATGGTGCTTATCATTTTAAAAACAGTTTGATGTTCTATGATTTGGAAATAAAAAAAAGAAAATAATAAAAAAAACCCATAACTGCTTTTATACTTCCCAGGGAGATCAAAGATTTCATCATCCTCCAACAGCCTCAATTGAGCACGAAGGATTTTCCTGTGACTTGGTGTCTAGAATAACTCTTTAAATAAAGAATAAAAGCAATCTGCTCTTGTTTCACTCAGTCGACCTTTTCCTTCCTTGTTGCCAGGGGGATGACCAAATGCATTTCATATGCAAGCATCACGCTCCGCTGCCTCCTGAGCGCAGCACTGAATCATGTTCCACTTCAAAAACGTTAATTTTACATTTTTAATGACTGGCTGATGGCTTAAGTAAGTGAGCACTGCTTACAAGGGAAGATGTGATGTTCTGGAAATCCTCCTCGTCCTGGATTAAATGATGTCTCCTGGTGAGTGAGGGGGGAAAGAGGTTCTATTTGCTCCTGTTAAAGAAAGAAAAGCGGTTCAAAACTCACAGGGAACATTGTTATAAGCTTGTTTTTATGCTGAATATTAATGCTAAAAGCTGTGCATTTTAACTTCTTTTTCATTGTAGCCTAATGTTATTATTGCACAATCCTTGCAATGAGCTTACTGCAGTGCAGTCGAGAGATTCCTCAATTTCATGGCTGATTTGCCTGATGCCAGGATTATCTCTTGTTATTTTAAAGCAAATAATACAAGATTATGACTTAATGGGATCAGTGAAATCAGCTGGAAGACAACGTGGTTCTGTCTCAAAGAAATATCAGCAAATGCAGCTCAGTCCATGGACTCCAATCACTGCTAACATGAGATACTTGACCAAAAGTGTACATCTTAAGGCAACATTTATCTTCACAAAAGCCTTTAAAACAGGTCACAACCAATTTTTGCAACGGCCTGAAAAGAATTCTGCATATTTTGTGTCAAAAAGAGGGCGTTTTAACATCCCTCATCAATTAATTAAGCAGGTTATAGAACAAATTTAGCTTTTGTTTTGGTAAAGTAATTAGCTTGCGCACAATACTCTCATATCCAAACGAGCGGCTCCTTTTGAAAAAAACAGGGCAAGAAAGCAAAAGCTCCGCCTTCCCCAAGGTCAGTGCCCACTCCTGCCTGGATTATAGCACCAAAGGAATCCTGGGAAGCGTGTATTGATTTGGCCTGACACTTGCTGCCACATTTAGCTTGGCCGCTGCTGACTCGCAAGGGCTTCAAGCAGTTATCTGCCATATCCTCTACTATCTTTAAAGAGCAGTGAAAAATTACCTCATGCCATTGGAGATTTATCATCACATAATTAGCTCAGTGCACCTAACAGCAGATCTCCACTGACTATAAATACAAGCTTAAAGTTCATGTGCACAGGACTATGCGTAATTAACTTGTTAGCATGAGCATGCTGTGATGGAAACACTGACCTTTCTAAACTGCATTTGTTTTAAAAAATTGTCTAGGAGCTGTGTTGTTCTGGTCTGATATCGGCTGGATGCCGTGAACCCACTGTGTGATGCATAAGGAAAGAGAAATAAGTCGTCGTGCAATTATGCGTGTCGCATTTTGTAGATGGTGCTTCCCGGGTCGTAACTGTGCGGTATCTGCGGGACACGAAGACACCGAGATATAAGCTAAAACCAAACCAAACCATCTCATATCCATAATATGGACCCGTTGCGGTGACTGCTGCTGGTCTCAGGCAACGTTTACACATAGCCGGGTATTTACAAAAACGGATATTTCCCCCTCTACGTTTTGAAAAATATCCTTGTTTACACGAACCCGGATAAATACGCTGTTAAGGTGCTATGAGCATCCAAACCTGCAGGGGGCAGTGTAACAAGAAGATAAAGTCATGCTAGCCAATCAGAATCCTGGAAAAAAACGTCAACAAATGACACGTGTGAAGCCTGAATAATATGGTTCCGCGTTAAATCGACGGCGTAGCCTACGTACGGTGCGCGTCGCCGCGTAGCCTACGCCGTAGGCTCTGCGTTGGTGTAACGTGGAACCATAAATCAGCCTTGACTGCCAGTTACTTCCAAGACGGAACGAGAGTCTTTCGTTTGGAGTGACAGAGAAGTGGAGTTACTTTTAAGTGTAACTTTAGAATATAAAATAGGTAAAATACAAGAAAATATTGACGGTGGCTAAACAAATTGTAAACACAGGTCGCACACATGATATTGATGATGTTTCTGTTGCATAATGTGACGTTCTGAAGCCTAAATCTCTGTTTCCCTCCGTTTACAAGCAAACGTGAAAACTGAGTTTTTGAAAATCTCCACTTTGGCCGGAGTTTTCAGAAATTATCGTTTTTGGTGACTTTGAGATTCGTTTTCGTGTAAACGAACGTCCAAAACGCATGAATAAGCCACCGTTTTTGCTCCGTGCAAACGGGGTCACAGATGAACCACCAGCAACTGAACAAAGTCCATCTGCTAAAACAGTACATGTTGTTAAAATGCTTGATAGCAAACATGAGGGAGGGTTCAGAGGTGGTGGTATTGATATTTTATATACAAATAGCAGCAGGATATCACTCATACAGTGTTTCTTGTCTTGTGTGGTGTAGTAACTGGATGTTATGGCACTTGTACGTTTGTTACCCATTTCTAGGACCCCGTACAAGGAAACACATCACTAAAGTTACACAGTAAGTTACGGCGATACACTTAAATTTATTATTTAAGTAGTTTGAGTCGTATTTCACATTTGTTTCCACAAGGACGCAGCCATCTTGGAAGAAGTCCAATTGTGCTGTTTTACGAACTCACTATGTGCTTCATTGGTTTGAGCGAATGTGCATCGCGAGTTATCTTTATTGCCAGTATGAATAAAGGGTATTAAAAAAGATAGTAAAAAAAAATTAAAAAGGCTCATTTTGTATTGACTCTGGATGTGCAAATAAGTATTCCCAAAAAATGGACAGAAGTAAACCAGTCCATCATCAAGTTCTTCCTCTGAGCAAGCCTCAGGCCCCGTTTACACGGAGCAAAAACGGTGGCGTTTTCAAGCGTTTTGGCCGTTCGTTTACACGAAAACGGAGCTCAAAGTCACCAAAAATGATCATTTCTGAAAACTCCGGCCAAAGTGGAGATTTTCAAAAACTCACGTTCACTTTCACGTTTGCTTGTAAACGAGGGAAACAGAGATTTAGGCTTCAGAACGTCACATTATGAGACAGAAACGTCACCAGCATCATTTGTGCGACCTGTGTTTACAATTTGTTTCGCCACCGTCAATATTTTCTTGTATTTTACCTGTTTTAAATTCTAAAGTCACACTTAAAAGTAACTCCGCTTCTCTGTCACTCCAAACGAAAGACTCTCGTTCTGTCTTGGAAGTAACTGGCAGTCAAGGCTGATTTATGGTTCCGCGTTACACCAACGCAGAGCCTACGGCGTAGGGTACGCGGCGACGCGCACAGTACGTAGGCTACGCCGTCAATTTAACACGGAACCATATTATTCAGGCTTCACATGTGTCATTTGTTGACGTTTTTTTCCAGGCTTCCGATTGGCTAGCATGACTTTACGCTTCTCGTTACACTGCCCCCTGCAGGTTTGGATGCTCATAGCACCTTAACAGCGTATTTATCCAGGTTCGTGTAAACAAGGATATTTTTCAAAACGTAGAGGGGGAAATATCCGTTTTTGTAAATTCCCAGCTATGTGTAAACGTGGCCTCAGTCGTCTGATCACCATGAACTGCCAAGATCCAGCTGAATTGACCACTTTAATTTTCCTGATTATGAAGAGATGGGAGGCTTTGATGAGTGTGAGAAGTTTGTTTTCCAAACTGCAAATCATCAGAGTTCAAATTCAGTGGTTACAGTGTCAGGAATACCAACACAGGAGTGTTTGCCGAATTGATGCTTCTCTCTGAACATGTAAACAAGCTGCCCAGTCAGAGGAGCGAAAGGCAAATGTAATACTTCCTGTCCAGTTTAATTCATTAGGCAGATTTAGGTTTATGGGCAACACGAGCAGCTGCCTAAGGTTAGGTGTTGTCCATCATGACAGCAGCCATGCCAGAGTGGAAATCTGAATGAAAAGCACTGCAAACATTTCCTTTTAGCACATACTAGATACTGCCTAGCAGACATCTGAGACCATCCTAGTTAGTCAGCTGTCACATACACTAAAGGAAGGTGACAGGGAAGGGGCAAAGTGTAATACATCAGTTTTAGAGCACAAAACTAATAGTGTTAACTAAGGCTTCATTGGTGCTAGTCTGTTCTGTGAAAAAATATTGTCATACTTTCATTCTCTGAATGTTTTTGGGCATCATCATCATACAGTGACAATTGACTTTTGCTACAGTTCCAGTCTGGACGATTCTCTATCCTACAACCAAAAGGTCAAGTGTGGGAAAACCGAAGCAGGGGCCACTGTCTTTCAAACTGTTTTAGCTTGGGGGCATAGTATATCTAGTAAAATAAATAAATAAATCTGGACAACTGTCCACTTGTCACTGCCTGACTGAGTCTTGTTTTGACTTAAAATGCACGATTTGCTCAGGTGGCAACTATAACACAGAACACAGGGCCTGGATTACAAAACACAAGACACAGAGGAAATATATTCCCGCTGACAGCCAAAACCTGTTTGTCAGTATTTCCACTCACAATCCTTCCTGTTTGACCGACATTTAACATTAAATATTGCAAGTGATCTTACCAGATCTGTGTGTGGTTGCTACGATAACCTATGCGCACATAATAGATGTAAAACCAAAGTGGAGCATTTGCTACAGGCTTTGTTGCTTTCCCAAATGGTAATTTGGAGCTGGTGAACAGATTTTTTACAGATCACTAAGTGCCAGAGACAGAGTGACATGTTCTGTGCTACATTATTTCTGGTAGCTGTTGTTAGCTAAAGGACAGCTAAGGCTAGCTAAAGAAGGAACACCCTCCTTTCTGTAGTTAACTGTTTCACATTGATAATACCATAAAAACCACTTGAAATCTTATTTATGCAACCAGGCGGTTCAGGTTGTGACATATCTTTGCAAATCCGGTTGGAAATGCAATTGAAACCACCGTTAAAATGCTAAAAACCCAACTTTTGCTGACATTTTGTAAGTAGCCTTAAACAGCATCCATCTGTGCCCACTTATTCCTGTGTAGGGTCACTAAATTCAGCTGGAGCCCATCCCGGCTCTCTTTGGGCAAAAGGCGGAGGTACACTACACTCTGGACAGGTCACTTGTCTATTGCAGGGACCTAACGCAGCAACTACAAACATTTAATTAGGGTTGTCCCGATCAGGATTTTTTAGCTCCCGATCCGATCACTTGAGTTTGAGTATCTGCCGATCCCGATTTTTCCTGATCCGATCACTTTTTTTGGCTCCTGATACATTTCCGATACTTTTTCCCGATCAGATACATTTTGGCAATGAATTAAAAAAAAAAAAGAAAAAAGAGGACTAAAACTAAATGATCCCAAGTTTCTTTTATTGTACATTGGAGAACAACAAGGGCATTTATTTCAACAAAGCTTATCAGCACTGGTGCCACAAAATGGAAAAACTTGAAATTGCAAACTAAAACAAAAAGTGCATCCAGTCAAACTCACAAACACAAGAAAATTAAAATACTTTTTGGCTTAACCTTAGTGCAACATTCTGAATGACATGAAATGAATAGCAGCAGCTTAATGCAACATGAACATACAGTATATAAAATTTCACAATTCAAACATGTAAACCATGTTAGTTTCGCTTACTTTGTGCCACCGGCCAGAAGTGACGTTAAATGCAACGATATATAAAACTATTTAATATATACAGGACTGTCTCAGAAAATTTTAATATTGTGATAAAGTCCTTTATTTTCTGTAATGCAAAAATGTCATACATTCTGGATTCATTACAAATCAACTGAAATATTGCAAGCCTTTTATTATTTTAATATTGCTGATCATGGCTTACAGCTTAAGAAAACTCAAATATCCTATCTCAAAAAAATTGAATATTCTGGGAATCTTAATCTTATCAGCAATATTAAAATAATAAAAGGCTTGCAATATTTCAGTTGATTTGTAATGAATCCAGAATGTATGACATTTTTTTTTTTTTTTTTTTTTTTTTTAAATTGCATTACAGAAAATAAAAGGACTTTATCACAATATTCTAATTTTCTGAGACAGTCCTGTATTAAAAACATTAATAAAACTAGGTATGTCCCGATACTTTTTTGGCCGATACCGATGTTCTGAAAATGCCGTGATTGGGCCCGATCGATCGGGACAACACTACATTTAATAATAGATTTTGATTACAAGTAAAAAGATCCAAATATAACAGTATATTCCATCATCACCCTGTTTTTGTTATGGTTCGTTTGCTGAGGACCCAAGTGCAGGAGAGCAGGAGCCAGGAGTTCACAACAAAAAAGGGTTTATTCACAAAAAGGCAAAAACAAAGCGCTGCCGAGCAGGATCAACAAAAAACCAGGATGAGGAAAACCGACGAGGAGACATGGAGGAAGAACCAGTACAGACCGACCTGGAACAAAAGGAATGACAAGACCAGATATACACAGGGGATAACGAGACATGACGAGACACAGGTGCAGACACAATCAGGGCAAATGGGAAACAGGACGGACAGAACTGAAACTCAAACTGGGGGGAAGTGTCAAACCCTGACAGTTTTTAAGAAAAAGACCCAAAAGGAGGCACATAAGAAAAGTTGTGTTATTTTTTTTAAACTTTTTTTCCCCCTCCAGCATGGTAACCCCCTTTTTATTATTCCCTCTCATGTTATCATTCTTTTCCATTTCAGTGTGCCAACATTATATACTTTGTAAAATAAATGGAGACCACAAGCGTCCAGTCTGCCTGCGTACTTGCTTGTATGGGAGCTTACGCAGCAGTAGGCAGGTCATCCTGACAGCTTCTCATCGCAAACCTCTCCACCTGTAGAAATGTTCTCAGTGAAACCACAAACTCCTCTATGTAAACCGACAAAATGTTGCTTCAGAGCGAGATTGCTTTCATTAAAATTTTGAAACACAACATCGTCCTTGGTGGAGGATACGCTCTCCGAGCACTTTTCCATTCCGCTGTGTAAAACAATGAATACTTTATTTTCCTCTTCTGCTTCAGTCAATCCGTCCACAGCTACAGCATTTTAAATCCATCATCCTTTGTCATACTTCAGTAGTTGCATTGCACAAGATGTCATCTTAAGCTTACACACCACATTTTATGCGGTGTCATGTGCAAATTGAACTCCTAACATGCCCAGCGTTAACATTTCTACTCAGCTGTAATCATCTCATCACCCTTTATCGTTGCTCTGCATGATCTCTGACAAAGAGCAGCTCTTGGCAAATGTTAGGCTGAAACCATCTGACACTTTACCCTTTGGAGTACCCGTAGGCTTTAAGTGGCCAAATGCCATTGTACTTTATTTGTGTTATGGCACTTCTACGCCCTTTAGTCTGGCACTCTAGTCAAGCAATTGTTAAGGCTAAAGCTCCCTTTTCCTCTGCAACTGTCCGCCAGATCTGATTTCCCTTTTAATGTTTTCCATTTAATTTAATTCTCTGGGCAACTGTTGTAGGAATCGCGAAGCATCTTCTTCTGCATTTGTGTCAGGTTTAAATACAGTTGTGGGACCGGGCTGGATGAAATGAGAAAAGACAGCTTCACAATTGCCATGGGTGTTATTCTAAGATAAGGCTGGAATCAGAAGTTTTGTCGGTTTCAGTTAACCAGGGCGCTTCTTAATGGCTTAAGCCAAGCATCAGTGCACCCAGCGAAGGCTCTGAGATATTGCTGCATGACAGCTAAAGTAGTTCAGCGCATCACGGACATGTACCCAGCCTAAAGAGCCCTTAGGCTTTCTCTTCTTCATGACTGACTTTTAAGTGTTTTATCCCTGGGACATAGCAATAATGTGCATTAAGATCACGAACACTTATTTCAGTAGTGCTTTATGTTTTATTCTGGCCTTGGATTTGTCTGTGTCTAGACTATGTTTTGCTGATAATAGCTCACATGGGAGAATCGCTTATGAGAGGAGATTTCAGTTAAAGGACGGTAGCATTACCCAAGACTTATATTATTGCCTAAATAAAAAATATCACATTTGTATTTTTCATGCCTTAAAAATACAAAAATAAAATAATGTATTTATTAGGCACATACAGTAGATCTAATAAGATTGTACTCATCTGTATCTTTTCTCAGATCCCAACTGGGCTGGGTGCTTTCATGAAACTACTCTATTTAAAAAGATGTTGTTTCTGGTGTATGTGCTAGAAATTAGTATTTTTTCTTCTATGTTTAACAAATATACAAACAAACATATATACCGTACACTGTAGCAATTTTCAGTTTACAGCGACCATTAACTTCAGTTTTACTAGAGCAGGAGAGAAATGTGGACACTGTTTTGTAGGATTTATGCTGTAAACAGTTTTAATATCTCTGATTTGTTGCAATTTTGAAAAAAAAAAAAGTCTAACTTTAATACAATTATCTGTACTGGGGAATACGGATGTGCTGTTGATCTTATAGATTCTGCAAAAGGTGCATCCTATTACAGTGATACATGACTTTATTGGAGCACAAAAAAAGACATCAATAATGCATAAAACAAAAAAATGTTCAGCACGCTAAAGGATGTTCCTCAACCAACATTCTTGGATTCAACAGCAGGGTTTAAAAAAGACCTAAGCTTCCACGTAAACTGGAACTTTAAATCAGGATCTCTGTGATTTAAGCTGCCAAAACTGCTTGAGTTGCATGATTTGTGTTAATTCTGTCATTTGCCAAAATGTTTCTATTTGTCTTCATTCTGATTTTTTCTTTCATTATTACCAATAACAGCACCCGCAATAAGTGATGATTGAGCCGCCTTTTGAAAATGGATTCATATCAAACTCAAGCTTTCATTTTTGCAAAAATCTTCACATGTCATATCTTCATTTTTAGTTTTTTTTTCTTTTTTCAGGAGTTGTTTGAGTGTGGTGATGTGCGTCGAGTAGATCCCCAGCCTCATCGCATGCCAAAGTGTTCACCTCCATTTCAAGCAGTACAAAACGTACCAAACCAATCACAATGCACCCGTTGGTACTGTTCCAGAGGAACCAGATTAACTCTTTTTATTGAAGAGTATCTGGGTAATGAACCAACCACTCATAGTACCAGACACAAACTGAGAAAATTGGCAAAAGTTGGGCCAGGAAGGGCATCGGATGAAAAACAAAACAGTACAATCATCAACATAATGATCTGCTGTGGTGACAACTAAAAGGGAAAGGCTAAGATACGTTGCTTTGTTAAAGGAGCATGAGGCTCCTTTTAAGAAATGAGACTCTCTAGCGCCACCCTTCACCACGATGGCCGTCGGGGGTACTGCAGCCAACAGTGAAGCCGGCACGGGAGAACGGGGAGAACGTGCATGCAGCGTCATGTGACGTCACATCCACAGGACAGCGCGGGAAACTCGGGCCCACAATTGCAGCACATTTTGCAGCACACAGCCTGTTCAAGGCAACGGAGAGATACACTAGAGGAATCATTCTTTTTGATTTGGAACGCTTCATCTGACATTATTACTAGAAAACTTAAAACGTATACGAATTTTTTTCATAAATCCTGCCTCAAGCTCCTTTAATGTACATAAGTCCATCTCTATGGAAGTGGGGTTCACAGTTACTTAGAGTCCTCAGCCAATTTCATACTACAATAAGATGTGTTTTTTTTGTTTTATTATTATAGAGGCTCTCAAAATAACCATCCAACTCTAGCATTCTTCCTCCATTCAGACTCAAAAACAGAGGGACAGAGCCGGCATCGATGCACGAGGAGGACATAATAACACACTTGTACTTAACAGTAGATGACTTGAAACAACATCTTGTGGCGAAACATCCACAGGAGTGCAGTTTGAAGTGAGAGTGTAGGGACCAGATGGCCTGCAAGCTCGAGGTCAATAAATTAAACATTTGCTGAGGTACATTCTCCCTCTTTGGCAGGTTTTCCTTCATATTCACTCCACTTGATAAGGGAATTTTATAGAAAAGCTAAATAAACCTGATGTCTCTGAGAAATTCAGGAATCTGTACCACACTGTAAGAAAAGCCCCTAGAAATTACCGTAAAAAACTGTGAAATAGCAACGGTGAAGGACCGTAAATGTTACAGATGAAAATCTTTGTTGACATTGTGTCAGAGTTTGTCTGTCTAACTGGTAATAACTCATTTAATGAAGACATTACTCAAAGAATTCAATGGTAGTATGTAAATCTTTATTTCACAACAAAACGCCGCTATTAATACTACAAAATATATTACACAACACACAATCTTTCAATAAAATAAGCGGAAAAATTCAGTCAAATTACTGTCTTATACTGAGGCTTTTACCGATTAATAAAACCTTTATTTTGATGTTCTCCAGTGAAATGTAATGGGATTAGATGTAAAATAAGCAATGGCTGCACGTAAATTGTACAGGAGAAAATAGCTTTAATGAAGGTATAGTCATGCTAATTTGGCTGAAAATGGATGTTGAATTTACCAGTTTTGTACGTAAATTGTATGATGTTATTTTGTAAAAGATTACAGTTTAAACTTGTCAAATTTACAGGTTGTTCTGTAATGTGTTTTACAATCCGCTGTATCTTTTACAGTATTATTCTGGCAACCACAGCTGCCAGTTTTTTTCCGTAAAAACAGCGTTTTTTTTTTCTTACAGTGCAGGTTTTGGAAAAAAAATAAGGATAAAAATAACAGACAACTTATTCCAGAAAATCGCCCGGTTTTCAACCACACTTGCAATAATTCAGCAGTATTTAATTTTTGAAAAGTGTGCCTATTCTTAAAAAATTAACGTGCACACATGTTAGCAGCAAAGTGGCTCAGTGGTCAGGGCTTCTGCCTCACAGCTAAACGGTTCCTGGTTTGAATCCCAGCAGGGGTCTTTCTGTGTGGAGCTTTTGTGCCCCCGCCCCCCCCTTGTGCTTGCATGGGGTTTCTTCTTCCAACAGTTCAAAAACGTATTAAACTAATTGGTTATTTTTAAACTGCCCATAGGACTGAGCCTATATGTGGCCCTGTGATCCGTCCATGGTTGTTTTCCTGCCTTTTGACCAAAGAGAGAGCTGGGACTGGCTGCCGGAGACCCCCGTGACCCTGAATAGGAAGAGGTGGGCATAAGTAACAGACGGATGGACACACACCTCCAACTTCAAGGCAGTCATGGTGCCAAAGTGCATATGGTTAAGAAATGATATTTTGTTTAGAGAACCAAGGGACTAGCACCAGTGTGTTCACTTTCAAAATATTCCCATGTGGTTCAGGGTCTGCCATCCACAATTACAGAGGAAAAAGATGAATAAAGCAAGCATTAGAACCGCTACGAGTGCCTGCAGGTTTGCTGCTCTGTCCCCCAATTTACACATTTAAACTCCCTTTTCCAAAAAAAGACAAAATATGGTAAACTACACCACCGTGTCCCACTTAAGTTCTGTAATATGTTTATAGAATAGTCTTATTTTTAAAGTAAATGTTAATTCACTCCGGTTCATAAAGTACACACTCTTGAAACAACTCTGAGACGCGAGGAATGTTTGCGGAAGTGGCGGGAATTAAAAGGTCACAAGGTTTGGACAAAGGTGCCAGTTCAGTTTGAAAACTTCATGAATCCTTAGGAAATAATATAGGTTACATGAGAATGGCTTCAGCCAGCAGCGATCACAGCCAGTGCACAGAAGAAAAACCAAATAAAATACAGATGAACATCTCAGGTCATACAAAAGTGTTTCGGGTTACAGAGTTCAAAGCACCAACGCCAAGTGAGAAAATGGAAGGAGTGTAATTCAAAGCCTGACAATGTGCAAAAACTTTCCCAAATCTGACACAATGAATTTAAGTTAATGTGAGAAAGTCTCTATTTCTCTCTCTTCAGTCATACACAGGAAAGGCTCCAGGTATTGTCATTACCTGAACACATACCCTCTCAAACTGGACAAATCCTGCAGCCTGAGGATGATGAATTGGAAGGAGATATTAGAGCGATATGCTGTTTGATGCATCCTTTTGAAAATGTTGTCATTCACCAAAACTTCAAACTTAAGACCAAGTGAAAAAGTTATGACCAATGTTGTGCTAGTTACTGAAAAATAGTAACTAGTTACCGTTACTAGTTACTTCGTTAAAAAGGAACTCAGTTAGTAACTCAGTTACTTAGACCAAAAAGTAATGTGTAACTATGAAAAGTAGCTTTTTAGTTACTTAAAAAAATAACATTATTTTAAATGCCCCCATTAATTAGACCCTCCAGGAATCCGCGATTCCGTGATTGCGGAATTTTTCGCGGATTTCACGGCTGTCCGTGGATTTACAGACCTTCCGTGGATTTCAATGTCTGGTGCAGAAAAATCACTTTTACTGGGGTTAATATTGCATATGTCCGCGCTGAATATGCGAATTATGCGGGGCTCGCTTGATTTCACCGCATCATCACCGCACATTTTCGCATAAAGTTTGGAAAAAGGGGGAGTGTTGTGAGTGACATATCGGGACGCCCGGTCGCGACGTGCGGGACACGCCCGGGGACCTCCGCACCCCTCACAGAAATCGCCACCCCCCAAACAGCAGCTCTCACCCGCGGGGGTGAGAGGAAAAAGAGAGAGGAAAAAGAGAGTCCACCGGCAGCCCGTCCCACCGCGCAAGGCTGCCGGTGGACTCAGGTCTCCGCGCTGACCGCGCACCACTGCGCCTGCGGAGGCGGAGCTCCCATCCACTTGGGGGATAGTGGCGGCGGACGCGTGGGGTGACGGAGCTCTGTCTCGTCCCCCTCGTCGCGCCGGTGCGCCCGGCAATCACCCGAGCACTGAGCCGCGGGCTGGAGGGAGAGAGGCGGCCGGCCTCCGGGCTGCCACCGCCCCTCTCCTCTCCACCTGCTCTCCTTTTTTTTTCTCTTACGACCTCAGATCAGACGAGACAACCCGCTGAATTTAAGAGGGAAGAGCTCAGCGCCGAATCCGCAACTTCCTGCATATATTGCATATTTTGCAGCTTTCCGCATATTCCGCAACTTCCAGCATATTCCGCAATTTCACCGCATAAAAGCACATAAAAAACCCCCACATTTAATCGCATAATCAATGATTTTAGCCCGCAAAATCAAGGATTTTAGCCCGCGGAATCAAGGATTTTAGCCCGCGGAATCAAGGATTTTTGCCCGCGTTTTTCTGGAGGGTCTAATTAATGCCCCTCTAGCCTTCATTTCAGCAGGTACTGTATGGATTTGCATTGTGCCTTGTGTTCTGCATTCTGATTGGCTAAACCAAAGATCCTCTATACAGAAGATAGCGCATTACCGTAACTGCCAATGGTATGAAATGGTATACACTTCCTGTCTCCTAAGTGGTCGTGGTCACCCCTCTGACCTCACTTCCTGTCTGCTAAGTGGGCCTGGCCGCCCCTCTCCCTACATCATTTTGGAACATACAACACTAGATACAGTACAACTTTCTTCCAAAAAGACTTAAATAATAAAAAATAACAGTATTATTAAAGGAGCTTGAGGCTGTTTTTTTTATTTGCAAAATGTAATGCAAGTCGGTCCCGATTTTCCCGCGCTGGGCTGCGGATGTGACGTCACATGACGCTGCATGCACGTTCTCCCCGTTCTCCCGTGCCGGCTTCACTGTTGGCTGCAGTACCCCCAACGGCCGTCGTGGTGAAGGGTGGCGTTAGAGAGTCTCATTTCTTAAAAGCAGCCCCAAGCTCCTTTAAGCAAAGAAGCAAGTTTTATTTTAGTTTTAAACTTCATTTTATCCGATGGGAAAACGATGAGAGCCAAATCTCGCAAGAGTGTGTTGCTCAGACAGAGACAGGTCTCAAACAAAGTTCATTTTCTCCTAATCTGTCAGTCTGAAAATGTCCATTTTGGTGTCAGAATGTTCAGAAGGTTTGTGGCTTTTGAAAAATGGGTCCCATATTTACTTAGGTTACTATGGGGCGAAGGAATTGGTAATAATCTGTGCTCACGTTCACTTTTCCCATAGGACTCAATAGACTCAGGACCTACTTCCTGTCTCCTAAAGGGGCGGGGCAGTCACGTGACACAGATACAGGAAACACAACCGTAGTGGGCTGTCTCGTTTATTGAACGTCTCTGGCTAAACAGTCTCCCCGCTTCTTCACTTCCTGTGTCAATAACGTTGGTTGATTAGCAACAAGCTGAGAACGGCCAATGAGCTTCAGCAGCAGCTCAAGAAGCTCAAGAACTCAAGAACTCTTTGATGAATCGTTCATTACAGTCTCAAATATAATCCATTGTGGCATGTCGGTTTATAAGAATATTTTTGCCCTGAAGAAAAAAGAGCGACAACAACGACCCATAACTATGTTCTTCTCTGGAAAAAACACACCTGGCACCGCGGCTTTAGGAGAAAAAGACGCTACAGAGCGAGTCAGGATGCAGCGGCAGTCAGAAGTGAAATAAGTGTGAGGCGTTGCTGATCTCCGCAATTTGAAGCCTTCTATAATAATTGTAAAAAAAAAAAAAGGTTGCTACTTCGCTGATTTCAGGATTACTGTAATGACAATATCTCCATGTTGCAAAACTCGCTTTCTCTTGGCTCGCCATGACCGCTCATGTCTTTGAATGCACACACACACAAACACACACACACACACACACACACACACACACACACACACTACGTTTCCTCCGGTCTCCGCGGGTGGGGAAAAAAAGCTTCACTGTAGCTGCAGAAATAACGGAGTAACGCACCGTTTAGTAATGGTAATTGAGTTTAAAAAGTAATGCATTAGAGTATTAGTTAACGCCAAAACTAACAGCGTTACTGTAACGCCTTACTAAATAACGCGTTAGTCCCAACTGGTTATGACCAACCAACAAGTCGAACAACTGAAACACATTGGCATCCATGACGAAGGGAGCTTTGGCAGGCTACAATTTGTGCCGAAATCTAGTAAAGATACACACAAAGACCAAGGACTCTGATATCATGAGACCATTGTAACAATAATTTTCTAAATAAGAATAACTTTCTGTAACAATGTCACTCCCTGAACAGGTGGGTCTAAAATGGTGCTTTTGACAGCAACTGAGAGCAAAGTATGTCACCCTTTCTAACTTATTTCATCCATCATTCATTTTTCTTTGGCGATCAGCTTGTATTTTAAGAATTTGGCCCATTTCTACTCACCTCACTAAAATCTACTGAATATTGAATTAAAACGTGCAATAAATCATTTTGTGTCGTTTACACCACAATATAAAGATCCTTGCGTCTAACAAGGGAGATAAAAAACTGACAAAAGCTGTCCGTGTAAATTTGGGTTTGTGTGTGATATTTGTAGAAACCCTACAAGAGATCAGTATTGGCAGGAAGAACCGTGTTATCATAGCTAAAGTAAGCACTCTTACTAATGAGGTTTGATTATTAAAACCCTGTAAAACCCCAGGGGAATGCTTCACTCAAAACTGGTTTAACACATTGTGCTGTAACAAAATATGACATTTCTCTTCTGCACTAAAGAGGATATGGGCTCAACTTTGTAAGCACATATAATTGTTAACATGTTTTTTTTTTTTTAATTTAATATTTTTATCCCGTGATTTTTGCCCATTTTCTTCACCCAAGTAAGTCCTGGGCATTGCACTGCAAAAACTCAAAATCTTACCAGGGATATTTGTCTTATTTCTAGTTAAAATGTCTAATTTTTAGTCAAAAAAATCTCATTACACTTAAAACAAGATTCATCACTAGAAAAATAACTTGTTATTTTACAATTTTCACCTGTTTCAAGTAAATCTTCACTTGAAATAAGTAGAAAAATCTGCCAGTGGGACAAGATTTATCTTCTCATTACAAGCAAAAAAATCTTTTAGCACAGGCAGATTTTTCTTATTTTAAGTGAAAATCTACTTGAAACAGGTGAAAATTGATTTCCAGTGATGAGTCTTGTTTTAAGTGTAATGAGATTTTTTTAAATGAGAAATTTTAACTAGAAGTAAGACAAATATTCTTGTTAAGATTTTGAGTTTTTGCAGTGTGCTCCTTATACCAACCCCGGGAGTTCCTGCACTGAGCTCAGGTCTCCTTAACCTGAGGAGTGAGCAAGCCGCATCTTTTCACCAGACAGGATGGGGTTTCTCCGGCCGGACGTAGCGCGTTGAAGGATCACGTTATTCCGGCCGGATCCTCCCCACCCCATCTGGCGCCCCGGCTGGCCAGAGGGGGCATGTATAGCCCAGGACTGTTGCATGTTTTTGTGAGGGTAGCTCACATTAGCTACACTTTAAATCTCTTGCACTTAAGCACTTAGCACTTTAAACGTGACGGTCACTTACTGGTATTAATTGTAACATGTTTTTATTTCTTATTGATTTTATCTAGCTTAGTCCTGTTTTTAAATGTTGTCTTTCGTCGCTATATCTTGTCTTCCTTGTTTGCTGGTGTCTGATTTTATGTTTTATGTTTGGCATTGATTTGCCACAGGGACGAATGGTGGAAATTAGCCTATGGCTATAACCATACATGTTTACACTCGTGTTCATTAACATGTACAGTCCCTGTCACTTAATAAATAAATTGAAATTGAAATTGAAATTGAAAGGGAACACGGGGAAAACATGCAAACTCCACACAGAAAGACCCTTTCTCCAACCCCACCCAGGGTTTGGGTGCTGAAGTCATGGGGGAAGTAAACACGCATTCAGCGCCCACAGCATCCCCGGCGAGAATTGAATCCAGGACCTTCTAGCTGTGAGACGGCTGCACTACCAGCTGCACCACCGCGTTTTAAACAGCAGCTACAGTCTTCATGACAAATGCTAAGCTAAAGTCTATCACAGCTGTTATAGTACACCCTGTACAGCTCAGTATCCATCACAGGACCAACAGATAACCCAGTACATGTATGTGCAATCACGTCGACATCCAGCTCAAGATCCCCAACTAACCCAACTTTGATCTGTAGTTATTTTCTGTGTGTTGTGGTGAGCACCCTGTTTGGCCTCCCGCTGATCCTCACTTACTCTGCTGTTGCTGGTAACCATCCTAAACCAATCAGGCACATTGCTGCTTGTCAGGTGACGCCTGGACCAATTGGAGGATGTTTCTTTTTGAATTATTTCCTGTCTAACAAGGCCACGGTTGACCCCACATGGGGATAGACGCATGGGCTAGGTTGATTTGTGTTTGAAGTCTAGAGGACCACTCTGCATATGCACATCTGGGTATATTGCGGTTTAAGTCAGTTTGGAGCTTGAGAAAGTTATGAAAAGCAGACCTCTTCACTGACTGTTATACTTAGGCCCAGTCCCAATCCCCCCCTAGCCCTACTTTTCAGCCCTACCCCTAAATTTTGCACGTTCCCATGAGGGTAGTGGTGTCCCAATTCCTCTTTTCATGTAGGGGTAGTGTGCATAACGAGGGGTAGGGTGTATGAATCTAGCCTTTCAGAGCGAGGGATTTCAGATGCTGACTCCCAGAATGCTTTACGTCATCATTTGCATACTGAATCAAACAAAAAAACATGGCGGACATTTCTCATTTTTTTGTGAATAAAATCAATACTTTGAGTAAATTTCTGCATAAAAATGCGTTTTGATTACATTTCTAGCAAGAAATATATATTTTACTTTCATAATATTCACTCAGTGAATGTACATAATCACTCGCTTGTCCGTTGTTGCGAAGTTTTTTACAGATCTCGCCAGAATAAAGGCTGATTTATGGTTCCGCGTTACACCAACGCAGACCCTACGGCATAGGTTACGCGGCGATGCGCGCCGTACACCGTAACCTATGCCGTAGGCTCTGCGTCGATTTAACACGGAACCATAATTCAGGCTTAATATGAAGCTGCAACGTTTTCAACCTGATCTCACAAAAATCTGTGAAATGCCCAGGACCGCTTACGTACCCGAACGTAAACCACGCAGTGACGTAGCAAGTGGTGTCCCAATCCCTAGGGAAGATTACAAAGCCCTACCCCTTGTGGCTTCATTTTGAGCGTGAAGTGAGGGCTAGTGGTAGTGAGTAGGGTGAACATTGGGATTGGCCCTTAGTAGTTTGCAGTTGATGGGGGTTGGCACTGCAGCTGGAATACCTACTGCTTTAGCACCTATTCCTTAATTAAAAATTACAACCATAACAAAGAAGACAATTATTTTCTTACCTAAAGATGTTTTCATTCTCCCTACTGACTGAGAATCTGATGAACCAACGAGCTCAGCTCCAATGATCTGACTGATCAAAGTTTGCTCATGACAGACGACAGCTGACGGAAGGTTCATGTAATCACCTTCCTTGTGTGTGTATAGTAAAGCATCAGACCAGAGACGCCATCTCCAGTCGGATCGTCAGTTTAATCCCACAGTGTAAGAGTACCGGAGCGTTGAAGAAATACATCAAAACAAATGAAAACAAGAGGAACATGACAACAAACAAGATTCTTCATCGGTGGCTGCAGGTCACATCAAAGCTTGTTAGGCCATGTTTTACAGCGACCTCTGACTGCCACACTGAAGAAACCCTAACAAACTCAGGAAAAAAGTACCACAAAGAACCTCCGTGCACCTCTCAAGTTTATAACCCCCAGCAGTCATTCAACCTGGATGCAGACTCCTATTTTCAAAAGGAAATGACTTACACAAACGAACAGCTGCACGGTTATTTTGAGTTATATTTAAGGATCCCAGGACTATTAAAGTGAAATCACCTTAATCCAAGCAGACCCGTCTTTGTCATGGCTGAGAGGTTTCCTACAAGAATGATTGGTGGGGTTTTGTATACACTTACGCTCGACTGGTTGCATTATCTCGCCTTCAAGTCTTCCCCTGAGAGCTTGTTCAGGGTCTGTAACAAAGAAAGTGGCTTATTATCACCCACTGACGGAGTTGTATGAACATGTATGTTTCTCTAATTGCTGCAGCTTAACAAGCAGATACAATTTGACCTGACATTGACCGATTATTTGAAATGCTGTTTTTGCAGTTATAAGAGCTTGGTAGGGTCCAGGAAGGCTTCTCTTTAAGTATTATGAGAGAAGAAACCAAGATTCACAAAGCATTGGGATCCGGGAAACAAGAATTTCGCTGCGAGCTGTATTTTAAAGGAAAAATTATCCACCCATCTATTATCTATACTGGCTTCTTCTTATTGAGGGTCATGGGGGTCTGCTGGAGCCTCTCTCAGCTCTATTCAGGCCAAAGGCAGGAGTGTTACTCAAATCATTTCTCTCTCTTTTAACTCTTTTCTTAACTGGAGACGGTTTCATATTCTTCAAACGCCTCTTAAATATGCTTTTCTTATGTATACAAGTTTAAAAGGTTGAATTAACTTAATTGTTTGCTGAGTATCAAAGTGTCGGACTGCATTTAAATAGGCTTAAACTATGTTCACACTGATTGCCGAAATCAGAATTTTTGTTTATCTAGATGAATCTATCTGGTCAATTAATCAAGATTATATCTAGATTAATTGACTAACAGTCTCGAAAGCCAAAAACCACATTAGAAAAAAAAAATGATGATAACTATTTGGCTTAGGAAATGTCTGCAAGAACACACAACTTGGATCTGATCATTTGTAACACACAGAGGTGGGTAGAGTAGCCAAAAATTGTACTCAAGTAAAAGTACTGCTACTTCAGAATAATATGACTCAAGTAGAAGTAAAAAGTAGTCATCCAAATAATTACTTGAGTAAAAGTATAAAAGTACTCAGTGAAAAAACTACTCAAGTACTGAGTAACTGTTGAGTAACGTCTGATTTATTTTTTTAACACAACCATTCAAACAGACAAAAGTACAAAATAATCATCTTCTGGCAAATTAAATCAATAAAATAATAAAATAATTAAAATTAATAAAAAATTAAAAATAGCTTAAATTAAAATAATCTTAAAGTAAATTAAAGTACTTTAATAAATAATAAAATAAATAAAATATATCAGAATAAAAAAATAAATTAAGCACAAGTAGCACAAAATTTCAAGCCTTTGTACTTTTCTTTTTTAACCAGGCAGAACTAGAACAAACATGAACTCATAGAAACTCTTGTGTGTGTTTGAGTCTGTGTAAATGTGACAAAACATGCAAAAACAAACATTTTTCCCAAAGAATCACCCAGTGATGTCATGAGATTGACGCGTACGCGGATAAAAGGGATAAAAGAAAAGTAACAGCTCAACGTAGCCTAATGTAGCGGAGTAAGAGGAACAGTTTCTTCTTCACAAATCTACTCAAGTAAAAGTAAAAAGTATAGTGATTCAAAAATACTCCTAAAAGTACATTTCCCAAAACTTACTCAAGTAAATGTAACAGAGTAAATGTAACTCATTACTACCCAGCTCTGGTAATACATAATGTGAACTTTTAGTCAAGAAGGTTGTATATGTCTAAAAATGTCTTATACACTTGTTGCAAAAAGGTCCAGTTCTTGCTCCTATAAAGAGGGAAGGAGCTTAGATCTTGACCCTGCACTTAAAAGAAATGAGATGGACTTTAATTGAACGGGACAGAAGGTCAACAGAGGGTAACGTGAACTTCACTATCTTCCCCCACTAAAACAACACAGGAAGTCGACGATTAAAGAAAACAGTGAGTTAAATGAAGTTTCCAAGGACCAAAGATGCTGGACACAACCGAGGCAAGTAATCAAAACTACAAACAAACATGCAACTCCAAAATTGGCATCCAGAGAAAAACTGACAAGGAGATATAGAGCTAGGCTTTACATAACTAATTAAGAAGTAATTAGGAAATATGAGCAGACTGAGCAGGAGTGAGAGACGGGACTTCCAGAGGGACTGAGGAGAAACAGGTGGAAACAATTAAAACAGAACCCACAATCAGAGGTGAGGAAATACAACGAACGGGAAATACAGCAAGTATTAGACACAAAACAGCACATCCAGACTAGGGCTTTGCAAAACACAGCAGTTGATGGTCAACTTATTGAAACTTAAAAGAAAATTAGATTTAAAAAAGCTCTCTGTCTATTATTAACTAGACCGGGGGTCGGCAACCTGCGGCTCTAGAGCCGTATGTGGCTCTCTAGCGCCGCCCTAGTGGCTCCTGGAGCTTTTTCAAAAATGTTTGACCTTTTTTTTCTTCTTTTTTTCCTTTTTTCTTTCCTTTTTAATCTCGCCATTTCGACTTTTTTCTCGACATTTCGACATTTTTCACGACATTTCGACTTTTTTTGCGACATTTCGACTTTTTGTCGACATTTCGACTTTTTTCTGAAGATTGTACTTCAACATTAATCTCAACATTTCGACTTTCTTCTCAACATTTCGACCTTTTTCTCGACATTTCGACTTTTTTCTCGAAATTTTGACTTTTTTCTCAACATTTCAACTTTTTTCTCAAAGTGCATAATGAAAAAAAATCTTTCCCCAGTTATAACTAATATAGCTACATGCAGCATGTGTTTGCCTTCATTCTAAGGCTTATACTGTAAAAGACTCCAGACATATTTGTTTTTTGTGTTTTTGGTCCTGAACTAGACCATCATTGGAAATGATAATTTGGTTCTGAAGTGACTCAGCTGGTTAAGTAAAGGTTTAATAAAATAGAATAAATCGACTAAATGGTAAAGAACATAAACTTTCCTTACAGATCAAAACAATAGTAACTAAATAAGTTCTGAGTATGTTTTCAAAACAAATGACAATTAATGTTTTCCTGTGTGAGAGTTAATAACTATTTTAACCTCTGATGAAAGTCATAAAAGTCCTTCCAGTGATATTGTGATAGTGATAATGTGTCTATAGATAGTGTAACAACGACACACTGTTACAATGTTGAGGATGTTATAACAAATAGACAAACAAACTGTTTCCACCATAAACTGTATAAAACAATGGACGAAGCATTAGGTCACGTGACCCATTTATTTATTTTATTTATTTATTTATTTTATTTTTTATTTTATTTTTTTATTTTATTTTTTAATTATTTATTCATTTAATTGGTGTCTGAAGAGCGGTTTTGAGTCCCACTCTATGCCGCTCAAAGTTAGCTTTGCTCCCAGCTCCTTCAGTCCAACCCCGCCGAAATATCTGCAGAGCTGGATCAGATGTTGGATGTAAGTTTAACATGTTGACTTGACGGCAAAATTGTTTGAACCAGGTTGTAAATATGTTTATTTCTGCTCTAAAGTCAGACATTTTAACATGGGAGTCCATGGAGACGGACTTGCTTTTGCAACCAGCCCTCTATTGGTCAGTTGAGGAACTGCAACAAATCTTAAATGTTTCCATCCCTTAGGTGTTTGTGGACAAATTTGTTCCCCGGGGATTCTTGCACTATTTATTAAAGCCAGGAGGGAAAAGGAAATGGCTCAAGGGGGAATTATATGTGTGTGAGAGGATTTTAGTTGGATTAATTAACAGTAATAATTGAGTAGAATTTAATTTAATTTTTGTAGTGTAAGTGTGTGTGTCTGTGTATGTATATATTGTTGTAATTTTCTGTAAATATAGATTCGCAATTGTATTTATAAGTATCTTGATCTTAGATGAAAAAAGAGGAGAATTCATGGCCTCTGCCTCAATATATATGGATTGGTACTTTTATATTTTTGACAAAAATAGGCACATGTAAGCAGAAACCTTTCAATTTGTATTCTAGATACAGATTCTAGATTTGTATTTCAACCAGACTGTTTAAGGAGGTTTTTCCCTTTTTTTCTAACACCTCAATATTGGATTTGATCAATCATTCATTGTCTGCAGGCTATGTTGCTACAGAGTTTTAAGGTTGAAAAGCCTTCAGTTATCAGACCTTTCTCTTCTGGAACAGGATTTTTTAGTTTTTGTTAGGGAAGCAGACACCCTCTCTACGTTTAAGATTAAGCTTAAAATTTAACTTTTTGATTAAACTTGTAGTTAGGGATCGCTCAGGTGACCCTGGAACATCTTTTAGTCATAGTCTTATAGGCCTAGATGGCTGAAAGACTTCCAATGATACATTTTACCTAACTAACCTAATGTTGTTGCCACTGTTCTCCTCCCTTTTTTTATCCTCTCTTTCCTCAACCTGGCAGATGGCCACATTTCCTGAGTCTCATTCTGCCAGAGGTTTCTTCCTGTTAATGCAGAATTTTTCCTTTTTACAGTCGCCCAGTACTTGTTCAGAGTGGGGCATTGTTTCGTAGCAATGTTTTGACACCAATTTGTCGGTTACCTTTGCTAGGCAATTAGAATTATTGTTATTAGGGCCCAAGCACTGTCAGTACGAAGACCCTATTGTATCTGTAGGAATTCTTTTTCTCGTTTTTCTCGTTTTTCTCATTTTTCTCGTTTTTCTCGTTTTTTATTTTTATTTTTATTTTTCTGACGAAATGAGGGCCTTTTTGCCCCCTAAACATGCCCCAAAAGTCACCAAGTTTTGCACGAAAGCCAGGCCTGGCGAAAAATTAAATGGCGCAAATTAGCCCCGCCCCTTCTTCTGATTGGTCCATATATAATAGTTCCTATTTTCTGCAATAACTTTTGAATAGTTTGACATAAAAGGTCGTGGGTGGTGTCACCGGACTCGGTTTTGAGTCCTTGACCATAATTGGTGAAAATTGCATGCGCGAGGGCCCGTTCATCACTGCTTGCAGCGTTAATTTTTATTGGGTTTGTACCATTTGGACTACTGTGAAATGAGTTTAAATGTATTCTTTAGTGCAATTCTTTCTTTTTAAGATTTTTCTGCACACAGGTTTGAGAAATCTTTGCTCATAAGTGCGGCGCTTTATTTGTGTGCTATATGGATGTTTTATTCCAATTATTATTTGTTGTGATGAGTGTAACTCCCCATACCACCTTAAAATGTCACTATATGGTTCACCTGTGTTTTCGCCATGATGAGTGATTGTTTTCACCTGTGATCATTACCACACCTGTGGCTATTTAAACGGGTTCCTTTCTCTGTATTGCTATTGCCCTGATGAAGGCCAGATAGGCCGAAACATGTTGGCAGCCGTCTTTGAATAAAGGCTTTTTTATCTTTTTAATCTACCTCGTCTCGAGTCCCTGGATCTCTTGCTTTTATTTTTCCACGTATTCTTTAGTGCATTGAGATGATGTTTATTGTTATTTGGCACTCTATAAATAAAGTTGAACTGAATTGAACTGATTTAAATGCGCTTTTATACACATACAAAGGTAATATTACTTATATTGTGTGTAGGGATCTTATCCACAATATCCCTAAAGTATAAGGACATTTTTTATTATTAAATGGGTCTTCTTTTAGCACCTGCCCTGTCCAGGGGTTCAGTCAATAGCTGCTATGCTAAAATGTTAATTGTTATGGACACTATTGCTCCGATAAAGGTGAAGATTATCTCTGGAAGGAAGAAGTCTCCATGGCGAAATTCCACACTGTTGAAAAACGGAAAAAGAGAGTGTCAGAAAGCTGAGTGTAGATGGGGTCAAACAAATCTCCAGGTTCATTATGACATCTATAAAGAAAACTTCACTATTATAATTTACAACTGAGGAATGCAAGGAAGTCCTACTTCTCTGATATTATCGGCGAAAACAGTCATAATGCTCGGGCCTTTTTTGCTACAGTTGGTGGGCTAACAAACCCTCCTGTGTCAGCGGCAGAGGTGGAAAAAGTACAAAAATATTGTACTAAAGTAAAAGTACAAATTTTCTGCTTTAAAATTACTTAAGTAAAAGTAAAAAGTACCCATTAAGAAAATTACTTAAGTAAAAGTATAAAAGTACCTCAACTTAAATATAATAAAGTACAAAAAGTACATGGGTTAAAATGTACTTAAGTACAAAAGTAAAAAGTACAAAGTACAAAGTACAAAATTCAAAGTACAAAATTATTTTCAAAAGGATTGCAAAGAAATGAAGAATCCAAGAATTTGCTTACAACTCTAAATAATGGTGATATTATTCTGACCCCTTTAGTGTTTGTTTCCATTACCCCATTTTAATTTCTCCCTTTGCTCATCACTGCTGCTGTACCCCATTGGCCCCGCTGACAGGTCCACCCCCAGCCTGTATATGCAGTGACAACATTAAGCAACCCCAGCTGATAAAGGATGAGACTTTTGAACTTTTAAATGCCAAAACCACCTTAGAAGGGGTGGAATCAAAGAATGGTGCGCATGGACACGCGTCGGCTGCCGCTCAAGGCTGATTTATGGTTCCGCGTTACACCAACGCAGGGCCCGTACCCTACGGGGAGGCTCTGCGTCGATTTAACGCGGAACCATAATTCAGACTTCAGTCCTCCTCGGTACTCGACGCGACGGCGGTTCCTCCGGCCTTCCGGCCGCCTCTGCGGCGCAACTCTCCCGGGAGCTGCGGCTCCTTCTCGGTATATTCACGCGCCCCCCTTCCTTCCCGTCCGCCTCATGGTTCCGCGTTAAATTGACGCACACCTTACGCCATAGGCTACGGCGTAGGGTGTGCGTCGCCGCGTACCCTACGCTGTAGCTCTGCGCCGGTGTAACGCGGAACCATAAATCAGCCCCCGCTGTGCTGTTCTTTAATTTGTAGCGAGTAACGACGTGTCCAATTTTAAATGTAGCGGATTAAAAGTACGATTATTTCCTTGAAAATGTAACGAAGTAAAAGTAAAAGTACAGAAAAATGAAAGTATCAATAAAAGTACAAATTCTCAAAAATCTTACTTAAGTAAAATAACAAAGTACTTGTAGTTCGTTACTTTACACCACTGGTCAGCGGCAACTGAACTTTATTCCACTGTGTCATGCAATGACTGTCAGATTCTTCACAGACAGAATCCAAAATATTAGACAAGCAATTGCTACATCAGCAGCAGGTTCAGGATATGTACTGTGTCCACCGAAAACCAGTCTTAACACCATGACACAGTTTCACCCCACAACAGAATAGACCTGGAGGACATCTTACATCACTTGAACTCCTCCTCTTGCTGTTTGTTTAGAGTTAGTTTTTTTTAAAAAAGGTCACAAAATAACTGCTATGATGCCTTCCAGTCAGGTTTTAGACGGCACCACAGCACTTAGACCGCTCTGACCAAAGTGTTTAATCACATATGCTTGAATACAGACAGTGGAAAAATGTCTTCGTTTCGCTGGATTTCAATACTGCATTTGATACAGTTGACCACAATATATTACCCAAACAACTGGAAAACTGTCCGGGTCAAAACAGTTCAAACCATACTTAGAGAACCAAAAAGTAATTTGTGTCAATAGGTAACTTTACATCTGAGCTGGCAAGAATTACATGTGGAGTTCCACAAGGTTCCATCCTGGGGCCTCTTCTGTTTAGCATCAGTTTAATATGCTGCCACTGGCACAGATTATAAAGAACAACAAAATAAACTACCGTAGCTATGCAGATGACACGCAGATATATAGTACAATGTCACTAGGAGCCCGGGGCCCTGTACAGGCTCTGAGGAGATTAATGACTGGATCTATCACAACTTTCTCCAGCTACACCAAAATGAGGATCCAAAGAGAAACAATCACAGATCACCACAGAGCTTCAATCTATACACCTAAAAACCACCAATCAGGCTAGAAATCTGGGTATAGTGATGGACTCAGACCTAAATTTGAAAAAATACACCAAGGCAATAACAAAGTCAGCCTACCATCACCTTAAGAATATATCAATATATAAAAGATCTGATGTCTCAGCCGGACCTGGAAAAACTAGTCCATGCTTTCATCTTAAGTAGGCTTGATTATTGTAACAGCATCTTTATAATGTCTTCTTGACTTGCTTTAATGTTGCAATTTAATTTGACACACTTCCATTGCCCCAGTGCTTTCATTAAGTACAATTTTGGATAAATGCATTCATTTCTAACTGCTTCAATTCACATAATCTTTGTTCAATAACATAAATTCACCCTTTTTATGATTTAATAATAGACATAGGGTTGCTTTAAGTGGATTTTCCTTATTTTGTTTGAGCAAACATGCAGAAAAAGAGACATCTAGTGGTTGTCAAGGTATTTTTTGGAGATAGTACCCATCTTCCTTTAAGATAGTCAAAGGTGTTAATGACAAGGCAATGGGGTTTAACAAGTTTTTATTTTTAATGTCACATTTAAAAAAAAAAAAAAACAACCATGGGAGCAGATTAAACACTCAGTCATGTCAAAAATATATTTCCAGGTGGTCCTTTTTGTCCTTTGTCTAAAACCCACAGCCCAGTTTTCTTCGTTGTTTTATGAATGAAATGAAATGAATGAATGAATGAATGAATGAATGAATGAATGAATGAATGAATGAATGAATGAAAGAAATAAACAGGCAGAATGTTGATTAGTCTGACCCCGTTTCACATTCCTACAGAGTGATGGTCAACAGATGCCTCAGACCCTATAGAAGTCTTTGTCACAGTTGTCCCTCTTTTATTTTCTCTGTGTTACTTTAAGGCCTGACTCGTCCTGAGTAGTGGGAACAGGTAATACATTGACAAACGAATAATAAAGTAATAAAAGAAAAAAAAGTATTGAACAAAAATGTCAAAATTAACTTGTGTATCTCTTCAAATAGCTATTTTCCTATGTTTTTGTTTTTCTCAATCATTCCAGCCTTTTCTGACACATCTATGGTAGTAATACATCTATCTTAGGCCAACTAGATGGCAGAGTCTTCAGATCAAAGCTGGTGAGCAGTCTGTCCATTTTTCTATCATAGTTATGAACCTTTCCTGTCTTCTGAAAGATAAAACATTTCTGCAACAAGCCAGCCATCTCACAAGCATCATACAGCTGTCAGAGGATTTCGTGGCTGCATTTGTCCGAACTATTTTGCAAGAATTGCATTGGCATTTAACACAAACTGAGCATTTTTAACTACTTCCCATATAAGTGGAGGTGTACTGTAAATGCTTTTCACATCTGTAGACACTGTCTTTAATTAACGTTTTTTTTAATGGTAGTTCAAAGTGCATTGGTCATGCACCCGTTATCCTTCAAGAGCTTAACTTTTTAAAATAAAGATCAAAATAAAAGCGTGACTTAATAATGGAGACTCCTGCTAATCAGTAGTGTAATATGATATTATTTTGTAATCTTTGACACAGATTGCTGTCCACACCACTGAATGAGCTGTACAGTACTGCTCGACCATCAAAGCATTGATATTAGCTTTAAAATGAGAGTGACTGACATTTGAGTGCTATTAAAAGTATATCAAAAAGTAACTACCATCAAGTTGTTCTTGCTTTCAGAGAAATGGATAAAAGTTCATTATTTGGTTCATCATTGCCAGTCTGGAACTCAGAAGTCTCCAAGTGGTTTGCTTTTTTCTCCTTTGGGAAAAAAGTCCAAGTTTCTCAAAAATATTTCTCACTCTGTATTCATAATAAGTTTGTGTGTAGACGAGGCTTCATTTTTTTAACGATTCAAATGTTGTGCATAAACAAAATCTATCATAACCAGCTTTCTTATTCATCCCCAGTAATTATTCAGTATGATAGGAGCTCAGGACCCACCCCCAAACCTCTGCTCACACATGGGGGGATGGGGTTGGAGGTGGCAGGGCAGGGGCACAATCCCCCTGGACCGGATCTGCTCTGACTGGTTTGGAGTAACCTGGACCAGATGTTGATGCAGCCTGCCCCCTAGTGTCCAGATACTTTCACTTATCCCCAACGATTCAAATCATGAAATCAACAGGAGTAGGATTTTTACAATGTCATGATAAACACCAGTCTTATTCTTGATTTTCTGCAGTGAGTTTACAAATCCCAGTGATTAAATCATTATCATTAACGTCAGGTCAATTGTCAAGGCAAAAAAAACCTTTAAAAGTGCCGGCATTAGCATTCAAGTTGGCTTGGGACCAGAGTTGGGTAGTAACGAGTTACATTTACTCCATTACATTTACTTGAGTAAGTTTTGGGAAATGTTGTACGTTTAGGAGTAGTTTTGAATCACTATACTTTTTACTTTTACTTGAGTAGATTTGTGAAGAAGAAACTGTTCCTCTTACTCCGCTACATTAGGCTACGTTGAGCTGTTACTTTTCTTTTATCCCTTTTATCACTAGGGGATTGTTTGGGAAAAGTGTTTGTTTTTGCATGTTTTGTCACATTTACACAGACTCAAACACACACATTATATTTATATGAGTTCATGGGCTTGTTCTAGTTCTGCCTGGTTAAAAAAGAAAAGTACAAAGGCTTGAAATTTATGCTACTTGTGCTTAATTTATTTTTTATTTTTATTTTATTTATTTTATTAAAGTACTTGAATTTACTTTAAGATTATTTTAATTTAAGCTATTTTTTTTAATTTTAATTTATTTTATTGATTTAATTTGCTTGAAGATGATGATTTTGTACTTTTGTCTGTTTGAATGGTTGTGTTAAAAAAATAAATCAGACGTTACTCAACAGTTACTCAGTACTTGAGTAGTTTTTTCACCAAGTACTTTTTTACTTTTACTCAAGTAATTATTTGGATGACTACTTTTTACTTCTACTTGAGTCATATTATTCTGAAGTAACAGTACTTTTACTTGAGTACAATCTTTGGCTACTCTACCCACCTCTGCTTGGGACCAAACAGAGCACATTTCAAAGTAGATGTAAGACTACAACAATTCCACACACAAAAAAAAAAGAAAAAGAAAACATAGATGTGCATGACAAAAAAGTCTGAAACCTCTGATTGTATGAACTTGAAAAGCCTTTCTTACAGATACAACACAGACGGGGCATCTGAGGCAAATTTCACATTCTTATTTAGACAGCTAAAGTGAAGACAAGTCCTTTTATTTGTCCCAGAATACTGAATATGGAGGCTGATCCTGTAGCTTGGGGAGACTACACACCGGCATGGTCTGCAAAAAGAAATAAGTGGCTTTATTTGACAATACCTAATCACCAGTACTGGAGTTGAGGGGGGATGAGGGGGGATGGCATCCCCCCCTAAAATAAAAACGGTCCAAATCATCCCCCCTGTAAAACTGCCATCCCCCCTTTCCATCCCTTATGTCATTTCATCAATGAATGTGGTTTTACTGCTATTTCAACATTTAGAGTCATCACCAGAAAAATAACAGCAGAAAAATAACTTATTTGACAATTTTCACCTGTTTCAAGTAAATTTTCACTTGAAATAAGTAGAAAAATCTGCCAGTGGAACAAGATTTATCTTCTTATTACAAGCAAAAAAATCTTGTTCCACTGGCAGATTTTTCTACTTATTTCAAGTGAAAATCTACTTGAAACAGGTGAAAATTGTTGTTTTTTTCCAGTGATGAGTCTTGTTTTAAGTGTAATGAGATTTTTTTTACTAAAATGAGACATTTTAACAAGAAATATGACAAATATTCTTATTTTGAGTTTTGCAGTGATGCATTTTACTTATCCAGTGAAGGACAGAGTCATATTGATAAGTTCAGAAAAGTGTTTTTTATTGTTGTGTTTTGATGTATTTGATGTAAGTCCAGTGGATATTTAAAGCTTACAGAAGGCTGCATTTAACTGCTGCTATGTCATTCCTGCAGTATTTCTGCAGGTGTTTTGGTCACTGCTATGATTTGTAATATATTATATTATTTCTAATCAGCACAAATTATCTGCCCCCATATGATAAAATCCACCATCCCCCTGATTTCTTTTTACAACTCGAGTACTGCTTACACTGACACTTTACAGGGCTTTCTCTCAAACCTGTTCACATTTTAAAGCTAAGAACTTAGGGTTATTATCCATTTCTTGAGTAGTTTCAACCGTGGCAAGTTTGAAGAGAGTCAGACAACATTTTTTGTGATATTTGAGGCTTTTCAGGCGGGGCCTTAAGGCTGTACTGCCAGGTACGTGTTGAGTCTCCACAACAGGTACTGAGGGTGCTGTATTTGACGTAAATCAGACACACTAAAGTACAAAAAGGCCTAAAACTAATGGTCATAATTTTGCTCATATTTTGACAGGTACCTTTCCCAGCAACAACAAGCTTTCTGCATCACAACCAAGTAATTATGTACTAATCTGGAGGCTGATTTAGTGGACGTGACTTCTCTCTGGACGTGACTACAGTGTGGTGAGTTTTAGAGACGAGATGGATTTGAAATTACAATTTTCATGGCAAATGACAACAAAAAAATAAACCTGGCTACGGTCTGGGATGCTGGTTTCTTTCTTCCACCAGAAAGCTTTTCTAGAACTGGCATTCTGCGGGTACAATTAAAGTGAACTGGACTTATGTGATGAGAAGTGACTCCAGCACAGAGGCTAAATTGTGCCGTAATTAGCCAGAACTCCACCGCACCGTTCTGGTTGCAGGACTGAGCCGCTCCCTCATGATTGTAGAGGAATGTGGGGGGAAAAAAATGATGCAGTAATAAAGAAAAAGATTCCTCTTAAATAGTACAGCACTAGAAACAGTTTGGACTGTGCCAACCTTGTTTCTTTTTAGTTAAAAACACGAGAGTGAGTTTGCTTGGTTTCATTTCTTGATGCTGTTTGCATTGATTTTCTTTGCAAAATACATTTGTATCAGAGGTGTCTTCAGTATTCACATTCATTACTCAGGTAGAAGTATAGATACTAGAGTTTAAAAATACTCCTGTAGAAGTTGAAGTATCAACTCAAGTTTTTTACTCAAGTAAAAGTATAAAAGTATTGGTTTCAAAACTACTTAAAGTATAAAAGTAAAAGTAATGTAAGGGGGAAAAAAGCCATTAGGACAAAAGCCATTGAAAATGAATGTATCTTAGTATAATGCAAATATATTAAAGAAGCATATATGTGTACTATTGAGCATTAACATGTGTTTCAGAGAGCAGCAGATATGATGACTAGTTGCCTATAAGTATTGTAATGGTGCAAAAAGTCAAACTTCAGAGGCATGTTATCATTTATCCTAACCTTTATTGGAATGTACATCCAAGTTTAGTTGCAGGAATCTGAGGGAACGGATGTAAGAACAAAACTGGACAAGAACATCTGAAACAACCACAACCAAATTCACTCTATCCGGATGGAGCAATTTAACTGGATAGTTTTTATTTAAAGTCCGAAATGAAATAGAGTAACGAGGCTGTTTTTAAAATGTAAGGAGTAAAAAGTAAAAAGTCGAATTACTCCAGTGAAGTATAAATAACCAAGATTTCTACTTAAGTAAGGTAACAAAGTATTTGTACTTGACACTTCTGATTTGTATGGCATGTGCAGCTGGTTGTTGTAGTTTGACTTGGTAATCAGACTATAGCCTGGTGTGTTGGAGCAGGAAAACATCCAAAACCTGCAGGACTCTGGCCTCTAGGACCAGAATGGAGTTGATCCTGCTGTACGGCCTTATTGACACGGTCTTCGTAGAACAGGAATACCCGAAAGCAGCACATTTATCTGCCTTGGCATCACATTCATGCTGAAAAGAAAATTGCTTCAAACAAACATCCAGTCTCTGCGTCTGGCAATGACTTTTTCACCCTGCAGTGAAAGCAGTTCGCTTTTCCAGCAGATGTGCAACATCCAGAGGAAACGGTGTGACTTCATCATAATAAAGTTTCCAAGGCCGGGCCGTGGCCAGACAGGATAGTGCAGTGCACCTGCCGTGGAAGAGGCTGCGATGAGATAATGCAGCAGAAACAAGTCTCATGACATCACCACGGAGGAGGCATGCTTCAGCTGTGAGGGAAAATGATGTTTAGAATAAAGAGCAGGGAGAAAAAGAGGATCATTTGTACATAAAAACAAGAGAGAGAAAGAGTTTTCTGTGGCGGATGCAGAAGATTTTGTTTTGTGGACTTTGAACGACTTTGTGCTATGAAGCATCTGTGTGTGTGTGTGTGTGTGTGTGTGTGTGTGTGTGTGTGTGTGTGTGTGTGTGTGTGTGTGTGCGTGCGTGCGTGCGTGCGTGCGTGCGTGCGTGCGTGCGTGCGTGCGTGCGTGCGTGCGTGCGTGCGTGCGTGCGTGCGTGCGTGTGTCTCCCACAACTTGATAGCAGAGGTTTCAAGTAACGAAGTACAAATACTTTGTTACCTTACTTAAGTAGAAGTTTTGGTTATCTATACTTCACTGGAGTAATTATTTTTCAGACGACTTTTTACTTTTACTCCTTACATTTTCACGCAATTATCTGTACTTTTTACTCCTTACATTTTAAAAACAGCCTCGTTACTCTATTTCATTTGGGCCTTTAAATAAAAACTATCCAGTTAAATTGCTCCATCCTGATAGAGTGAATTTGGTTGTGGTTGTTTCAGATGTTCTTGTCCAGTTTTGTTCTTACATCCGTTCCCTCAGATTCCTGCAACTAAACTTGGATGTACATTCCAATAAAGGTTAGGATAAATGATAACATGCTTCTGAAGTTTGACTTTTTGCACCATTACAATACTTATAGGCAACTAGTCATCATATCTGCTGCTCTCTGAAACACATGTTAATGCTCAATAGTACACATATATGCTTCTTTAATATATTTGCATTATACTAAGATACATTCATTTTCAATGGCTTTTGTCCTTAATGGCTTTTTCCCCCCTTACATTACTTTTACTTTTATACTTTAAGTCGTTTTGAAACCAGTACTTTTATACTTTTACTTGAGTAAAAAACTTGAGTTGATACTTCAACTTCTACAGGAGTATTTTTAAACTCTAGTATCTATACTTCTACCTGAGTAATGAATGTGAATACTGAAGACACCTCTGGTTGATAGCCATTACTTCACTCAGGAGCCACTTAAAGATGTTCTTACTGTAAGAGGAAATCAGGAAAAAAGAGAAAAAAAGCCTCACACCAAATCTCTAAAAAAGTACCAAAGAGCGAGGACGACTCGGTCTGTGTGAGGCTACAACACACACCTGACCGAGCTTGTTCCAGTTGTTCCACACTGAGAGATACCTGAGATGTAATATTACACCACACACTTTAAAATAATTCACACCACTGCTATTATGTTTTGTACTTTCGTTACACTGGTATCTAATATGACTGTGTGGAACCTGTTGACAAGAAAAAAGTAAAGTCAGTGTTTCTTTTGTTTTCATGGGATTCCCAGACCTACTGCTGTTAAAAGAAGAGGCACCACTTCCCCTTCCCCATCATCTTTAGATCCGTTGCTGCCATCAAATGTACAACTTTGTTTTTTGAGTCCTTGAGAGGGAACATTTTTACTCAATTTCAACATTTTTATTTTCTATGTTAATATTTAAAATAAAACACAATTTTATGAAAATTGCAAATCATTGCATTAAGGTCGTACATTTACATTTTAAAGAGGCAAACAATTTTAGAAATTGAATTTGTGTGTTTCCATTTTTATTTAGTTTATTCATTTGATGCCATCATTGAAAAATTGAACTTAAAGTTGTTAGTTGTTCAATGAATGTGTTTTGTAATTCTTGATAAACTTTTCCCCACACTAATTCAATTATAATTTTTGTCACATATTTGTTGGTAAAATGAGATCCTCCAACTTTTCTCCTCAAACACTTATCCATAATGCTTTAGTAAAAATGTACGTTTTTAATTTACTTAAGGCCTGAAATGCAGGACTGGATCTATATTAAAAAATGACTATAGAGCCAAAATAATTAGAATCAAAATTGGACGTTAACAAATTGTTAATTCAAATTGTCTGTTCTAAGCAATCTCTTTATTTTTTTGTCATGAATTGTATTACTTATTTTGTTAAGTAGTTTGAAACGTGTATTCTTGTTGTATTGCTTAATAGGTTTTACAGCGATTCAACAAGCAGCTGCAGCATTTGCAAGAGATGTAATAACTTACCAAGTAACTGCTGACAGGTTTTCTTTGCTTTGAAGCAACTTTGCTCAGAACAGCAACGATTTACCTGGAAGTCACGATCCTGCAAGAGGTTTGCTTTTGTTCTCCTGAGGGAGAAAATGTGTTTCCACGTCCAGTTTTTCAGTTATTCATCACCTCACACTGCTTAACTCACAAAGCAAATGTCTAAACGAGGCTTTATACTAAGGACTCAGGTGCTGTGAATGAACAAAATCTATCATAACCAACTTTCTTTTTCTTTTTCTGTCTCCTAGAGCTGCGTTCTCCCACACATAAGACAATTTACTAAAAACAAGAAGTCACTTTTCCAGCCAATTCTATCAACCACTTTTCTTTAATTCAGCCAAATGAAGGCTTATTTGTACAAACGTTTTTTTGACTGTTGTGTTGTGGATGCTGGACTGTTCTAATTCTACTCTGCATATATACATACTGGGTTCTGAGCATTTTTATTCTCATCGTATCAAATCGGTGCTATAGTAAACATGCTTGGTTGAAAAATATCCTCTCTTTGAGAACAGCAATATCAACTTAAGTGCTGACCGACATTACATTATGTCACAATATTTTATGTCCATTTTTTTCCTTTCTAAAACATCTTAATCGTTTTTTCTGCCATCAAAAGAAGTTGAATTAGAGGAGGAACAGAGGAAGATCCTGTCCGAACACAAACAGCAGCTAGAGACTTTGATTTAAATTACCTAAATATTCTTCACCAAAATTAATTTTATTTTATTTAAAATCATTTAAAAAATGTATTTATGGAGGCCTTGTTTGAGATGGGTCCGTGCTTTGCCCATGAGTTATTGAGTAACTTGGTCCAGACCTTGAGTCAGTCTGCCCTCTAGCGTCCACCTGCTGTCATTGCATGCTAAAGTACAAGTAGAAATAATCAGTACTGGAGTTGAGGGGGGATGAGGGGGGATGAGGGGGGATGGCATCCCCCCCTGAAATAAAAACGGTCCAAATCATCCCCCCCTGTAAAACTGCCATCCCCCCTTTCCATCCCTTATGTCATTTCATCAATGAATGTGGTTTTACTGCTATTTCAACATTTAGAGTCATCACCAGAAAAATAACACCAGAAAAATAACTTATTTGACAATTTTCACCTGTTTCAAGTAGATTTTCACTTGAAATAAGTAGGAAAATCTGCCAGTGGGATTTATCTTTTTATTACAAGCAAAAAAATCTTGTTCCACTGGCAGATTTTTCTACTTATTTCAAGTGAAAATCTACTTGAAACAGGTGAAAATTGTTGTTTTATCCAGTGATGAGTCTTGTTTTAAGTGTAATGAGATTTTTTTTACTAAAATGAGACATTTTAACTAGAAATAAGACAAATATTCTTGTTAAGATTTTGAGTTTTTGCAGTGATCCATGTTACTTATCCTGTGAAGGACAGAGTCATATTGATAAGTTCAGAAAAGTGTTTTTTATTGTTGTGTTTTGATGTATTTGATGTAAGCCCAGTGGATATTTAAAGCTTACAGAAGGCTGCATTTAACTGCTGCTATGTCATTCATGCAATATTTCTGCAGGTGTTTTGGTCACTGCTATTATTTGTAATATACCGTATTATATTATTTGTAATCAGCACAAATTATCTGTGCCCATATGATAAAATCCACCATCCCCCCTGATTTTTTTTACAACTCGAGTACTGGAAATAATGTTACACTTTTTCATGATATACCCCAATATTATAGTTTATTTCTGCTGTAAAACAGCTGAAATTACAAATGCATATTTTAAACAAACTGATTTAATCATGAACATTAGTGCAAGTCATCTAACTATCAAGGCAAAAGCTTTCCGATATAAGGTGCTTACAGTACGTTAACATTCAAATTGGAGTTGAGACCAAGTAGAGCACATGTAAGTGTACAAGGATGTGTGAGACCTTTAAAAAAAAAAGCTGCACATTTATGTCATGATTGTTCTTTTTTTTTTCCTGAAGAGAACATCATATTTTGCTTCCCGTATTAAAGCGCTAATAATGTTTGAGGAGCCAGGTGGGGGTGGAGTGTCCCGGTAAGACAAAGTAACTCCACCACCAAGGCTTCTCTCCTCTCTCCTCGCGGCTCTGGGTACCGTTAGCGATCTGGGTGTAGTGTTTGTACTGGTTGTACGGGTCAAATTGCTCATAGGTCCCCGTTGCAGTAGTTTCCTCCACGTCAGGCGGGGGAGAAGCTTTATTCAGCACGAAGTCCACACGGCCTGCTGTTTGCATGCGAGAGGGCAGGTGCACTTTCTTTGTGGCGCTGTCGAAGCCGGGGGCCGAGGCGGTGACGATGTGGATGCCCGGGGTGAGGATGCGCCAGTATTCTCCGTTTTCAGCTGAAAAAGGAAAGAAAACACAAGGCATTTGGACTTGAGTTCTACACATCAATGCTATTTACTCATAGGGGAAGTCTGAGTTTAAAAAAACGTGCAAAACAGGGATGAACAGCCGCAAAAAATGAAAAGTCGTGTATAGGCCTTAGAATGAAGGCAAATGGCGAAAGGTGAAATGTTGAGAAAAAGTCGAAATGTCGAGAAAAAAGTCGAAATTTCGAGAAAAAAGTCGAAATGTTGAGAAAAAGGTTGAAATGTTGAGATTAACGTTGAAGTACAATCTCGAGAAAAAAGTCGAAATGTCGAGGAAAAAAGTCGAAATGTCGAGATTAAAAAGGAAAGGAAGAAAAAAAGAGAAAAAAGTGAAAAAAAGAAGAAAAAAAGAAGAAAAAGAGAAAATAGAAAATATAGAGCTAAATTCGTGTCAAAAAATGAATGTACAATCTTCTAAATATACATTTTGTATTGCTTATTGCACCGTGTCATTATTCGTTTTACAAATCTGAGCCGAAGTGTAAAAACAGTGTGTAAAAGTCTAAGTACATCCGTATATAGGATGAACAACTTTCTTAGACATTTTCATGCATTTACTGGAGTCAAGACTATAAAACATACAGTAGCAACCAGGTGCTGCTAATCAAAGAACCTGAGCAGCTGATCAATTCAGACAACCTCTGTAAAAATATTAGTTTTGTCACTTTTCAGATGTTGGTGTTTGACATAATGGCAAGAAGGAACGACATCAGCAATGATCAGTCTGGGAAAGACCACAAGTTCATTTCCAAACAACATAAGTGGAAAACATTCCAGATGGATAGTGATCTTTATAGAAATGTTTGCCCCAACAATTTTATTCCAAGTTAAGCTTGTGCAATGATCAAAAAAAAAAAGTCTGGCAGGAGACGCTAGACATTTTCAAGAGCGTACGCTACACTACAAGTGCGTACTTACTTTGTCAAAATAGAGTATGCAGTATGCCAACAGTTATACTTTGGAGTGAAGTATGTGAAAAAAATAAGGATGGTGTGGTATTTCTGTAAATAAAAGAAGTAGCACATACAACACTACCTGTGCAGTGTTCAAATTCAAAAACACTGTGGTGCTGTGATCATTCTGTTTGTTTTGTAGCTACAAGACCTGGGCAAGTTGCAGTAATCGGGTCAATTTCTATGAATAATTATATATATATATATATATATATATATATATATATATATATAATTATTCATATAAATGCATACATTTATTCATTTGCACAGTTCTTCCACACTGTGGTTTAATATTTGCTGAACAAATGACAATTGTGTCATGTGTTGTTTTTATTCATCTGAAACTGCAAGTATCTCATTTTCTGTCTGGGTAAGGATCTAGTGTTTTTGTTTGCTTTTTTAATGTGCTACATAAAAGCTTAGAACTGTACAGACCCGAGTTTCTTTTCACATTAATGCATTCATGAAATTAATTGAAATAATAACATTTGTTCTCTGAGAAAATGATGACTTTCTTCTTTTTATTTACACCTTAAATTACATTAAAAAAATGTATGTAGGTAGCAGGTTATTAAAATACATGTTTACGGTAATGTGAAATAAAAAAAAAACAATGTTTGTGGTTGAAAGTGCAGTAAATGTTTGTTGCAGACAGGTTTTACCTGAAGTAACACTGTGCCTTATTCCTCTGACAGTAATTTGAGCGCCTTTTATGCCGTTTCCTTCTTCATCTTTGACGATGCCTTTGATACCTTGATGCACCTGGTGGATACAAATATTTTAGCATTTTTCTGATAAATTGTGATAAATGGTGAGTGGTGATCCTCAAAAGCTCTAACATAAGATATAAGAACTTCCTCTCTTCATTCTTGATGACACTTCACCTCTAAACTGAATATACTCCAGAAAAATGAATATCAGCAAGTCCAAATATCCATAAGCCTCAGTTTAGCTGCACAAACGTGCTTTACCCAAGTTTGAGATTAAAACAAAAGAAGAAAGAAAACAGTAACGGTGTCTTACTGCCTCCAAGAATACAATCAAAGCTTCTTGGTTATCATGCCAGGCGAGGAAGAGTTCCTCTTCAGGAGGGAACTTATCACAGCCCAGCTCCACCGTCACCTCGAAGCAGTTGGTATGAAGATAGTTAAAGTCCTGCATAGCTGATCAAACACACAAACACAACTCCTTATTGAGAAACTTCATATTCATAGTTGGTCTCACAGCGGCCTCTGCTGGCTGCAGAGCGCTGCACAATCAGAAATTGAAAACTGAAAAAGTGACTGTTACTTTATTATTTGTCTTTGACAAAGATGCCAAAATATGGAAAAAAGTACTTATTTGTCTATATTTTCAATTTAAGGTTAAAATCAAAAATACAAAATGGGAAAATGGGCCAAAAGATTTTAATATTTCACTTGTCAGGTTTACATGTCCCGGAAGCAACTGTCACGTTAATGTTAGTTGTGACCAGTACTCGAGTTGTAAAAATAAAATCAGGGGGGATGGTGGATTTTATCATAAGGGGACAGATAATTTGTGCTGATTACAAATAATATAATATATTACAAATAATAGCAGTGACCAAAACAGCTGCAGAAATACTGCAGGAATGACATAGCAGCAGTTAAATGCAGCCTTCTGTAAGCTTTAAATATCCACTGGACTTACATGAAATACATCAAAACACAACAATAAAAAACACTTTTCTGAACTTATCAATATGACTCTGTCCTTCACAGGATAAGTAACATGGATCACTGCAAAAACTCAAAATCTTAACAAGAATATTTGTCTTATTTCTAGTTAAAATGTCTCATTTTAGTAAAAAAAATCTCATTACACTTAAAACAAGACTCATCACTGGAGAAAACAACAATTTTCACCTGTTTCAAGTAGATTTTTATTTGAAATAAGTAGAAAAATCTGCCAGTGGAACAAGATTTTTTTGCTTGTAATGAGAAGATAAATCTTTTCCTACTTATTTCAAGTGAAAATGTACTTGAAACAGGTAAAAATTGTCAAATAAGTTATTTGTCTGGTGTTATTTTTCTGGTGATGACTCTAAATGTTGAAATAGCAGTAAAACCACATTCATTGATGAAATGACATAAGGGATGGAAAGGGGGGATGGCAGTTTTACAGGGGGGATGATTTGGACCGTTTTTATTTCAGGGGGGGATGCCATCCCCCCTCATCCTCCCTCATCCCCCCTCATCCCCCCTCAACTCCAGTACCGGCTTTGATGGTGCATTTCCACCCATCAATGGCCACATCGATGATTCATCAGCCATGGACAGTTACGAGTTGTTCTGAGGAACAAAACGCCCAACCCCACCTGTTATTTTGTGATGACTCCAGCAACTATAATGTTCACTAAAGCTGCAATGATTTGTATTCTAGCCTTCACTTAAACTGTTTCAGAAAACTACATTCTTGACCTGAAAAAAGAAGAATAAATCCACCTGCCTGTGCTGTGTTATTAAGTTCAGCCAGTTAAGACATCACTGGCAACTTAAATCCACTGGATGTTTTGCCTCAACTCACGGATAACTATTGTTGGAGGTACATGTATCATTCTGAATGAGACACTATTTCTCCATAATTGTACAGTAGTTGGGCAAGAAAATCTCTTTAATCAATTGTCAACAATCCTTGGCAACAATAATCCAGTGGAAGTTTTCTATCACATCCAAGGTTGGAGAAAATACAACAGTGTTGAAACAGCAACAGAGATGAAGCTCAACAAGCTCTGCACGGGCGACTGTTTTATAGCTCAGATATAACTAATAAACAATATGTCTGGGTGCATTGAGAGTAGTCTTTTAATTTAATCCAATCTGTACAATGGTATGTCATGAAAAAAAAGGAATTTTGCCTATTTTATTAGTAATATATAACTCCTTCATATACTGTACACCCATGCTAGAACCTAAGAATACTACACAAATTTGCTCCCTTGGCCAATAATGGATTAATAACATAATTTGGCAGAAAACGTTCAAAACTACAATTTTCAAGTGTTGACATTAGAATAAAAGCAATTTTACCCAAATTATGTAATTACATACTGTAAATAACAAGGAATTGAAAAATGTAGTTGTCACAGGTTTCAATAGGTCAGAAGTGGCCCCAAAATTCTGGAAGAAATACACACGCTGGGGGAATTTCATCCATTTGCATTAATGATTGCGAAAATAGTCACAAAAAAAGAAAGTAAAATGGACACAAATGGACCAAAGTGATACATATGTACATGTGGCTCATTTCTCCATTTTGTATTTGTGATCTCAGCATAAAATCTAAGGTATGAAAGAAAAGCCCTTTTTGTGAAAAGACAAATAACAAAATGACCAGTAACTTTTTCCTTTTTCAATTGATTGCTTTTGGAAATGGAAAGAACAAACGGTACACCAATTAATGAAACCCTCTTGTCTGCTCAGGAGTTATTGCTGTTTGTTTTTGTAACTTACTTCCAGAAATGCTCGACCACTCTGCTCCATTAATGATCCCTTTATCGCTGTTAGTGAGAGATCTGCAGCGTTCATTTTCACGGGACATCGATTGGTGCGTGTTTGCATATATTCTTGCAAGAAACTTAAAAACCTAAAAAAAAAACAAAAAGCATCATTCAATACACTGGTTTGTTACCATCCATTATCTGCAGTTCATTTAAAGCTCATTGATTCCTGACATACTTCATTAATCACCAAACGGGCCTGATTCCACATGAAGTGTTTTTAAAGGGTGGAGTGTGGAGAGTAGGTGAGTCATAATCAAGTTCATACTTGGGAAGTAAAAAAGAGCATGAGTTGGAGGGTGAGAGGAGGCAGGACTAGCATTCTTCATGGCATCAAAGCTCCGCTAGCAGACTACCATGTGTTCAGAAATGTCTGCAGTTTAATTGAGCAGAGAATAAACACTTCAAACATGAATAGGACACAGAATGGACCATGGACTCCTCTGGCAAATGTTAACTACTGTTACTTTATAAGGTTTGTTTTTGATGAGTGATACCCTTTTGTTTTTCAGACATTTTATAAATAAAGAAGCATTAAGAAAAAAACAGTTTAGAAAATGCTTTAGGACATTTTAAAATAGGTTCTATTTGGATAACCACAACTATAAAGTTTAACAAGTTATATATTCTTGCATGAAAACATTTTACAACTATATTTTGCTGCCCAACAAAGTTATTAACTTTATTCTTCTGCTATTACAAATGCATTTTGGGGTACTTTGTTGTCTGAAGTCTACACAAGGATGGATGCATCCTCAATAAGATTAGGTTAGAAATCGCTTATCCTGCCTTTAAGGATCACACTTTATAGACCAGGGATCAGCAACCCAAAATGTTGAAAGAGCCATATTGGAACAAAAACACAAAAAACCAATATGTCTGGAGCCGCAAAAAAATGATAAGTCTTGTATAAGCCTTAGAATGAAGGCAAAGGCGAAAAGTCGAGAAAAAGTCGAAATGTTGAGAAAAAAGTCAATGTTGAGAAAAAAGTCGAAATTTCGAGAAAAAAGCCGAAATGTCGAGAAAAAAGTCAAAATTTCGACAAAATAGTCAAAATGTTGAGATTAATGTTGAAGTACAATTTTGAGAAAAAAGTCGAAATGTAAAGAAAAAAGTCGAAATGTCGAAATTTTGAGAAAAAAGTCGAAATGTTGAGAAAAAAGTCGAAATGTTGAGAAAAAAGTCGAAATGTTGAGAAGAAAGTCGAAATGTCGAGAAAAAGGTTGAAATGTCGAGATTAACGTTGAAGTACAATCTCGAGAAAAAAGTCGAAATGTTGAGAAAAAAGTCAAAATTTTGAGAAAATAGTCGAAATGTCGATGAAAAAAGTCGAAATGTCGAGATTAAAAAGGAAAGGAAGAAAAAAAGAGAAAAAAAGAAGAAAAAAAGAGAAAAAAAAAAAAAAAAAAAAAGGTCAAACATTTTTGAAAAAGCTCCAGGAGCCACTAGGGCGGCGCTAAAGAGCCTGATTCGGCTCTAGAGCTGCGGCTTGCCGACCCCTGCTATAGATAGATAGATAGATAGATAGATAGATAGATAGATAGATAGATAGATAGATAGATAGATAGATAGATAGATAGATAGATAGATAGATAGATAGATAGATAGATAGATAGATAGATAGATAGATAGATAGATAGATAGATAGATAGATAGATAGTTTTACCTTATCGTCTGGTGTTGGGGAGAACATGTCGTACTGCTGTGGGTGTTTAGACAGATCGTAGGGGTAAGACACCAGCAAGTCCCCACCATGGAAGTTAGCGGAGAGCACGAACGGGATGGAACGGATCCATTTCATGACCGCATAGGTCTCTGGTGCAACCTGAAATACAGCATTTGAAATGTATTCACCGAACAAACACTGTGTCCACTGTGAAGCAGGCAGCATTATTGCATGATAGGCCATAAAGACTCCTTCTGTACCTTACCAAACCAGTAAAAGTCTGGGATTGGGATGTGGTCGGTGCGGTAGCCCTTTTGTCTGCGTCTGCCATAAACAATGGAGGTCAAATCGGGGAAGTTTCTGTTCAGGTCGACGTTCTGGGCATTGTTTCGGCCGATGTTGTTCTGGGAACTGTAACCACGACCCTAAGGGTTTCAAAAAACAGTATTTCCATACACAAAGAAAATTATGCAATGGCAAAAACAAATCATCTAAGTTCTGTTTGTTTCATTTACAGAGTTCATGTTTCAGCAGAAAGTATTTTTTAAGAAATTCCCTGTTGTTTAAAGTTAAAAATAAATAAATCTGAGGCGTATGATGAGCACGTGTGAAGCCAGCATGAGTTGAAATAACCTACACTGAACTAGTGTCGCATGTGAAGTAAATCCTCTTTCACCTAAAAGTGTTTTTTTTTATCAAGATTTTCTACTTATCAAACCAAACCATGTACTTTGTGGTTTCAGTAAAACATTTCAGCTTCTCATTTATTATGAATTGCTCAATAGATTTACAAATACTGAGAAATCAGTGACTCATATTCGCCACAAGATCCAATTTCCCTAGTTGATGTTCTAAAAGCGTCTTTTTTTCTGTTCAAACTTCAAATTTTTACATCTGACATCGATGTGCTCAAAACAAAAGTTCATTACATTCTGATTGTGTTGAAACATGTTTTCCATCTTCAAGTGCTTTTGTGTCACAAGATATTGTTTTTAAAATAGTCGGTGGTGTGATAAAGACCTAACAATAAAGCATGGACTAATCTAATACCAGATAAAGCATGCAAGAGTGCAGAGTACTAAGTTGACGTCACCTCTTCGTCATCATCATCGAAGTTATTGTCGGACACCGCCACCTCGTATCCGTCAGGGTTCATGGAGGGCAGGATGTGGATGCGGGTGGTGTTGACGAGGGTCTGGATGCGCTCGTTTCCCTGCTCATACTCCGTGCACAGATACTGAGCCAAGTAGATGAGCAGCTGGCGGCCCAGGGCTTCATTTCCATGCATGTTCCCAATGTACTTTACCTCTGGCTCAACTACACAAGGCAGCATTACAAGTTTAACCTCCATAAATATGATAACAGGAAGCAGGTTTCAAACAGGGGGGGGCTGAGCCGTACTCACGCAGCTTGTGTTCTCCGGGATTGTTGGAGAACTCGATCACGAGCAGATCCCTGCCCTCCAAGCTGCGCCCAATGCTGTAAGTTCTGGCTATGTCGGGGCATCGCTCTTCGGTCTTCTTTAAGATGCTGATCATTTGAGCGTTGGAGTGGTGCTTGAACTGGATAGAGGTTTCCGATTCTGCAGGAGGAACTTCCGTACCTTGAAGATCCATTACTTCTTGACCTGCTGCAAAGAAAAGTCATCTATTCATTTGATCTAATAAATTCAGAATCCAATTTAAAATTGTATTACTTGCGTATAAAGCCCAAAACGGCTTAGCTCTGCATTATTTGCAAGACCTGATAGTGCCTTATGTTCCTGGCAGAGCTCTCCGTTCTCGGAGTGCAGGTTTACTCGTAGTTCCTAGAGTATCCAAATGTAGGAGTTTGGAGAGTGGGCGTTCTGCTATCAGGCACCACTACTATGGAACCAATTTCCAATCTGGGTTAAGGTGGCTGACACAGAGCCGGATTAAATAAATGGACTACACTAGGCAGACTGTGATTTTTGGGCCCCCCTCCATCGATGTTATTTATGAAATCTTAAACTTACCAAAGTTACTAATAAAACTTAATTCACATTTTACATAGCATAGTCATAGTCAAGTCGGTTCTTTGTATTCCAAAATAAGTCATGTGTTGTATATTAAACAGTCTATCAGACTATTTTTAGATTTTTATTATTTATACGTTATTACAATGCTCTATTAAATGCTATTAAATTATCCTTATCTTATCGATTGTGAGCATTTTGCAGAAAATCTTAATTAAATGTGTTGATTAAATTGAATAGTTAAATAAGAAGTAAAATCTACAAAGACCAATACAATTTGCAGTAAGACAAAGTGTGCTGTAGTATGTATGTCTGTATGTGTATATGTATGTATGTGTATGCGTATGCAGAGCCGTCTGGGAGATTTGCGAGGCCCTGTGTGAAATAGCAAGGGGGGCCCTCGCGCGCTCGCTACGCTCACGCGCGCGAAATTTTTGGGTTTTTCGGGTCGGATCGGGTGTTTATATGCGCAATTTTAACTCTCCAATTAGCAAAATACTGGATACCTTCCCCTGCCTCATCATCATCTCTTGCCTCAACGCGGGGCCCCACGGCTGCTTGAGACCCGGGTGGATCGGGGATTTTTGTAACAAATTTATCAAACGTGCCTTTCAGAGAGGCATTAAACTCTTCCATTTTCTTTAGTTTTTTTCTTTTTTCATCCCCTGATGGAAATTTCCTGAATCTGTCTCGTTCTCTCGACATTGTGTGACAGTTTGTTCCAACTCCAGCCGTCTGGATCAGAGCAGCTTGTGTCTGCGCTTGGTCTGATCAGTTGTATTGAACAACAGACACGCGTCATCATTGCACATATATTTATTGATATGCACAGACTAGTACACATTTAGGTCTGTAATGGAACGTGACTGTTGATATTTATAAGGAAATAGGCCCCGTGTAGTAATAATGCACATATATATATGCCTAGGCATGTTATCAACCATTAATATGTGTGCAGACAAAAAAAAAAGAAAAAAAAAAAAAAAAAAAAATTATTTTTTTTTGTCCCTCTGTCTGGGCCCCCCCCCCTGTCGGGCCCTAGGCACGTGCCTAGTCTGCCTTTGCGTTAATCCGGCTCTGGGCTGACACCACCTCCACCTTTAAAACTAAACTTAAAACCTTTCTGTTTAGTAAAGCCTATAGTTAGTGTTTAGTAAACTTCGAGCTGGTGTTGGTAAATCTCTAGGTAGTGTAAACTCTAGTGTGTTAGAGTCGCTCCTGTAGTTTCTTGTGCTGTCCTCCCCCCCTTTTCTTCTCCTTCTTCCCTTTTGTACTTGGTCCAGCATCCTCTGCCGGTGGGGAAGAGCATCTCTGAATGCACAACACCGGAACCTGCAGCGTGGGAGTGGAGGGGCAGGGTAACGGCCCGGGCAGGCGGGGGAGAGGTTTGTCCGTCAAGACTCCTTTCCCTGGCCCTGCCCCTTCTCAACCCTTCCCCGACCCTGCACCCCAACCTGGGGCTTGCTGATTGGGCTGGAGCTTCGGGAGCTGCGTGCTGGCCTGCGGTCCCCACCCCTGGTCATCCCGTTGCCGCTTCCACATGCCTGCTGTGTGCTGTTGACGTCCCCGACCCCCAGTCTGGCCCTCGGCAGGAGGGTCCCCCCTTATGAGCCTGGTCCTGCTCAAGGTTTCTTCCCTCCTAAAGGGGAGTTTTTCCTTGCCACTGTTTGGCTTAAGGTTTTTCTCCCACTATGGGAGTTTTTACCTGCCATTGTTTATGTAATAATTGCTCGGGGGTTTATGTTCTGGGTCTCTGGAAAGCGTCGAGAGACAACTTTTGTTGTATTAGACGCTATATAAATAAAATTGAATTGAATTGATCCTAATAAACTGGCATGGTGAGACTTATTGAAGTTGTCTGCTGTCTTAGCAGCTGAATTCAGCAATTATGTAGTTTAAGGTTTTTTTAAACTCAATGTTATTTTGTATTTGTAAAATGTTAGAAAAAAGGTCCAACATGTATGAAAGAGCAAAGATCAAGCGATACATCTGACATCGAGAAGTCTGAGAGGATTTCTTCATAACAGCACATACAGGACTTGAGGACAGGAGCGATAAAGGCCCGGGTCTACCACAGCAGATAAGATGACAGGTTGGAGCTCTCCAAAGACGCCCCTGGGGCAATCCAACACATATCAGCAGAGTGTGAAATGTGGGGAGGCAGACCCGGGCTAATAAACTCGGGATAGCTACTCAACTGGACGTTGCGGTCACGAAACTACAAAAGAATGCAGAGGTGATGGATTTAGAAATCCCAAAACAACAGCAACATCAAGAGGAAGGAACACAAGAAGCTTGAAAAATGCTTTCATTGAAAGATTAAGGGGAACAGACGGGGGAATTGAATGCAGCAGAGGTGCCAGTGGAGATGACTAAGGAGAGTGGCTTTCCAAATTTCTGGGAGCAACACCAGAGATCTGTCGCTAAAAGTATTTCTAGGACGGACTAATGCCCTGTCACATGATGTCAAAAGAGGAAACATCAACAACAGTTCAAAAGTATGAATATTAAATAATCCCAGCGGCGCGGCATGCTGGGAGACAGCCGGCGCAACTCGTGCTCGGTGTAAAACTTTCTGCGGAACAATAAAAAAAGGCATAAACACTTCATTGTGATGCTTTTTTTCATTGCCTGAGTTTTATGAACATAAAATCACATGACTACGTGCACAAATCAATCCTGTCTGTCTGGACGGACCCTCCAAATCCTGACACTTTCATGTGGTTCACACATGCTGCTGTTGGATGACTAGAAGGCTGGCTAGAAGTTTTTCTTCAAGAATTTACTTGCTTTTTTGTCTTTGCCATGAGATTTATTGTTAATAGCTTATATGAGACGTTTTTTTACAGGGTCTGATGGCAAAGGTATGGACATAACCACTGGACCACATCTCAGATTGGGTTTATGTGAGGACAGAGCGGTCCAGGGGGATTACACAGTGGAAAACATGTCACGTATGTGAACCAGCTGCCTTCAAAAAAATGTTTATGAAGACTTTCTACTCTACTGAAACTTCTAAGGCAGCAATTTGTGCTTCTCTTTTAAGCGAAAGAAAAGTAGACTGTTGGAGTGTGGTTGTGAGTGCGGGAGGAGGCTCTGCCCTCCGGGGGCTCCCAGAGTTTCTGAGGAGGTTCGGAGAATGGAAGTGAAGAATATGACATTAATAATTTCATGCAGAACAGCTTAAATGAGATTTGACTATCAATAATTTAAGGATGATTTAAGGTCATTTAGACTTGTTCTTGCCATCCCTGAAATAGACAATAACAAGGTTGAGCAGGTAAACTAAAAAGTTTAAACTATTAAACAGTTTAATCATCTGACAACATAACCTTAAATGGCTATTGGTTTACTAAAAATGGTCATGGGTTCAAGTTACGATAAGTGATTATAACTTAAACGCATTGTTGATGACTATACATTGATTGAATTGGTTGATGCTATTTAAAAAAAGGTATGATTTTGTATTGTAATGCATTACATCTAAATGTTTCGGAATGACTGTAACCTTAATGTGAGTGTCAAAAGGAGCACTGGTCTTATTTGACAGAAATCTAGAATATATTTTGTAGTAGAATTTCCTTTTTTTTTTTTTACTTTTTTCATTTCTATGTTTCTTTTCTTTTTCTTTACTACGGAAGAGTATTAGGGCCATGCAGGAGAAAAAATTTGAGAGGCGAAGATTTTTTTTTTATTGTGCACTTCGAGAAAAAAGTCGAAATGTCGAGATTAATGTTGAAATACAATTTCGAGAAAAAAGTCGAAATTTCGTGAATAAAGTCGAAATTTCGCCTTTTTTCTCGACATTTCGCCTTTTTTCTCGAAATTGTACTTCAACATTAATCTTGACTTTTCGACTTTTTTCTTAGCATTTCGCCTTTTTTCTCGAAATTATACTTCAACAATATTCTCGACATTTTGACTTTTTTCTTAAAATTTCAACTTTTTTCTCAACATTTCGACTTTTTTCTCAACATTTCGACTTTATTCACGAAATTTTGACTTTTTTCCCAACAATTCGACTTTTTTCTCAAAATTGTATTTCAATATTAATCTCGGCATTTCAACCTTTTTCTCGACATTTCAACTTTATTCACAAAATTTTGACTTTTTTCTCAACATTTCGACTTTTGTCTCGAAATTGTACTTCAACATTAATCTCGACATTTCGACTTTTTTCTCTGCATTTCAACTTTTTTCTCGAAGTGCATAATGAAAAAAAAAAATTCCTCCTCTAAAATATTATTTTAATTTTTGTCTTGCCCGGCCCTAAAACTCTTCCGTACTTTACTACCTCTTTAGGTTTGCTTTTAATTTTTGTCATGTATTGTATATTATGTGTCGGACCCCAGGAAGAATAGCTGCAGTTTTGCTGCAGCTAATGGGGATCCAAATAAAACTATAAACTATAAACCTGTATTTATCCTTGTTTATATATTTACAAGGATCGAATGAGCCAAAGTCAAAGCTGATGTCAGTTAGGTGTGCATGTTACATGTTTCTCACCTCCGAGGCCCTCCAGGGGGTCGTAACATCCCTCTTGTTCACCGTCAAAGAATCGATCACAGTCGAGGAAGTAGGGCCAAGCCATCTGTATCCTGTCAAAGGCAGAGCTGCACTTTTTGCGCACGGCCTCACAAGTGCTGCGACAGGTCTTCAGCACCTTCTCCTTCTCGCAGGGCGGCGCCAGCACCGAGCAGCCCAGCATCCGTATGTCAGGGTTGCACTCCCCGCCCAGCAGGGATTCAATCACACTGATCAGCAGGTACTCGGCCCCGGACTCGGCCTCCTCGCGGCTCTTGTGGCCGATGACGTTGGGGAACATGGTCTGGGTGTAGGACATGTCCTCGCAGTAGGACAGCAGCAGATCTGTGCATTTGGCTAACATGGAGAAATCATTGAGATCAGGCAGATTAGGCACATTTTCCAAAAGAAATGATCGATCATAGTGAATGATAGGGATGGGCGGTATGGACTAAAAAATGTATCACGATAATTTCTGGCATTTATCCCAATAACGATAAAAATGACGATCAAAGAAATACCAATTCAACTCCATCTTTTTAACTATAAATCTATCACCACATTCAGTCTTTGGAGCCAAAACACTGCTGTAAAAGATACTAAATGCTACTAAACTACACCAATTACATTGAATTGATGAAAACCAATTAAATGAGTTACACCTGTACTGCAAAACTGGAATGATTCAGATCTGCCATGTTTGTTACACAAACACGTATCAACGGAAATTTTTCTTTCTTTCTTTCTTTCTTTCTTTCTTTCTTTCTTTCTTTCTTTCTTTCTTTCTTTCTTTCTTTCTTTCTTTCTTTCTTTCTTTCTTTCTTTCTTTCTTTCTTTCTTTCTTTCTTTCTTTCTTTCTTTCTTTCTTTCTTTCTTTCTTTCTTTCTTTCTTTGATTGATTGATTGATTGATTGATTGATTGATTGATTGATTGATTGATTGATTGATTGATTGATTGATTGATTGATTGATTGATTGATTGATTGATTGATTGAATTGTTTATTTCGAACACATAAGGAAAAAAATATAAAATTTTAAAACAAATTCAAAACATACAGATAAAAGAGCAACAAAAACAAAAACGTAATACAAACAGGGGAAAAAAAACAGTGTCCGAAAAGGAGCAGGTAGAAGTAAAACTTATTTAACCCTGCCCCTTTGTTACCTCTATCATAAATTAAACATAAATATTAATAATAAATAGCTGCAATTTACCTATTAGGCTACCGATGTTCCCATTGGTTGTGCCTTTGCACCTAACCAGCTAACAAACACAATATTGCCTTACAGTAACATCACTCCTCCTCAACCAAATAACTTCCCAGAACTTCCTTTTTGTACCGTGTTTTAAAGGAGCATGAGGCTCCTTTTAAGAAATGAGACTCTCTAGCGCCACCCTTCACCACGACGGCCGTCGGGGGTACTGCAGCCAACAGTGAAGCCGGCACGGGAGAACGGGGAGAATTGCAGCACATTTTGCAGCACACAAACTGTTCAAGGCAATGGAGAGATACGCTAGAGGGCTCATTCTTTTTGGTTTGGAACGCTTCATCTGACATTATTACTAGAAAACTTAAAACGTATACGATGTTTTTTCATAAATCCTGCCTCAATCCTGCCTCATGCTCCTTTAAATTGATTCACATTTGTAAATTGCTTCAACCCATCACCCAACCCATTCCATAGATCCACTCCAACAACTGAGATACACATGCTTTTCCTTTTAGAATGAAAACATTGTTTTTTGAAAATATATTTTCCTCTTAAATTATAACCCCATCCCTGTCACAAAACATTTTCTGTAAATTGCCTGGAAGTGAATCAGTTCTCGCTTTGAATATTATTTGTAGAGTTTTTAGTTTGACAATGTCCCAGAATTTCAACACATGCGACTTTAAAAACAGTGTGTTTGTGTGATCCTTATAACCCACATTGTGAAGTATCCTGATTGCTTTTTTTTGCAGTCTGAATAGCGGTTGTAAATTGCTTATAGAAATCATTGAGATCAGGCAGATTAGGCACATTTTCCAAAAGAAATGATCGATCATAGTGAATGAGCAGAAAGGATGAAGAATCTTATTTTGAAGGTTCAGTCTTTTACCATCTGGTCCAAAATATTTCTATCATCTCTGAAAATTAGAATTTGAATATTTCATGCTGCCATCGATCATCTAAAAATACTCAGTGGCTTCATGGTTTTTTGGGCCAGCTTACATTAAAACTAGGCTTTGCGTGATTCACGAGCTTGTGATGTTTGTTGTGAAAACATCTGACAGAAATCACAGCCACGACCTCAGCTGGACCGGTCATAGGGGTGGGGGAAAAGAGAGGGCCTTCAGGGGCCTGGATTTTGTCTCATGTTAACACGTGGTTTAAAGCTCAAAAAAGCCCCCCACAAAAAAGTCTACCATTTAAAAATTAAACAGCAGTGACACGTGATGGGTTGCTGCAGCAGCTCAGCCGGATGACAAACAGCCCTTGCATGACACGACTCTTTCTTCAAGCCAGAGGGTACTTACGTTTTTCTTCCACTTGCACTGGCTTGCACTGTCCTGTGAGACACATCAGCCTGATATTAGTTGACACAGTGGCAGACACTAGATGGCAGAGTGGTTTCTATGAATGCCTTTAGAAAATATTCTGCTCCTAAAACGCCTGTCAGTCTGCACCATATCATTAAATCACTAAAGCAATCATAATCCTATTCATTTAAGATGAAAAGCATTCAAACAACGAGAATAGTTTGTTAATGCAACTTCACAACCACCAGGAGTGAATATCATATCATTCATCAAATTGAAAATTAGAGTTTTTAAAAACTTCACATGACCTAAAAACTTCGATCAAAACTTTTTTTGTTGCATCAAAAGAAGCTTCTCATCGAGGATCGTCCACGTGAAAAAAAGTCATGTTCCAATTTCTGCAGATCCACAAGCGCGCAGCGCACCCGGATTATTATAAAGGGTAATAACAGGATGACGGACAAACTTTACCTCTCACTCGTGGGTCGCATCTCGGCGGAGAAGAAGACACAAAAACCAGCATCTGCAGCAGGACCAGCAACATTCTCCACACTTTTATAAGGTTTCGATGTGGCGCCTCACGCACGCAGCCAAAGGGAGTGTTTTAGTTTTAGTGCGTGATTTCTCCGAGACGCCAGGAATTCCTACAGGGCGTCCCTGCACGCAGCTTTATTACAAATATTACGGCTAAATATCGAGTTACAAAGGAGTGTCTTCGGAGTGAAGAGAGGGTGACAGCAAGATTTTGAAAATATGACGCATATTTTTTCAACTCTTTCAAAAAAAAGAAAGAAAATAAGGTGGAAATTAACTGCTTAATGCATTGTTTGTTTCTAGATTGCTTTTAAAGTCAGTGTCCCCATCACTTTTTAGCTCACCAGAGGTGTCAAAAGTATTCACATTCATTACTCAGGTAGAAGTATAGATACTAGAGTTTAAAAATACTCCTGTAGAAGTTGAAGTATCAACTCAAGTTTTTTACTCAAGTAAAAGTATAAAAGTATTGGTTTCAAAACTACTTAAAGTATAAAAGTAAAAGTAATGTTAGGGGGGAAAAAAGTAATTAAGGACAAAAGCCATTGAAAATGAATGTATCTTAGTATAATGCAAATATATTAAAGAACCATATATGTGTACTATTGAGCATTAACATGTGTTTCAGAGAGTAGAAGATATGATGACTAGTTGCCTATAAGTATTGTAATGGTGCAAAAAGTCAAACTTCAGAGGCATGTTATCATTTATCCTAACCTTTATTGGAATGTACATCCAAGTTTAGTTGCAGGAATCTGAGGGAACGGATGTAAGAACAAAACTGGACAAGAACATCTGAAACAACCACAACCAAATTCACTCTATCCGGATGGAGCAATTTAACTGGATAGTTTTTTTTTAAAAGGCCGAAATGAAATAGAGTAACGAGGCTGTTTTTAAAATGTAAGGAGTAAAAAGTACAGATAATTGTGTGAAAATGTAAGGAGTAAAAGTAAAAAGTCGTCTGAAAAATAATTACTCCAGTGAAGTATAGATAACCAAAATTTCTACTTAAGGAAGGTAACAAAGTATTTGTACTTCGTTAATTGCACCTCACATTAGGAAAATCACAAATTTGACTGTCTCTTAATCACCTAGTCTCCTTCAAATGTAGTAGTGTATCTTATTAATATTATATACATATTAAATGCAGTTATCAACTGAATCTGCAGCTCCTTTGGGTTCATCCAACCTCAGCTCATAGTTCAGCTTTTCATCCTTCAAACAGAGGAATACTAAACCAGGACCATCATCAGTAGTCAGATATAACACTGTACCACTCACACAAGTATTAACATCTATAAACTTCCTGACTTTCCTGTATTTCTGTCTCTGTCATCTCAATTAGTGGTTATTTTGAATGTTTTTAAATACTGTGGGTTCTTTTATATTTTATTCTGTGTTTTACTCACTATACTCATCACCAGTGTCTTGTTCATACTTTTATCATTTTATTTATTGTTTGAATATACGATAGGCGACTTCATATTTTTATTTTAACCTTATCTTTTTACTCCGTCTTTCTTCTTTTTCAGGGACTGCGGATGAAAAATAATAGCTTTTGTGTAACTCTGGTACATTTACAGAAATGATATAAATGTACACTGTTCCTGTTTAAGATACCAAAAAAAGGAAATACATTAAAATATATAAAAACACTCTTGAGCTTTTAACAATTTACAGAAGAACTGAAATTCAGAAATACATGTTGGATCAAATACAAGGGATTAAATCCAGTTTTCATTAGATCCAATCCATCCATCTGTCCTTCATACTCTTTCATTCTCATGTTAGCAGGAAGTGGTCCAAAAAGTGCAGTTCCTCCAATGACCATTAGAGGCCTGGCTCCAAAAGTTATGTCAATTTCCAGTCTCTACATTTTTAAATTGTATGGTATTAGTCTCTCCATACACTAAAACACATGAACTTACCCCCATGCAGGAGCTATTTCAGACAGGAAATCTCTGCAGGATGTGTGTGTGCTCACATTCACCCCTGTGCATGGTTCATTCCAGTCACTCCATTTGTTCTTTGACCTATAAAGAGCTGTATCTGTCCTTAGATGTCTCACCCTTTGGTACCGCTCTCAAACGCAATCCCACCTCCTTTCCGGCTTCCACCTGTGCTGATTCAGTGGAGAGGGGTTGAGTTCTACACTCCTGTATTTCTGTATCTAAGCCTGATAAATGATGCTCTACTATAGAGATTTTCATTCACTTCATCCATTATATCAAACCACAATTTTATGCCAAATTTTTATTACTTTAGCTAATTAGCATTTTCTGTGAATTTTACTTCTCAAAAATGTGAATAAAGACCTACCAAAAAGCACAATCATTCTCATCTAAAGATGATATAGCTTGTTTTACAGTTAACTGAACAAGACCATGTCAGGTTTGAGGAATGGGTCTAATTCGATTCCATCCAATTCTCACTAAAGCAGTCTAGTTAAAGGGGACCTATAATGTCATCTAATCCCTATTTTAAACAGGCCTTGAATGTCTTAAAAAACAAGCTTTTGATTGTTTTTGCTTAATAAATTAGAAATTCAGCCTCTGAACCATGTCTTTATCATCCCAGTCTCTAAAATCATTATCTATGCAGGATTCTGAGTAGGCGGGGCTATGATTATGAGGCTCTGTGCTGATTGGCTGCCTAAATGACGTGTAGCAGGGGAGGGCACAAAGCCTCGCTCTGGGCAGAAGAGCAGCCGGCTACGTACACTATTAAGGCTGATTTATGGTTCCGCGTTACACCAACGCAGAGCCTATGCCGTACCCTACAGCGTAGGCTCTGCGTCGATTTAACGCGGAACCATAATTCAGGCTTTAAACCGTGTCCCATGCGATGCGAGCGAGCGTCAGCGACAAAATCAATTCCATTGCTTTATTTTCTATTGGACTGTCCTAACTGGCGCAGCGACGCGGCACAGCACGCCGTTTTGAGCTGAACATTTGTCAGACGCCCTGCTTCTATTTTCTTCCTGTCGCTCGCGTTGAAAGCCGGTTGAAAGCGCTGTAGGAAACAGTCATGGATGAGGAACGGCTGATCCAGTTAGTTGAGATGAGAAGTTATCTCTATGATTTCTCCTCATTTCACTACAAAAACCTCAATAAAGTGGCAGCTGCTGGAGGGAGATGGACAGAGAGTACGATGTCACGCAGTGCTACGATAGTCGGACGCTGACATGCAGTTACACAGTTTTATAGTTGTGGGCGTGGTTTGCATTTTGGTTACGTAACGAAAATGCGCAGAATCTGAACGGCTCATAGATCCACATCACACTGGACGGCTCATCCGGGCGGCTGAACAGACACTGCAGAATTTGGTTGCTTTCCTCCTTCTCTGAGTTGGCAGGCTGAGGGGAGACCACTTTATATATGTTAAAGCAAGAAGAAACCTGTTTTTCATAATAGGTCCCCTTCAAGGGAGAGACATGGCTTAGGTTTATAGCTGCATAGCTAAAGGCATGACTTGGGGTCATCCGATTATAATAAATATTTGCTTTGGTGCTTTTCTCTACCACCTAAGAGAGAAGAACAAAAGTGAGGGCAGATGGGTCACTGTATGCGAGGATGAGTCATCAGCCCAGTCTGTGAGATCCAAATACACATGGAAACCAAGCGGAGACAACATTTCATCCTCAAAGTTCTCACTAATAGAACAACGATTCTCAAAAAAATTGCCACCGAAAAACAGTCATGTGCATTAATTTGCTTCAGCACTGAGGAAAGCGGCTGCCAGGAGCTCTGATTTACACCCACTTGAGTTTTGTAGACATTGACGGAGAAGCCTTACATCCTACGTGGATGTGCTAGAAAATCCCAGAGATGACGGCTCAACGGACATGTTGTAATGGCTTTTCTAAGAGAGCATGTTTTACTTAGTCAACTAATTATAAGGTCTTCTCTTCAAGCCAAGCAGATCTGAATTAGCATAATGAGAAGCCTGATTATTCATCATGCAGGCTGGCAGGCAGGGGGGGATGCAGGAGGTGATCACAGGAGAGTTACAATATTATTTTTTAAAAGATACTACAGTATATCCTTGAGCTAAATGAGGAATATTGGTTAGATCCCTATCATGATTATACATTATTCAGAATTACTAACATGACCGAGAAACTGGAGGACAATGGAGCCCGATGGGAGAACTGATCCTCTGTGGAAGGCATGCATGTACTTGATATTACATGTTATTGTTGGAAATGATGCTAAGGGGAAAGACGTTGAAGCTGAAAAAGTTTAGACACATCTAGAGAGAGGTGGGTTACATTTACTCTGTTACATTTACTTGAGTAAGTTTTGGGAAATGTTGTACTTTTACGAGTAGTTTTGAATCACTATACTTTTTACTTTTACTTGAGTAGATTTGTGAAGAAAAACTGTTCCTCTTACTCCGCTACATTAGGCTACGTTGAGCTGTTACTTTTCTTTTATCCCTTTTATCCACGTACGCGTCAATCTCATGACATCACTGAGTGATTCTTTGGGAAAAATGTTTGTTTTTGCATGTTTTGTCACATTTACACAGACTCAAACACACACAGAGTTTCTATGAGTTCATGTTTGTTCTAGTTCTGCTGGTTAAAAAAGAAAAGTACAAAGGCTGGAAATTTTGTGCTACTTGTGATTAATTTATTTTTTTATTCTGGTATATTTTATTTATTTTATTATTTATTAAAGTACTTGAATTTACTTTACGATTATTTTAATTTAAGCAATTTTTTATTTTTTATTAATTTTAATTAATTTTATTATTTTATTGATTTAATTTGCCTGAAGATGATTATTTTGTACTTTTGTCTGTTTGAATGCTTGTGTTAAAAAAAATAAATCAGACGTTACTCAACAGTTACTCAGTACTTGAGTAGTTTTTTCACCAACTACTTTTTTACTTTTACTCAAGTAATTATTTGGATGACTACTTTTTACTTCTACTTGATTCATATTATTCTGAAGTAACAGTACTTTTACTTGAGTACAATTTTTGGCTACTCTACCCACCTCTGCATCTAGAGATGCTTAGAGACGGGCAAAAGACTGTATATGTGCAGCTGTAAAGGGTTTGGTTTGTAAAGATTTGAAATTTGCATTCTTGTGTGTATTGTGAACACTATTCAGTCTTACACACGCACATGCAAAGGATTTTCTTTAACAAAAAACAAGAGCACACACTCTTTCCAGACCTCTGGGGGGGGTAGCAGCACAAGAGCTGCTACAGTTAACCTAACAGTTTTGGCTGCAATTTGAAAAGTTAATTATATTTATGTCAAGAAATGTTGAAAGGATTCATCTGACATTCTGCAGAGATATGTTTGGGGTCCCTATGATGAATCCACAGGCTGTGGTGATCCCCTGATGTTGTTACCTCATTTCTGACTAAGTTAAAAGACTTGTTAAAAATACTGAATTAAATATTGTTGCTATTTTTATCATTTCAAAGTTTTTCAACATCCTAAAATAGAAGCTTCCACAAACTGTAGGCTCATTAACAGGTTTTACTGGACGGTCTTTTCCAACTCTGATGACACTACGACTCATCTTGACAGGGTCAGTCGGTTGCAGGCACAGTACAATCAGGTTCTTTATTTACTAAAGTACAAAATTAGAGTATTTTATAAGAGAAAAAAGTCACAGTTAAACCTGTGAGCTTTACATGTATTACTCCAAAAGCTCAGTGCTGTGAGAAAGTTGCATATTTCTTCTGTTTTAGCTTTTTTGTCACATTAAGATGTGTCAGATCATCAAACTTATTTTAATATCATATGAGGATAACATGGGTAAATACATATTGCAATTTCATTTAGGCTATTAAGAGAAAATAGCTATCCAAACCAGTATTCAAAAATATTAAAATAAAGTAAAGTAAGGCCCTTAAAGATCTACCTGCTAGTGGAAATGCGCCTTTTGTGTTGTTTTTGGTCAGCTGTAGTTTTTCACCTTTAAACGCTCCCATCAATGCTTTTTTGCCTCTTCTTTACTTTTTGTCAAATCATGAACTGACCTTAACTGAGACGATGGAGAACAGCTTAGATGTCCTTTTGTGACCTCCTGGACGGGTCAGTGATGATCTCTTGGAGTCATTTTCACTCCAGGGAAGGTTCTCCACCATGTTTTATCCATTTGTGGTTCACTGGAGTCCCAAAGCCTCAGAAAAGGCTGTGTAACTCTGCCTGTACTGATAGATGTCGATGACTTTGCTTCTCATCAGTTCTTCAAAGCCTGTAGATCAGGGCATGATGTATTGCTTTTAGAGCTCTTTTAACCTACTTTATGTTGTCAGACAGGTGCTATTAAAGTGATGTCTTGATCCCACGGGTGTGCCAGTCGTCAGTTACTTCACGGAGGGCCAGGCTGGTTTACTCAGGTTATCTTTGTCTGGCATTAAAATTTGATCGATGATCTAAAACAGGGGTCTGCAACCCAAAATGTTGTAAGAGCCATATTGGACCAAAAACACAAAAAACAAATATGTCTGGAGCTGCAAAAAAGTCTTGTATAAGCCTTAGAATGAACTGGCAAAAGTCAAAATGTTGAGAAAAAAGTCGAAATGTCGAGAAAAAATTCAAAATTTGGAGAAAAAAGTCGAAATGTCGAGAAAAAGGTCGAAATGTCGAGAAAAAAGTCGAAATGTTTAGAAAAAAGTCAAAATTTTGAGAAAAAAGTTGAAATGTCGAGAACAAAGTCGAAATGTCGTGAAAAAAGTCGAAATGTTGAGAAAAAAGTCGAAATGTCGAGATTAAAAAGGAAAGGAAGAAAAAAAGAGAAAAAAGGGGGAAAAAGAAGAAAAAAAAGAGAAAAAAAAGAAGAAAAAAAGGCCAAACATTTTTGAAAAAGCTCCAGGGAGCCACTAGGGCGGCGCTAAAGAGCTGCATGCGGCTCTAAAGCCGCAGGTTGCCGACCCCTGATCTAAAACATCTAAGTCTGGGTGGAAAAAAGCAAAAGTAGAAGAAATCTGAAAAGTGGGAAAAGAAATAAGCAAGGTGGCAAAGACATAGTTGAGTGGATGATGAAGATGATGAACATCAAGAACGGAAATGAAAGGAAAGCAGGGTGATGTATATTCACAGAGACACAGGGATGGACATTCATGACTAATAGTAAAGGAGGTCAAAGCTGAGCTTAACGCCCAAGGAATCAGACTTTCAAATTAAATGTCAAGCAAATACAAAATAGGAATCCAAAAGCAAACACTGCCAGTAGACCAACACCAAAACTCAAATAAATGTAAAATATTACATTTTCTATACCTGCTCAATCCTTTCCAGGGTCACGGGGGTCTGCTGGAGCCTATCCCAGCTCAAAAAAATGAAAAGTCTTGTATAAGCCTTAGAAAGAAGGCAAATGGCGAAAGGTGAAATGTCAAGAAAAAAGTCAAAATGTCGAGAAAAATGTCAAAATTTCGAGAAAAAAGTCGAAATGACGAGAAAAAGGTTGAAATGTCGAGATTAATGTTGAAGTACAATTTTGAGAAAAAGTCGAAATGTCGAGAAAAAAGTCAAAATTTCGAGAAAAAAATCAAAATGTTGAGATTAATGGTGAAGTACAATTTCAAGAAAAAAGTTGAAATGTCGAGAAAGAAGTCGAAATGTCGAGATTAAAAAGGAAAGGAAAAAGGAAGAAAAAAAGAGAAAAAGAAAAAAAAAAAAAAGAAGAAAAAAAGAAAAAACAGAAAAAAAAGAAGAAAAAAATTTCAAACATTTTTGAAAAAGCTCCAGAGAGCCACTAGGGCGGCGCTAAAGAGCCGCATGCGGCTCTAGAGCCGCGGCGGGTTGCCGACCCCTGATCTAAAACATCTAAGTCTGGGTGGAAAAAAGCTAAAGTAGTCTGCAGTCTATCCCCAGTCTATCGCAGGGCCACATTAGTCCAGGGGCCAGAGCCCAAAATTTCCCTTGTCAGCACCACTCAAGGTGACAAAACTTACTTGTGATTTTTGAAAAGATCCACGTCTGTAGATGATATTTTGGTATGATAACCCTTCCTGAGTGGCAGCTGTATCAGAGTTATCAGCTCATGAAGTTCAGAAAATTACATTTAGATGCTGCTGCATATCCTGGTTTAGACTCATGTTCAGGATATCTGTTAATGTTTCACAATATTGTCTTTGGTATCATTTTAAATGAGACCTTTGAAGCATTCCTTCAAGCTAAGATGTGATACATTTCCTGAATTCTTATGGTCCTGTGAGTATTCCAGTTTTTGTATTTTGTGTCTCTGTTGTTCCTAGATGACACAGGGCTAAAAGAATGTATATCATTTAGGCGAAAATTGTGTAAAAATGTGCATTGTTTAGAGTTTAAAGAGCTGCAGTGACCTCTACGTAGGTCAGAAAGATTTTAGCTTCTTTTTCCTTTTTTTCTTCTTTTTTTTCTTTTTTTCCTTTTTTTCTCTTTTTTTCTTCTTTTTTTTCTTCTTTTTTTTCCCTTTTTTGTCTCTTTTTTCTTCCTTTTTCCTTTCCTTTTTAATCTCGACATTTCAACTTTTTTCTCGAAATTTTGACTTTTTTTCAACATTTTGACTTTTTTCTCGACATTTCGACTTTTTTCTGAGGATTGTACTTCAACATTAATCGTGACATTCCGACTTTTTTCTCAACATTTCGATTTTTTTCTCGACATTTCGACTTTTTTCTCGAAGTGCATAATGAAAAGAAAAATCTTCCCCCAGTTATAACTAATATAGAAACATGCAGCATGTGTTGCCTTCATTCTAAGGCTGATACAAGACTTCTTTTTTTGCGGCTCCAGACATATTTGTTATTTGTGTTTTTGGTCCAATATAGCTCTTTACACATTTTGGGTTGCCGACCCCTGGTCTATACTGTATATGAAATTAGGTTGGGTGTCTTTACTCAGAGCAAGCTGTTTATATGGAACATTTTCATTCTGGCTGCACTATTTAAAACAATTTTTATCAGAATATAGTGTTCTGTAAGAACTGGATAAAATGCTGAGTAAGATGGTGAAGTTCACCACGATCATCCTTTGGGGTTGTGGGAAAATTTTCAAAGAGTAAAACTTGAGTAGATAAAACACTTTGGTTTGATATTATATATCTCCAAAACATCAATCATGGTAAAAGTTTGGCTGAACAAATGATCCGTCTGGACGAGCTGGCCCGGCCTCCAGACAGCTGTTTCCGTCACCAGTTTCCTCGTACAGTACACGAGCCTCTCACTGCCTCCAGAATCAACCGCGCTGCGAGTCTGCTGCATTCATCAGGCTGTCAGGAAGCAGCAGAGCACTGTGAGCACTGTGAGCATGTACTTAGTGCTGCAGATTTCAGCTCTGCTTTTTCTCCCACTAAATAACCAGAAATTGTTTCATGTTGCATTATAAAACCCTCCAAATTGAATGCATTCATTCTTTTTCAGGTAAAAACTTCATCAGTAAGTAAATATCTATCTACCAAAACACAAATCCGCAACATAGATAAAGTTTATCTGAGGTCAACTAGTTCTCTTTTGTCCAGAGGTGTCTTCAGTATTCACATTCATTACTCAGGTAGAAGTATAGATACTAGAGTTTAAAAATACTCCTGTAGAAGTTGAAGTATCAACTCAAGTTTTTTACTCAAGTAAAAGTATAAAAGTACTGGTTTCAAAATTACTTAAAGTATAAAAGTAAAAGTAATGTAAGGGGGAAAAAAGCCATTAAGGACAAAAGCCATTGAAAATGATCTTCATCATCCACTCAACTATGTCTTTGCCACCTTGCTTATTTCTTTTCCCACTTTTCAGATTTCTTCTACTTTTACTTTTTTCCACCGGACTTAGATATTTTAGATCAGGGGTCGGCAACCCGCCGCGGCTTTAGAGCCACTCTTTAGCGCCGCCCTAGTGGCTCCCTGGAGCTTTTTCAAAAATGTTTGACCTTTTTTTCTTCTTTTTTTTCTCTTTTTTTTCTTGTTTTTTTCTTCTTTTTTTCTTCTTTTTTTCCTTTTTTCTATTTTTTTCTTCCTTTTTCCTTTCCTTTTTAATCTCGACATTTCGACTTTTTTCTCGACATTTCGACTTTTTTCTCGAAATTTTGACTTTTTTCTCAAGTTTTTTACTCAAGTAAAAGTATAAAAGTACTGGTTTCAAAACTACTTAAAGTATAAAAGTAAAAGTAATGTAAGGGGGAAAAAAGCCATTAAGGACAAAAGCCATTGAAAATGAATGCATCTTAGTATAATGCAAATATATTAAAGAAGCATATATGTGTACTATTGAGCATTAACATGCGTTTCAGAGAGCAGGAGATATGATGACTAGTTGCCTATAAGTATTGTAATGGTGCAAACAGTCAAACTTCATGTTCATGTTATCATTTATCCTAACCTTTATTGGAATGTACATCCAAGTTTAGTTGCAGGAATCTGAGGGAACGGATGTAAGAACAAAACTGGACAAGAACATCTGAAACAACCACAACCAAATTCACTCTATCCGGATGGAGCAATTTAACTGGATAGTTTTTATTTAAAGCTGAAATGAAATAGAGTAACGAGGCTGTTTTTAAAATGTAAGGAGTAAAAAGTACAGATAATTGCGTGAAAATGTAAGGAGTAAAAGTAAAAAGTCGTCTGAAAAATAATTATTCCGGTGAAGTATAGATAACCAAAATTTCTACTTCTACAAATGTATTTGTACTTCGTTACTTGACATCTCTGCTTTTGTCTCACACAAAGTTAAAACTACAAGTCAGTACCAGAACAGTTGAGCAAAACTTATGTTAAAAATGTTTTCAGGTGAATGACTAACTTGCTTCAGTCTTTCAGAACTTGAGCAGCTGCAACACATATTTGCAGTTCCTTTATTTTCCATTTGAGAAGTTTTAATAACCGCTTCCTCCTCTATCAGCCTGCGATGCTCAGGGTTAATTATGATGTGTTTAAAATAGCCGTTCCCTGGCTCCAGTGCAACCCCGAGCCGCTTTTACCATTAACTGCTTGATTTCAGAGGTCCTAGTGATGGAGTGAGCTGCACCAAGTCTGAGTTTCCTTCACTGAATACTTCAAATCATTTCTCTTGGTCTGGTTCCACGCATAAAATGAAGCCAAAGTCATTATTTAAGTAGAGTAAACTAACTAACAAAAATGATCTTTGACCCATCTTTTTAATTAATCTTGGCAATAATGCAGCAAGAGGTTGCTCTTGTGACATCCCAGTCATTTTTTACAATATAATTAGGGTTCAAGAGGCAAAACGGATGCGGCACGATGGAATGCAGAAACAGGTGTGAAGCTAGATAGGATAGTTTTATTTGACAGAGAGTAATGAATTATATTTCCTAATGAGACTTTGACAAAATTGCTCAGACTTTGCTTTCAAATCCAGATAGTGGGCTAAATATTGCCACAAAGTTTCCACTATCCTCATTGATCATGTGCGTCATCTGAGTCCTGTCATTTATCTTCCCAGTCCCAGGTTTTTTTTACCTCTACTGGCAAAATTAGATTTACAAACCTACAAATGAAATACTAAAATGAAGAATGACAGAAGTGAAGGACATTATCCAGATTCAAAGACATTACGGTGAAACCATTAGTACTTTTAATAGCCTTATAACTGACAGCTTTTATTGCACATATTCCACTAATAGATAATCACTCTGCCTAAGAACAGCAAGTGGCTCACAGGCGGAAAGAATACAAAGTCAAATATTTCTTGATATTATTATATTTCTTCTGACGACAGGTGTGCCAGTCGTCAGTTACTTCACGGAGGGCCAGGGTGGTTTACTCAGGTTATCTTTGTCTGGCATTAAAATTTGATCGATGATCTAAAACAGGGGTCGGCAACCCAAAATGTTGAAAGAGCCATATTGGACCAAAAACACAAAAAACAAATATGTCTGGAGCCGCAAAAAAAAATGAAAAGTCTTTTATAAGCCTTAGAATGAAGGCAAATGGCAAAAGGCGAAATGTCGAGAAAAAGTCGAAATGTTGAGAAAAAAGACGAAATGTTGAGAAAAAAGTCGAAATGACGAGAAAAAGGTTGAAATGTCGAGATTAACGTTGAAGTACAATCTCGAGAAAAAAGTCTAAATGTTGAGAAAAAATGGTGAAATGTTGAGAAAAAAGTCTAAATGTCGAGAAAAAAGCCGAAATGTCGAGAAAAAAAGGTGAAATGTTGAGAAAAAAGTCAAAATGTCAAGAAAAAGGTTGAAATGTCGAGATTAACGTTGAAGTACAATCTCGAGAAAAAAGTCGAAATTTTGAGAAAAAAGCCGAAATGTCGAGAAAAAAGGTGAAATGTTGAGAAAAAAGTCGAAATGTCGAGAAAAAAGACGAAATGTCGAGAGAAAAGTCAAAATTTCAAGAAAAAAGTCGAAATGTCGAGATTAATGTTGAAGTACAATTTCAAGAAAAAAGTCAAAATTTCGAAAAAAAAGTTGAAATGTCGAGAAAAAAGTCGAAATGTCGAGATTAAAAAGGAAAGGAAAAAAAAGAAAAAAAGGAAAAAAAAAAGAAAAAAAGAACAAAAAAAAACAAAAAAAGGTCAAACATTTTTGAAAAAGCTCCAGGGAGCCACTAGGGTGGCGCTAAAGATGCTCAGACTTTGCTTTCAAATCCAGATAGTGGGCTAAATATTGCCACAAAGTTTCCACTATCCTCATCGATCATGTGCGTCATCTGAGTCCTGTCATTTATCTTCCCAGTCCGAGGTTTTTTTACCTCTACTGGCAAAATTAGATTTACAAACGTACAAATGAAATACTGAAATGAAGAATGACAGAAGTGAAGGACATTATCCAGATTCAGAGACATTACAGTGAAACCATTAGTACTTTTAATAGCCTTATAACTGACAGCTTTTATTGCACATATTCCACTAATAGATAATCACTCAAGTGGCTCACAGGCGGAAAAAATACACGTGGGTAAAACACATCCAAATAAACACATTTTCTCATAATAAAGCAGCTGCTCTGATTAAAGAATAGAACATCTGAAAAAGTCACATATTCAAATCTGGCACAAACACTGAACAGTGTGTTTTTAAAGCACTTTGAGACCGCTGCTATGCTACGTCACATCGCTCTCCATTAATCTAGACAGAAAGTTGTTCCTGTACAGTGCAAAATATATATAACATCATTGTGTAAATAACCATAGAAACATGTTTTTTTTTCTCCAGGCAACTGGCGAAACAAAGCACAGTTGTACAAATGCATCTCAGTTAAAAGTGGCTATCTAGTACATTCAGATACAAAAGCACACTTTGAAGGACTAGTCTGGTGATTTGAAATATCTTCTTATGGTCAACAACATCCATAAAAATGTCACTTTTAAAGACTCCTTCATTCATCAATTCATATTTACCCGGGTTTTCTTAACTGTGTTCATTTTTAGGCCTTAAAACTGGATTAAACGAAGAGGGTGGATTATGTGCAGCATGAGATGCCAAGAAGGAGAAGCAACATTTTAAGACTGTGATCTCAATTTTCCAGTAAGCTAGCACTCTCATTGCCACTTCTTTCTAAAGATCTGAGTGCCCAGGTTGCTTCTGTGCCACTTTTGATTAAATCACGTGTCACGCTGAGATGCTGCGCAGACTGAGTGTCACTGGAACTTAAGAACAACGTGAAATGGCTTCAACACCTGCTATTTTTTAATAGACATGAAAGTGTGAAGCGGTTTACATGTGTTAGGCTAATCACTTTCTCCTGCCAATAGGCCAAATGTTTCCCACAATAACAGCCTGTGAACCTGTTTCTACATTAAAGACTTACACTAGAGGAACATTTAGAATAATGGTTTACACACTTAAAAATAAACCGTGCTAACAGCAGCAAATGGCCCAGCCTGGCCCCCCACACCCAGGGGGCGGCAACCCGCGGCTCTAGAGCCGCATGCGGCTCTTTAGCGCCGCCCTAGTGGCTCCTGGAGCTTTTTCAAAAATGTTTGACCGTTTTATTCCTTTTTTTCTTTTTTTTTTTCTTTATTTTCTCTTTTTCTTCTTCTTTTTTTTCTTTTTTTCTTCTTTTTTTCTTTTTCTTCTTTTTTTCTCTTTTTTTCTTCCTTTTTCATTTCCTTTTTAATCTCGACATTTCGACTTTTTTCTCGACATTTCGACTTTTTTCTCAACATTTAGACTTTTTTCTCGAAATTTTGACTTTTTTCTCGACATTTTTACTTTTTAGTTGAAATTGTATTTCAACATTAATCTCGACATTTCAACTTTTTTCTCAAAATTTTGGCTTTTTTCTTGACATTTCAACTTTTTTCTCAACATTTCGACTTTATCCTCGACATTTTGACTTTTTTCTCAAAATTTCGACTTTTTTCTCAACATTTCGCCTTTTTAGTCGAAATTGTATTTCAACATTAATCTCGACATTTCAACTTTTTTCTCGAAATTTTGGCTTTTTTCACGACATTTCGACTTTTTTCATTTTTTGCGGCTGTTTTTGGTCAAATATGGCTCTTTCAACATTTTGGGTTGCAGACCCCTGCCCACACCCATTCACTTCTGTAAAATCTCCTGTGAAATCTTGGATCTACAAGTTTTTGCTGTTAAACACACAATAATCAATCTCCACCGTACGCCGTTTTGGACATCTGCTGCTAATAATCTGATTATCTGATTAGTTGGATGTCTGTCCAGTGGTTTCCAGAGACCGTTTCTTTGCATCTGTTGGCACTAACGCCTTGAAATCAAAGTTAAATCCAGAGGAACTAAACTAATTGTACTGAATTGTTAAATAATTAAGATGGCTGGCAAGGCTACAAATGACCGGCATCCAGCCCCATGACCTGATCAATGCAGGCTGAGTTTTCACTTCACAAAGGGACTTTTTTAAAATTTTGATTATCAAAAGTGACCTTGAGAGAAAAAAATAGTTTATGATATAAAATACAAAATTAAGCTGCAAATAGGCTTGTTTCCACTAGCAGGAGTTTTGTCGGGGCCAGATCGTTGACGCATGTCTCCATTTCCCGGAACCGCCCTGCAAAAGTGGTAATAAAGGAACCTTTATGGGGCAAAAAACGTTCCTGTAGTAGGAAGGGTACTCGGGTTGGCCGACCGGAACCTCCTGGTGGGGGGGTCTCTGCTAATCGAGATTTCTAAATTATGTTCAGCACTCTCAAGTGAGCATAAATCATGTGAAAACAGCTCATTTGAACCTATTGGACCAGAAACAATTTGCTCTGAGTACATTTGATGAAGGGCAGACGGGTCAGTCCAGGTCTCTTTGGTATTACACCAATGTAGAGGTCTGGGGGGGCTTTTCTTTTAATCTCAATCGCTACCACCGTAGTGTATGTTGAAAAAGCAAACAAAAACACAAGTTGCATTCATTGTTTATGTATTTCTTCTTCTTTTTATATATTTTTTGCTGCATTTTTTCGTCTCCTTTTATGCTGTTGGCTGTTTGCGAACAGCAAGACATGCGCATTACTGCCACCTGGTGGTAAGTAGAGTTTTACACTCACAGACTATAAACATGAATTGGACATAACCAGTACTGGAGTTGAGGGAGGATGAGGGGGGATGAGGGGGGATGAGGGGGGATGAGGGGGGATGAGGGGTGATGGCATCCTCCCTGAAATAAAAACGGTCCAAATCATCCCCCCTGTAAAACTGCCATCCCCCCTTTCCCTACCCATCCCTTATGTCATTTCATCAATGAATGTGGTTTTACTGCTATTTCAACATTTAGAGTCATCACCAGAAAAATAACACCAGAAAAATAACTTATTTGACAATTTTCACCTGTTTCAAGTAAATTTTCACCTGAAATAAGTAGGAAAATCTGCCAAGATTTATCTTCTTATTACAAGCAACAAAATCTTGTTCCACTGGCAGATTTTTCTACTTATTTCAAGTGAAAATCTACTTGAAACAGGTGAAAATTGTTGTTTTTTTTCCAGTGATGAGTCTTGTTTTAAGTGTAACAGATTTTTTTTACTAAAATGAGACATTTTTACTAGAAATAAGACAAATATTCTTGTTAAGATTTAGAGTTTTTGCAGTGATCCATTTTACTTATCCTGTGAAGGACAGAGTCATATTGATAAGTTCAGAAAAGTGTTTTTTATTGTTGTGTTTTGATGTATTTGATGTAAGCCCAGTGGATATTTAAAGCTTACAGAAGGCTGCATTTATCTGCTGCTATGTCATTCCTGCAGTATTTCTGCAGGTGTTTTGGTCACTGCTATTATTTGTAATATATTATATTATTTGTAATCAGCACAAATTATCTGTCCCCATATGATCAAATCCACCATCCCCCCATATTTTTTTTTTACAACTCGAGTACTGTGTGTAAGGATGACTGCTCTGGCTGGCAGAGTCGAAAGGACAACCGTAAATAAAGTCCAAAGAATTGAACACATATTTACAGAGCAGTCTACTGGAAGCCGATGATAGTTTAGGTTTAGGGCTCGTACGGCTGTTCATCCTGAGCTCTGGGAGGAAGTGGCTCTGCAGAAGCCTCGGTGTTGACATTGGGCATTTTCAGTTTTCATTTGTAACACAACCATTTCTTCCTCTCCTCTGTTTTTAGTTTTTTTAAGCAGTTTTTGTTCCAATCGAAATGTCATAACTGAGGCCACAAAAGAAAACAGATTTCCTTTTTTTTTCTGTTGTTCACTGATGATTGTTTCGGGGTTTTATATTCAACAAACTGCACTTCTTTTTTCTGTTTCTTTCAATGTCATGTCTATTAATTTGTGATGAAAACATTCAAGCAGGAGAATGTTTGTATGAGAGTGGAAATCAGGCTTCTGCTTCTGCGTACAGTTATAAAATAGAACGAAACATATATGTGGCTCTTCACAGCCAAATGTATGCATTTGGGTATATGTCGTCGTGAAACTACAGTTTTATGCAGCCGTTTTAATCAGTTACAGATATCTGTCCATTTTGACTCTGGTTGGTTAGGTTTAGTCATTCAAAAATACTTGGTTAGCATTAAAAAATTTGAGTTAAACAACTTCAGCATTTATTTTCTTCAGTTAAGTGAAGGCAAAACAGAAATAATAGTGTTTGGAGCTGAGGAAGAAAGATGAAAAGTCAGTCCTCAGCTTCAATCAGTAAAGCTAAGCCAGAAATGTGGAGTGGTTCTGGACTCAGATATGAACTTTAACAGCCACATTAAGACAGTAGTGAAGACAGCCTGTTATCACCTAAAGAACATATCAAGGATTAAAGGACGGATGTCTCAGCAGGACTTAGACACTTGTCCATGCTTTTATCTTGGGTAGACTGGACTGAAAAATTACTGAAACGCTGTTTTCATGGCTCTCCCTATATGGAGGTAGATTTGTGTCAAAATGATTCAATCAAAAAAAAGATTGCTTCAATCAAAAAATATATTTTCTGCGGGATGTTTGTGTCAAAATGATTCAATCAAAAAAAAAAATCACTTCAAATCGAAAAAAAAAATTTCAATCTATAAAAAAAGTGTTCAAATGCAATTTTTTGGGTCTCAAATATTTTTTTTGCATTCAAACACTTTTTCTTTGATTGAAAAAGTTTTTTTTTTATTGAAGTGATTTTTTTTTCATTGAAAATATTTTTTTTCTTTTTGAAGCAACTTCTTTTTTGATTAAATGATAAAGACCCAAACAAGAAAAAAACACTACTTCAATCAAAAAAGTTGCTTCAAACAAAAAAAACTTCACTTCTATCAAAGAAAACATTTCCAATCAAAGAAAAACAGTGTTCAAATGCATTTTTTTGAGTCACAAATATTTGTTTGCATTCAAACACTTTTTTTCTTTGATTGGAATAATTTGTTTGATTGTGAAGTGAATTTTTTTTTAATTGAAAATATATTTTTTGGTTGAAGCAATCTTGTATTTGATTTTGACACAAATCTACCTCCATATCCCTAACAAATCCATCAAACAGCTGCAGTTAGTTCAGAACGTTTGCTGCCAAGTCCTCACTAAAAGTGGACCATATAACCACAGTTCTTAGATCTTTACACTGGCTTCCTGTTTGTCACAGAATAGAATTTAAAACCCTGCCGTTGGTTTATAAATCTCTGAATGGTCTCGGGCCAAAATACATCTCTCATCTCCTGATCTATTATGAACAAACCAGAACCCTCAGGGTGTCCGGGTCACTTTCTGTACCCAAAGTTAGAACCAAACACGGTGAGGCAGCTTTCAGCTTTTATGCTCCTCACCTGTGAAACTAACTCCCAGAATGCATCAGGGCTACTGAAACTCTCAGTTGCTTTACATCAAGTTTGAAAACCTTTTTTATTTACTGCTGCATTTCAGTAATCTCCCACAATGCACTGCAACCTTTATTTCTTGCATCTCATTTGTTAATTATTAGTAAGTTATTATTTTAAATCCTGTAAATTATGTTTTATTTTGTTTTATTTATTTATTTTATTATTAGTAGTAGTAGTATTTTTTGTAAAGCCCTGTGAATCACCCTGTTGTTGAATTGTGCTATATAAATAAACTTGCTTTGCCTTTAGGGAAGTGCCTCATTCTAGCTCTCTGAGTGACACGTCTTGCCTCATTTACAAAAGAAACAAACATAGTATACGTCACAATTACATGCAATAAGCTCATCAACACAAGATTGGGATATTTAGACTTTTTTTTTTTAATGGAATCCATTTTCGGCAGCACAGTGGCCCAGCAGGGACTTTCTGTGTGGAGTTTGCATGTTCTCCCTGTGCTTGAGTGGGTTTCCTCCGGGTACTCTGGTTTCCTCCCACAGTCCAAAAACATGCATGCTAGGTAAATTGATCATTCTAAATTGCCCGTAGGTGTGAGTGTGAGTGTGTCTGGTTGTTTGTGGGGACTGCGGGTGGAAACTAGCATTTCTGCTAAACCCGGTGTATTTACACTGCTTAATGTAGTGTTAATTAATATGCATTGTAGAGCCTGTACCAATAGGCTATACTCAGGGCAACTGGGTTGGTTTTTGTTTGGACGCGTGCTTCAATTGATTCAAACGCTCAGACTTAGAATCCGGGTCGGATATGCCAATCCATTTATTCCGTATTCAGCAGTAGTCAAAGCAAACGTAATTCCACTATTTAAACTAAACATAAACTTATGACAGAACGCCACTCTCTGTCTTGCACGTCTTGCACGGTTGCACGGTCAAAAACTTTTGTCTTCCCCCTGTCGCACCTGCATGCAATCACCACCCCGGTGGCTTATAATGGTTACCAGGACAACCACCCACCATGGCTGATTGACAGGCTAATCATGACGTAACAAAAAAGGGGTATGACAACTCATATTCAGCTAAATAAATAAAACAATAAATCAAAGTATTTTGGCTCCAACATGCATTGTCCCGTCTAAATAAACTTTGAAACTTCAGAATGGATTAGCAACATGTGTCAAAACTGCAATGTTTCCAGATTGATTCTGGCTGTGCAACTAAACCTTGCCTGCAATTTACACCTCTCTGTCTGCCAGTAAAGTGAAAGCTTAAATAGGAGTTTGTAGAATATTGAGATGGAGGAACTCCTTGCTTATTGTTGCCTTCTTGTGAAACTTGTTGACCGTAAGAAAAATATAAACCATCACCAGACTTTCCCTGTGAATGTTAACCGCTTTTGGCTCCTGCAGAGAAACTTGAAACAAAGTGCATCGTTTTCAGTGACTGACAAGACACTGCAAAGTAGTCTAACACGGTCAATACAGAACATGGCTATAATGTGCAGCATTTCAGTCTCACGTGTCCCGAGTACATCCCTTCACCGAGGGGATCCAGAAGCAGGAACCAAACATCTCCACGGACCAATCCACCGCCAGCTTCTGTCTCTGCGATGCAGCCGGGCCGGAACGTGTGGACTTGCCAGAAATAATTATAAGGTGGTGGGTTCAGCACTATGCCCCACTTCTTTTACATGTGTCTGAAAGTGTTGAAGCCTGTCTCCTCCGTGTGGTCCGTCAATTTCAGACAATCCAAACCCATGACTGGCAGCGTGAAATTGATTGGTCTGATCTGTGTGTGCTTCTGTGTAGTTTTCTGTCTTTGATGAATCACAGATCCCTTGTTTACCAATACTATCCCATCACTCGTTGTCTGGCCTCTCCCTCACCTATCCCTGCTTCATCTTTTTTCCGTTCCATCCTCCCCCTCATTATTGCCTTTTCACTCTTCTCCACCCACCATCTTCCTTATCTTTTTCCTCTTTTTCCTCACCATCCACCCACAATTTGTCCCTTACCTTCACTTTATTTTCCGATCCCCAACAATATCCTGTTCTCTCTCTCTCTCTTCGTTCCATCCCTTCCACCCACTTTCGTTCAAGAGCTAACCTTTATTTTTGGCCGGTGCTGTGGTTTGTATCTGCCATGTCTTTTCGCGCTTGCCATTAGCTGATCCTCTGGAGGCAGTAGTCGTTCTCAGTGTCTAAAGAGCTGTTGTGTCCGGATGAAGGGTAGAGGTCACGGCGCAGCAGCCTGTTGACGACGGTAACCAGGACTTTCTTGTACTGCTGACGTAGGAGGGAGTAGGCGAAGGGGTCGGACGCAGCCTTGCTGTACGTGAGGCACTTACTGATGATTCCCCAGTGACGGTTGATGTCCACAAATGGGAGAAGCTCGGCCAACCTGAAGCACAAAGTGCCAGAAACATCAAGCAGATTTGAGTTCAAAATGCAATTGAAAGTTGTTTTTTTTTCTGATAATCGTCAGATGAAATTGAATCTAGAGCCTTTTACAGTCCAAATGTTTATGTTTAAAATATCCCTTTTTTAATTTTTTATTCTTTCTTTCTTTCTTTCTTTCTTTCTTTCTTTCTTTCTTTCTTTCTTTCTTTCTTTCTTTCTTTCTTTCTTTCTTTCTTTCTTTCTTTCTTTCTTTCTTTCTTTCTTTCTTTCTTCTGACGAAATGAGGGCCTTTTTGCCCCCCTAAACGTGCCCCAAAGTCACCAAATTTTGCACGGAAGCCAGGCCTGGCGAAAAATTTGATATTAATGGTTTGCATTAATGGGCTAATGGCTCGACAGCGCCCCCTAGAAAACTTTGTGCCTCAAGCCCCACAATACGGTTTGACGTACATGAACGAAAATCGGTACACACCTGTATCACGTCGCAACTTAAAGAAAAGTCTCTTGGCGCCATGGCCGGAAGTCGGCCATTTTGAACATTTTGAATTAATCGCGTAATTTTGGCGAAATTTATGCCATTCCTTCGGCAGTTAATACGGCCCGAACCGTGACGTGAACCCAGATGTATTATACATAAAAATGTGCGTCTCCATCCTGCGACTACGCACATTACTTTTCTCTTTCAAAAGTGTTACCGTGGCGACGCTTGACGGCAAAAAGCGTGCCCCCCCCTTCATCTGATTGGTCCATATTTGATAGTTCCCCAAAAGTCAACAAATTTTGCAAAAATGTGATATTTAATGGTTTGCATTAATGGGCGTGGCAAGCTGGAACAACAGCACCCCCTAGAAAACTTTGTGCCTCAAGCCCCACAATACGGTTTGACGTACAGTATATGCACGAAAATCGGTACACACCTGTATCATGGCGCAACTTAAAGAAAAGTCTCTTGGCGCCATGGCTGAAACCGAACAGGAAGTCGGCCATTTTGATTCTGATTGGTTGTCCCTATTTTCTGCTATAACTTTTGAATGGTTTGACATAGAAAGTCGTGGGTGGTGTAATTTCTGATATGCTTGTGGGGGACGGTGGCCATGAGTGCGAGGGCCCGTTCATCGCTGCTTCCAGCTTTAATTGTAATTTTAATTGAATTACATGCAAAAGAACTGCATAAAAAGGTTGGAATAAAAGAAAAAGTTTGAACGGGTAGTTTTCTTTTAGAAAAAGGTCAATTGCAGCTTTAAAATTTGACAATCCAGCCAACATTTGTATGTTTTTTGTAAATTGGATTTCAGGAGATTGTCGGATGGTTCCATAGTGGCCCCATGTGATTTGCTCGCTTGGGTTTTCTTCTGTGGTCCCAGAAAATACAGCAGTTCTGCACTCATGTCCACTCATCACTCGTGTAGCTGAGCATGAACATTAGGATCCACATGGAGCCAACATGGACTCTATGCATAATAAGTTTTTCACTCATGTCTGAGATTGTTACCAACGCGTAACTGTTGGTTGAGAAAGAATAGGTGATTTATAATAAAAGGGAAATGACCATGCTCTTCTACACTTTAATACCTTGTCTAAGCTTCTTTTGCAATGTGCATACATTTGAAATCTATTGTTAAATATTTGAAAGAAGAGAGGCTTACAAGTAAAAAAAACTGCTTTGTTGTTTTAGGTTTGAACCACGCAGTCCAACCATTTCCACACAAATCTTTTTGTTCTGACTACAACAATTTTGTGGGGGAAAATCAAAATGTTTTTTTTTTTTTTTTAGGTCAAATGTGACAAAACTTGCACTTTTGATGCTAAATGCATAACATGTGTGCCAGCCCGATCTAAATTAGACATCCCAATCTCGAAAGGAAGTTTCCGGTGGGTCAGGGGGTTAACCCAACAAGCTGGACACTTCTCCTTGTGGATATGTTTCCCTCCCTCACTCACTCACCACAAATGTCAAATTGATGTATCATCAGCACCACATCTGGCTCAAAGTGGATTTGTGGGTCGCTGAAGCATTTCCTGTTTTCTCCCTGAATCCTGTTTAGCTATCTGCCCTGTATCTATTATGTAACACGCTGTATATTTTTGCATTATGAAGCACGCTCGCCTGCACAGTATGAGCAGATGTGACTGCTCTTGCGCTTCAGAGAGATAAAAGTTACAATTACGAGCAGAGCAGGCATGAATAGGGACAGCAGTTGAGTGTTTGTCCTAAAATGGGGGAATGTATTGGTCTTTATGGGAGGTGACAAAGTTAACGAGGGTAGTTTCTCTAAATAAAAGTAATTGCTGGAGCTGTATCATTGTATATAAGGGGGTCATTAATTTTTTAAGCTATTGCACATGAGTTTTGCAGAGCATTAAATTATTTATGAGCTACTATCAGGTTGACTTACCTTGTAATTACATAAGGAGCAAAGCAGATGATAAATGAGCCTATGAAGATGCTGATCTTCTTTGTGGCTCTCTGCTTTCTCCTCTTCTGCTCTGTTAAACATCTTTGTTTCACGCTGAAAACATCAAAACAGCATTTAGTTTTGGTGAATACAAGTATTATAAGCAGTACTGGAGATGAGGGGGGATGAGGAGGGGATGGCATCCTCCCCTGAAATAAAAACGGTCCAAATCATCCCCCCAGTAAAACTGCCATCCCCCCTTTCCATCCCTTATGTCATTTCATCAATGAATGTGGTTTTACTGCTATTTCAATATTTAGAGTCATCACCAGAAAAATAACACCAGAAAAATAACTTATTTGACAATTTTCACCTGTTTCAAGTACATTTTCACTTGAAATAAGTAGAAAAATCTGCCAGTGGGACAAGATTTATCTTCTCATTACAAGCAAAAAAATCTTGTTCCACTGGCAGATTTTTCTACTTATTTCAATTGAAAATCTACTTGAAACAGGTGAAAATTGTTTGTTTTTTTCCAGTGATGAGTCTTGTTTTAAGTGTAATGAGATTTCTTTTACTAAAATTAGACATTTTAACTAGAAATAATACAAATATTCTTGTTAAGATTTAGAGTTTTTGCAGTGATCCATTTTACTTATCCTGTGAAGGACAGAGTCATATTGATAAGTTCAGAAAAGTGTTTTTTATTGTTGTGTTTTGATGTATTTGATGTAAGCCCAGTGGATATTTAAAGCTTACAGAAGGCTGCATTTAACTGCTGCTATGTCATTCTATGTCATTGTTTTGGTAACTGCTATTATTTGTAATACATTATATTATTTGTAATCAGCACAAATTATCTGTCCCCATATGATAAAATCCACCATCCCCCCTGATTTTTATTTTTTTTTTACAACTCGAGTACTGATTATAAGTAATAAATGAGACTATAAACCACAATTCTCACAAAGTACAGACGCATGAAGATGATCTTTATACCTTGGGTGTATATCGACCAGCAGGAAAAGCGTCTGCATTGTGATGATGTCAATCCTCTTGCAGTGAAACCTGGCGACTTTCAGCACTTTTAAATACGTGAAACACAAGATGAGCAGGGAGAGCATGAAGCTGGTGGCGTGGAAAACCACGGTGAAGATGGTAAACTTAATCCTGTCGCCGCCTTCCTCCTCGCTGGCCTGCAGGGTGCAGGACGCGTAAACGTGGCTGTAGTCGAGCCAGGAGAAGAGCATGGCCGTGAGGGAGAAGGTGAAGGAGTGCAGCCAGGAATAACACACCATGATCAGCGCGTCCTTGTAGCGCATCTTGGTGGCGTAACTGAGGGGGAAAACCACCGCGATCCAGCGGTCGATGCTGAGCGCCGCCATGCTCAGCATGGTGTTGGCCGTCAGGAAAGTCTCCAGAAAGCTCACCGCGTGGCACACGCAGTCTCCAAAGGGCTGCTGGTTCCTGATAATCCCCAGCAAAGTGGCCGGCATGTTCAACACGGTGATGAGAATGTTGCAGAAGGACAAGTTCATGGTGAAAACACCGGGCACCTGTCGGCGGATCTCGGCGCTGTGGACGAAACATAGCAGCACCAACAAGTTTGACAACAGGGACACGACCGCCACGACGAAGATGAACAAAGCGAAAAGGATTTCAGCAAAGTCCATGTCTCATGCCAGAAAATCCGCTTTCGGTTTACCTGTGCCCGTCGGTACTAATGAGTACTTAAAATCAACCATGATCATGATTTCAGTTAAATCCTTTTACGCGTCGGCGCGTCCTCTCCAACTTCCCCGAGCGCTGTCCAGCGTGCTGAAACCGAGCTGATGCATCAGCCCCTCGAACCCCAGCTCAGCTCCCTGCACCGGGCACAAGTGCACCAGCAAAAAAGCTTGGAGAAGTGAAGCAAAGAGGCAGGTCTTTGAACATCTAAGAGCATTTACTAAGCGTGCAAGGCGGAAAAGTGTCCAGCAGGCAGATGTGGCTGTGAGGAGAAGCTGAGGGGGGAGAAGGAGGGAGCATCTCCACTGGAGTGAAAGACCTACATAACGCTTTGGAGAAATCACAGATACAAAAAAATCTGCAAAATATGTTATAATGAAATATCCACCTTGTTTTTTTTTTTCTTCCTTGGTCAAACTTTTTCGAGATAAATAATTAATCTTCCCCAATAAGTCATTCAGATGCGACCTATTGATCAGGGCTCGCTGATCGCGGAGGGAAAGGGCGCACAGAAACCCGGGGATGCGGGGATGCGCTCCGCTATAATTGGAGACGCATCTGCTTGACCAAATGGCACCGGGTGCGCGCTCACGCTGGAGACGCAGGAGGAAAATAGATTTTTTTTCCTTTTTTTTTTTCTCCTCCCTGAAATGAATTATTTATAAATCCACATCGATTCAGTCTATCATAATTTGTGTCTGGTATTCAAAAAGTATCAAAAATGGCTGACATTTAAACGAGAATGCTGTCATCACTGTCTGTTTGTATTTCAATGCACAGTCAATGGGATTTTGAGTTGAATACATCTAGATCAGGGGTCGGCAACCCAAAATGTTGAAAGAGCCCTATTGGACAAAAAACACAAAAAACAAATATATCTGGAGCCGCAAAAAATGAAAAGTCTTGTATAAACCTTAGAATGAAGGCAACACATGCTGCATGTAGCTATATTAGTTATAACTGGGGTATTTTTATTTTTCATTATGCAACTCGAAATGTTGAAAAAAAAGTCTAAATTTCGAGGAAAAAAAACTCGAAATGTCGAGATTAATGTTGAAGTACAATTTCGAGAAAAAAGTCAAAATGTCGAGAAAAAAGTCAAAATGTCGAAGAAATAGTAAAAATTTCGTGAAAAAAGTCGAAATGTCGAGATTAAAAAAGGAAAAGGGAAGAAAAAAGAGAAAAAAAAGAAAAAAGAAAAAAAGAGAAGAAAAAAGGAAAGAAAAAAGAGAAAAAAAAGAAGAAAAAAGGAAAAAAGGTCAAACATTTTTGAAAAAGCTCCAGGAGCCACTAGGGCGGCGCTCAAGAGCCGCGGGTTGCTGACCCCCGATCTAGATCTACATTTACAAAATATGCTGTAACAAACAAGTTGTTTTTTTTACTTGCTGCAAAACAAATGTGACTTTTAATCATATGCCAGAGATAGCACTGAACATTGCTAATTCTGCTTCTTTATTTTTCAGACATTTTATAATCATTTAACAAAACGAGCATAATGAATGTCTGATTTTAAAAGTGGATTTTAAGTGCTTTATTAAAGGAAAAATTAGCTTTAAGAGACTTTCACGCCCACATACCTCCTCCAGATCTATCCATTAACTGATAAATGTTGGTAAGCCATAAATGAGAACAAATGGTCCTGTAAGCCTTCACATCAGCTGTTACGATAATCATGTAAAGAAAGAGTTTCTCATTTTCCAGCAGCCATCTGGTCTGAAGCTGTATTAGTCAATATTGTCAATTAATATATTGTAAGCCCATTCCTTTTAAAACCTTTAATAGAGTGCTCTGAAATCTATTTTATATGGTCATTTTAACACATAACGTCACCTATTAATGACTAATTTCTATGAAAAATAAATTACTTATTTACCATTATGTTTGCCCTTTAATTGCATCTGGAATTTGGAATTTGGAATTTGGAAAAAACATAACAGGGTTAAAACCTGGAAAATGTGCTCACGTGACTTTCAACCCCAAATCTGGTCATTATTTAATAACTATATAAAGCTTTTATAACTTCTAACCCAATATCAGTGACATACCGTTTGAAGGTGAAAACAATAGCTAAAGATGATTTTACACAAGTATAAGAAGACTTAAATGTGAGTTTACATACAGGAGGCAGGAGGAAAAGGAGTAAATGTGCTTTTATTAGATAATTAAAGAAGAAAGAAAGGCACTGCAAGTTATGCAACACAAAAGAGAAAAAAGTAGAAGATGTTATCCACTCATCCATCTATCCATTAAATAGGTGAAATAAAACATATAACATATTTTTATTAAATAGATTATACCAGTAGGTGACCATTTGGTACAAAAACACTAACCAAGAAAGGCAAAGAGTCTTTGAAGAGCAAGGATAGCCAGAGGACCTCCACTTTGTCAGCAAATGTGTAAAAAGAATCTTTAGAAGAATCTCCCTCCAATTAAAGTGCGAGGAGATATGCATATTTCTCCTTCTAAAGGGTATAATATAATTCAATCCTTCAAGAACTCAAAGGGAATTTCATTGTGTAATGTGCAAAAGCATGAGGCTAAGCTGGAGATCCGTGATCTCCGACACCCACATCAAGAAACTTTCTTAATTAGCCGATTTAACCACTAAAGCGAAGGGATTTCTCAGGGAATTCTTCATCCAGCTTCACAATACAGAGCTGCAACTACCACTTATACTTTATGAGGGTTTTCATGGGAATAAAAGGGGAAAAAAAACAACAGAGAAACATCACATTTTGGGATATGCATTGCCTTTTTTAGTGTTGTGAGAAGAAAATACAAAATGAAGGTACATTAACAAATAATTTCAAGAAGAAGCATGAACTAACTTGGATTTCTTCTCTGCAACTTAATAAAAAAAAAGGAACTTAAGACTCACTGTTTCCATATCAACCCAACTTCTGCTGACTGCAGTTTAAAAATATAAAAATATTGTGATAAAGACTTTAAATGCTTTTATAATGAAAAAAAACGTGATTTTTGATTAAGTTGTTGGAATAAACTGTGCAGAAAGTGAGCATCAACATAAAATGCTACAAGAGATGCCAACTAGAACCAACTCCCAGAGGTCAGTTAGTGAGTTTAACCCTTCATCAAGACAATAGTTATTATTTTAAACCCCTATAATGTGTTTTTTATTACATATATATTCATGTATAATTTGTGTATTTTCTATTATTATTATTATTATTATTATTATTATTATTATTATTATTATTAATAATAATAATAATAATAATAATAATAATAATAATAATAATAATAATAAAAGTTGCATTTTTTGAGAGAAAATATTCATCTCTTCAAATTTACATATTCATAAAAAGGGTAAAATAGTGAACTTTGTTCGCATCCAGGATGGAAGAACATACCGTGGTCAGGAATATATGTGTGCTTCAAACATTTAGTGCATTTTACTGAGTCATGTCCAACTCCAGAGAAGCTCGTGTAGACGGTGACTCACTGGGGTCAAACACAGCCTGCAGGGGTTCCGTGTATCTTTTTTCATTTTCATCCGCTTCATACTCCCACTTGCTTAGAGGTTTGTGCCTGAGTTCCTATCTCCTCAAATTAAGCGCGCTGGTTTATTCATTTAAGAGGGATACGGTATCAGGGAAGTCACTTTATTGCAGGTTTGCTTGCTTTGTTCGTAGCGATCATAGATAAGCATTTAAAGTGATTGCAGGATGTCATCATTAAGTGAAGTTTAGGGGAACCCTGAGGCAAATTACCGGTGAGACAGCCGCCTCCTAAAAGCATCACAGCAGCATGCGACTCTTCAACTCTTTCTGAGGCTTGCACGTCAGCTGTAACAGCTCTGCTCCTCGACTGGGGATGTGTGTTTGTGCGTGTGTTTGTGCTTGTGTTTTACTGCGCTCGGGTTGGTGTGCAGGAGTCAAGAAGTCAAAGAGGTGAAGCAGCAGTGGGAGATGTCAGTTCCCTAAGAACAAGTGATCAGATGCCTGGTAGAGAGCTACAGCTGGGCTCCTGAGAGAGAAGTGCAAAGCTATTTATAGGCCTGACGAGGTGTCACCACCAATAACTCTCAGCACCGCTGTATTACCTAACTGATGTATCAGAGTAAAGCGGTCAATGCCGTTTCAGAGCCACAAATGAGATTGCTTCTTGGAAAAAAATGCTTTTTTATCATCGTCGTGGAGTCATCCTCTGAAATGCCTCAAAGCACCAAAGCTTGTTGTTTAAACGCGGCAGGGAATCTGCAAATCATCAATAAAAAAAATGAGATATTTATATAGAGCAGGGGTCGGCAATCCGCGGCTTTAGAGCCGCATGCGGCTCTTTAGCGCCGCCCTAGTGACTCCCTGGAGCTTTTTCAAAAATGTTTGACCTTTTTTTTTCTTCTTTTTTTTCCTTTTTTTTCTTTTTTTCCCTTTTTTCTTCTTTTTTTCTTAATTTTCCTTTCCTTTTTAATCTCGACATTTCTACTTTTTTCTCGAAATTTTGACTTTTTTCTCGACATTTCGACTTTTTTCTCGAAATTTTGACTTTTTTCTCGTCATTTCGACTTTTTTCTCGAAATTTCAACTTTTTTCTCAAGATTGTACTTCAACATTAATCTCGACATTTCGACTTTTTTCTCGAGATTTTGACTTTTTTCTTGACATTTAAACTTTTTTCTCAACATTTAGACTTTTTTCACGAAATTTTGACTTTTTTCTTGAAATTTCAACTTTTTTCTCAAGATTGTACTTTAACATTAATCTTGATATTTCGACTTTTTTCTCGAAATTTTGACATTTTACCCGACATTTGGACTTTTTTCTTGACATTTCGACTTTTTTCTCTAAGTGCATAATAAAAAAAAAAATCTTTCCCCAGTTATAACTAATATAGGTACATGCAGCATGTGTTGCCTTCATTCTAAGGCTTATACAAGACTTAATTTTTTGCGGCTCCAGACATATTTGTTTTTTGTGTTTTTGGTTTCAACATTTTGGGTTGCCGACCCATGATATAGAGGATATGTAAAGAGACGTGTGTCACATTACATGAGAAACCTTGATATAAGATCTATCAGAGTTCTTTTTAATTACGACACACTATTGGGAATGTTTATTATCAATACTAGAGCTTTTATAACCCTGCCTATAATTACATAACGTGAACACGAAGCCAGATGTTTCAGGAAGTTTTCATTTTTTATTTTGATCCCTGACTGAACCAAAAAGTGAAGTCAAATTCTGAAAAGGAAAGTGTTACAAATTTTGCACACAACCACTTTAAACCAAATTTTACAAGTTCCTGGAGACTTGTAAGTTTTAAACATGTGCAAACGGAATCCACTTAGTCTGAAAATACAACAAACAATGTGCAGGAATGTGAGCGGAGGGTGTGCATCTGGGAAAACAGTCCTTTCTTGTGCTGCCAAGCCATGTGGATCTATGTTGCTTATCTTGATTAATGTGGTTTGGTGATTTCATTTTAGATTAATTTCTGTCTTTGTTCTGTTTTGTTTCTTGACCTACTCATGTAGCACCGAGCCTGAATTATTTGTTCCCTGATGCAGTCCATCAGTACATCATTAGATACACTGATATTGATTGATAATGTCAAACTATAATGAAAATCAGAGGACGAAGAAAAGCTCATTCTCTGCTCCAAAACACTCATATACACCAATAATTGTGAAATTAGCGAATATATAAGATTTTATATTAAAAAAAACAAGTGATATTCTTATGTTTGTAACATCTGTCTTCTTTTAAAACTTTAACTTAGCAACACAATGAATGTTGTGTTTCTGCTGCAAAGGCAACACTGGAGCTGAGGGCACTGACAGCAAAACTAAACCTCACAACCTCAGCCGTACAACAAAGAGCTTTTCTGAAAGCTTTCTGATTTCCGTTGTAGACCGTGGTCTTATGTAACGGTGGCTGACCTTTATGAAAACCCACATCCCGATCACCTCCAGACAGCAACAGAAGTGCCTTATAGCTGCTAGGAGAGGAGAGGGAGGGAAAAAAGTGTGATCTCAGCACAGTTGTGAAATCCCCCTGCGGCCCCTACAGTTACCTGGGTTGTCACTTCCATCTTGTTCCTGTGTTGCACCTTTTTAGGTTCACCGCTTTTTCACGGTGTCCCGAGAGCAGGGAGCAGGACGGGAGGAACCCGGGTCACGCATTAGATAATCAGCAGTTGCTGTGTCTTGTCTCATGGTCCCAGCACAAGATACAGTAGAAGGTAACGTGATGCTGGGAGACAGCTTGGTGGAATAAAAAGTCTCAGGCAGCGCTCACATCCTTCCTGCTCGTCAGTGTGCACTCACTGAAATATTCAGGGCTGGATTTGCTTGTTTTGAAATTGTTCATTCTTTGTAAAACTGCAATAATTTACAAATACATGCCAACATTTCTAAGTAATTAGGGCCCGAGCACTTACAGTGGGAAGGCCCTATTGTATCTGTAGGAGTTCTAGTTGTTTTTCTCTTTTTTATTTTTTTTCTTCCGACGAAATGAGGGCCTTTTTGCCCCCCCTAAACGTGCCCCAAAAGTCACCATATTTTGCACGCAAGCCAGGCCTGGGGAAATATTTGATATTTAATGGTTTGCATTAATGGGCGTGGCCTTATGGCTCAACAGCGCCCCCTAGAAAACTTTGTGCCTCAAGCCCCACAATACGGTTTGACGTACATGCACGAAAATCGGTACACACCTGTATCATGTCGCAACTTAAGGAAAGGTCTCTTGGCGCCATGGCCAAAACCGAACAGGAAGTCGGCCATTTTGAATTAATCGTGTAATTTTGGCGCACTTTATGCTATTTCTTCGGCAGTTAATTCAGCCCGAACCGTAACGTGCACCCAGGTGTGTTATACATCAAAACGTGCGTCTCCATCCTGCGACGACGGGCATTACTTTTCTCAGTCAAAAGCATTACCGTGGCGACGCTAGACGCCATAAAGGGCGCCCCCCCCTTCATCTGATTGGTCCATATTTGATAGTTCCTATTTTCTGCCATATTTTTTGAATGGTCTGACATATAGAGTCATTGGTGATGTCATCGGACTTAGTTTTGAGTCCTTGATCTTTAAGGGGGAAAATTGCACGCGTGAGGGCCCGTTCATAGCTGCTTGCAGCTTTAATTCTTTCTTATAATTGTTATAATCGTTGTCCTTTCTCTTTGTTTTTTTTATGGTGAGGTTATTTGGGTTAATTAGTGACCTTTGCACAGAATTTGAATGAGTGAATTTGGGGGAAAGTGTTATTAATAATTTAAGTATGCAGACACTCAAAAATTATTTGCAAAAAAAAAGAATTAATCAGAACAATTTAAGAATTAGTCTGGTTTCTTTGGATTTGGTTTTGATTTCCAGGCATTTCCTGCCTCTGGATGCCATGAGATGAAGGCAAACATTGAAAACAGGGAAGCCTGAAGATTTATTTTCCAGTAAAATCATTTTTATGCAAGTTGTTTTTAGCAATTCTGCTGATATCTTGATTATTTTGAACAGTGGCTTGTTGAAGCTGGTGTAAGAGTTACTACATGGCGCCCACTGTCGACCCACTGATTCGTTTTGTTCTGTGGCTGCAAAAGAGAGGGTTACCAGACAAGTGGGCTTATCTTTTTAAATGCAGCTATAATGAACTAAAATCAAAGGCTTATAAGTAATTTCAACCCCGCTTGCTTTGCAATGTGAAAGTTAATAAACTTTGATTAATGAGGAAAGATTACTTAATGTCACACACTATATGTGTTAATCAGGATCCTGTTATCAGCTAGCAGAATTTCATATCGCAACATGGGATGAATTTGACCCGTAGCTGTACCAAAGGTCTGATATCAGTCTGGAAATCGGTTGGAATTTGAATAAATGGAAAATATATTAAAACACGGACAAACTTTATTATGGTTTTGATCCTTTCAAGCCTCCAGATGTGGCTGGAGCGAGCTGAGTCAGTGTTCAGCTCTACTGCAAGCATGAGATCACTAAAGTATGGTAACTAGGTAACCTCAGATCCCATTATTTTTTCTCCGAATATTGCCAAGACAACAAGGTTGAATCTTTCTGGATTTCACAAAGTAACATTGTTTGAACAGTAGTTTTCATATCCAAGGCCATCTTTGAGCAAACTGGCAGCAACATCAAGCTGATTTTCATTGACTTTTACTCTCAGAAAGTCAATATTAGTGGCAAAGTCACATATTGTATTTAACCTCAGTTATTTAAATTGATGCTTGAGGCTTTTCTTTAGAGTTCATCTTTCCAGTTGGTTTGCAAGGAGATCCAGTATATGACATCAGCAAACTAATTATATTCTGTGATCCGGTCAGTGATTTTAAGGTAAAAGTGTTTTCTCTCCATTATGAAATATGAATTGACTTTTTTGTCCTTCCTTTTTTCATTTTCTGTAAAACTAGTGGCATTTAACTTCTTATCTGCTGGTTTTTGACAGAATTAGTGATTGTTTCAAGTACATCACCATCTGTCACTTGTAATAGGGCTATCACAGATAACTGAAAGAATTTACCAAAAATAATCTATTAAAGGAGCTTGAGGCTCCTTTTAAGAAATGAGACTCTCTAGCGCCACCCTTCACCACGACGGCCGTTGGGGGTACTGCAGCCAACAGCGAAGCCGGCACGGGAGAACGGGGAGAACGCGCATGCAGCGTCATTTGACGTCACATCCGCAGGACAGCGCGGGAAACTCGGCCCCAGCACTGCAGCACATTTTGCAGCACACAGCCTGTTCAAGGCAACGGAGAGATACACTAGAGCGGGGGTCGGCAACCCGCGGCTCCAGAGCCGCATGCGGCTCTTTAGCGCCGCCCTAGTGGCTCCTGGAGCTTTTTCAAAAATGTTTGAAAATGGAAATCGATGGGGGAGGGAAATACATTTTTTGTTTTAATATGGTTTCTGTAGGAGGAGAAACATGACAAAAACATTCTTAACGTTTTCCAATGCTGTAAAAATTTGTAGAATAAATATTACATTTCAACATTTTAACGAAGATTAACGAAGATTTGTACACAAGAGTATTAGGGCCATGCAGGAGAAAAAATATTTGAGAGGGGAAGAAAAAAGTTGAAATGTCGCGAAAAAAGTTGAAATGTCGAGAAAAGAGTTGAAATTTTGAGAAAAAAGTCGAAATGATGAGAAAAAAGTTTAAATTTCAAGATTGTTGAAATACAATTTCGAGAAAAAAATAGAAATTTCAAGAAAAAAATAGAAATTTCGAGAAAAAAGTCGAAATGTTGAAGAAAAAAGTCAAAATTTCTTGAATAAAGTTGAAATATTGAGAAAAAAGGCGAAATTTCAACTTTATTCTTGAAATTGTATTTCAACATTAATCTCGACATTTCCACTTCCAAAAAATCTTCCCCTCTCTAATATTTTTTCTAAGACTATTTTTCTCTAAGAAGATTTTTTTAAGACTTTTTATTTTTTGCGGCTCCAAACATATTGGTTTTTTGTGTTTTTGGTCCAATATGGCTCTTTCAACATTTTGGGTTGCAGACCCCTGCACTAGAGGGATCATTCTTTTTGGTTTGGAACGCTTCATCTGACATTATTACTAGAAAACTTAAAACATTTACAAATTTTTTTCATAAATCCTGCCTCAATTCTGCCTCAAACTCCTTTAATATGAACAAATTGTATCATATTTAAAAAAATACTGGATGAATTTATAGTTAACAAAAATGTACCCAAAATATATCAAGGATATCAGTGGTTGCCATTTCCCCCAGTTTGTGTTTCTGTTTTTCCCCGCCCCGCCCATCTGCCCTGATTGTCTGCACCTGTGTCTCGTTACCCCCTTGTGTATATCTGGTCTTGTCATTCCCTTGCTCCTTGTGGTTCCGTCCTGTCTCTTTCCTCCATGTGTCCTGCCAAATTTTTGCGCTAGTTTTTTTGATCCCTGTTTCCGTGTGACTTTTTGATCCTGCCAAGCAGCGCTTTTGGTTTTTGGTTCTTGCCTTTTTGGAAAATAAAACCTTTTTTGTTGAACTCCTGCCTCTCGCTCTCCTGCATCTGGGTCCTCACCACACCAGTCGTGAGCAAGGAGGCCTTAAAAACTGCCATCTGTCATGGTTTTTGCTTTCTGCAAGTCTTGTTTTTTATGTTTTGTTGTTTCAGTTCATGTTTTTCTGTGTAACATTTATCCGACCTGACCCTTTCTGCCTCTAACTCTTGTTGCCTTCCCATATTTTGAAATTTGTCCGTGTGTCTAGGATGAATACAAGGTGTCCTGTCTTTCCTCCCTCCCCTGCCAGTCCGATTGTGCTCCTTCCCAGCTGTGCTTTCTCATCTACTGGCTTGTCATTATTGCATTTTGTGTTTGTATTTTGGAAATCCTGCTTTGGCAGCACTCTTTGTTCTCCAGTTTTTGGTTAATAAAGGACATTATTATTTTTCTTGTATCCCTGTTCTCCTGGATTTGGATTATCCACCCACCAAACTCAGTTTTTAAGCTCTTTATACAAGTTCCTTAAACACACGAGGAATTCCACAGAACCACTATTGTAAATGATAATTGCAATGTCACCTCAGTATATTTAAAAAATGCATCTTTTGTGATTTTAAGAAAAAATACAGCAAGATATGCAGCTACAAAACTCGATTTACCTGCTCAGGTAATTATTTTTTCTCATAGTTACTGTAGCTCATCTAAAATTGAGTCAGTATGAGAATAGCATCATATAAGTGAGTCAGAGAAATAGGAAAGGGTTCCAATTCACCTACTTGGGGCAACATGACATTAATTAGATTTAGGGGCATCATTATACAAGATGGCCTCTTCTTAAAAGATTATTTTCCCACAGTCAGACCATACAAGAAACAGTTGTTCTTCTTCAGTTCTGTGTTTTCAGTTCAGCAGTGCTGGCAGCTGGAAAGCTGGAAAGCTGCCAGTGAGGATAAAAAGACGTGGGCCGGCTGTGAATGGCAGCTCAGGGTTTTCTTTAGAGGGTTAGCAATGCTGTGACAGATGGACCTCCCCCGCACCTCTGAGTGTATGACAACATACCTGTAGCACCGCACAGAGACAAGTAAGAGCTTAAACACCTGCCATGGGTGTATGTGTCTTTGTTATAGTGTAGCTAGTGGCGACAGAGAGACAGTGGAGTTTACAGCGCAAAAGCCACACACTGCTTTAGAGTGCTGTTTTTGTTATCCAGCCTGGATCTGGGAGGAACAAACTTTAAACAACCTCCAATATGACTCAAGCCGTAATGATGTGTTTTTTCCTCTTATTTCTTTCATTTTTTATGGAGCATGAGGCAGGATTTATGAAAAAAATTTGTATACATTTTAAGTTTTCTAGTAATAATGTCAGATGAAGCGTTTCAAACCAAAAAGAATGAGCCCTCTAGTGTATCTCTCCGTTACCTTGAACAGGCTGTGTGCTGCAAAATGTGCTGCAAATGTGGGTCCAAATTTCCCGCGCTGTCCGGCGGATGTGACGTCACATGACGCTGCATGCGCGTTCTCCCCGTTCACCCCGTTCTCCAGTGCCGGTGTTGTGCCAAAAAGTGATTGCCTGCCAGAATCTGATTTCTTCTGATTTCTGGCCGCGGGAGCGCGCACAGCAGCCCGTTGAGCGATAGCGCTAAAACGTCCCACTTTCAGATTATGAAGCTCAAGAATGAGATCAAATCATATTTAGGCAGAAATAACCTTTCATTAACTGTATTTGGCCTTCAATCAATTTTTGGCAGGTGAAAATGCCTATTTTGTGTTGTAATGGTCCTTTAAAAGAGTTAAAAGCAATCCTGTGAGCTCTAGTGTTTATATTATGAAGCTCAAGAATGAGATCAAATCATATTTAGGCAGAAACAACCTTTCATTAACTGTATCTGGCCTTCAATCAATTTTTGGCAGGTAAAAAGACCCATGGGAGAAATCAGATTCTTCAATCACTTTTTGGCACAACACCGGCTTCGCTGTTGGCTGCAGTACCCCCGACGGCCGTCGTGGTGAAGGGTGGCGCTAGAGAGTCTCATTTCTTAAAAGGAGCCTCATGCTCCTTTTAAATCTCTCTGGCCTCGCTGACATCCAGGAGAGACTGACCAGTGTATGGTCGGAGGTGTCCAAAGCTCGGGAGGAGATGAAGTCAGTACGAGCGGAGGGGGCAAAGGCGGCTAGAGAGCCAGAGGACGGCGACTAATCAAAATCTGCATTGACACACGCACCTCCATTGCAAAGTGGATTGCATGCAAAAAGAGGCTTGGACATTAAAATAACTGAACAGTGGACACAGTAGTAAATCACAGGAACGGTGATCAGGATGAGTGGACTGGACACGTGTACAAACATACATGCTATCTGGACTGTGAAGGATGAAATTAGACAAATTGCTATGTGGTAAACTATGTATCTTACTGAATTCTGTTGTTGATGTGATCATGAATCTTACATAGAACGGGGCGGGACTTTGATAAGCGTCAGCTTCTCCCGTACCCTTTTCGTCATGTGCTGAGTATGCAATGTATAATGTTCTGGAGATGAAATGTGTCTATATAAACATGCCGAAATAAACGAAAAAATAAAAAAATAAAAAATATAACCAGAGACGTTCAATAATATATATATATATATATATATAACTTTTAACATTTAAATAATACATAATATGATGCATTTCAGTGGATGCTGTCAGCTGACCGACTCTACTCCACCCCCCCTCTTTTAAAACCATTGTTTCAAATGTGTGCTTCCCCCTTATGTAGAGCGTTGATAAAGATGGGAAATTCTTAATTCTGCACTGATCTAATACTGTGATGTCCCCTATGAATAACATTTGATTTACATATTGTCAGACTGAGGTAGCCCCAAACTGATAGAGATGTGATATGTCCATTTTTTTTACTTTAATTAGTTTTCACTTCAAGCAGCTAAACGCACATTTTTATTTCATAATGTCCTCGTTAATATACACCTTAAAATCACATCTGGGTGCAACTGGACCCTCAATCAAAAAAACTATATCTAATTTTTTTAAATTACAGTTTTGAAAACCTTCGATTAAGTAGAAAAGGTAAAAAATTTGATTTTTTTGAATTGTTCAGTTTTACAAACAATGGCTTTAGAAACCCAATGATCACATTTTTATTATGTGTCTTATTACTGCATTTTACACAGATACATTGAAAATAACAATGATTAAATACTGCATAGAAATCTCTTAAATCCATCTGTGTTTACATATTCTTGTATACAATTCAACCTCCCTTTACCACTATTGTGCACAGATTGAGTACAAACATTATATGCGTACATTCAAGCTTAATGTTGACATTTCAGAGCACTTATTTGCTTTTCTTCCACTTCTTGTATCATTTAGTTCCTACATCAAGATAACTGAGTTTGAACATGATTATAAAGTAATGCAAAACCACACCAAAGAGCAACAGGATACAGAATGTGCATCATTTCCTTCTGCAAATGTCTCTCTCAGCAGATCCCTATAGGGTCCCATGTGTATATGATATGATGTGTATATGATGATATACTGTATGCTTGATAGACTCATCCAGCCCAGTTTCACTCTGTTCAGACTCAAAATTCATGTAATAGATTTGCACAAAACATCTTAATAAACCTCCCATAATGGGAACAGAAGCTTTTTCAGTTCCTATGTTTCTTCTGCGCTCCCGGCCATCTGATATGATACGTTATTGAAAACTTGAGGCTCGGCACTGCAGGTTGGCAAACAAAAGAAGCACAAAATAGCTTTCATGAGCACTCTGCAGCTGCCACAGGTAAAGCAGAAGACTTGAGATGAGTCATGTTCCCATAGCAACACCTCAGCCTGAGAAGTTATCGCACCATCTCTGGCAGCCCGTGCTGTCGTTGTGGATGTAAATATCATCGATATGGAGGTTGTTGTTACATTAAATGAGCTGCTGAAGCTTTAGTTATCTCCTGGTTTCTTAAATTACATATCTAAAGATGCACTTGCAACTTATCTTTCTTCTTTCTTTGCACAACCGCAACCAATCACAACCAATCATCCAAATGTTGAAATGTTGGCTCTAAGGCAGTGGTCTCCAACCTTTTCTGTACCAGGACCGGTTTAATGTCTGACAATATTTTCACGGCCCAATCTAAAGGTGTAGCTGATAAAAACTAAGAAAATGACAAGATCGGCATTAAAAACTGTGGTATTTTCTCTATAGTAATAACAATAATAATAATAATTATTATTATTAATAATAATAATAATAATAATAATAATAATAATAATAATAATAATAATAATAATAATAATAATACATCATTTTCGAAAAAATAAAATAATGGAAATTGTAAATTACCTTTAATATGAGTATTTCTATAAATGTGTTTTTATGTTTGTTTTCTCATTAACGTTATTTAAAGCCAGGCTTTTATTTTATTTGTTATATATTAAGGAGACCGATATTTAGTGCTTTTAAGTTTAACGGCAGTAGAAAGTGTGCCTGAAAGACTAAACTAGTGTCGGGAATGCTAAAGTGGAGCCTAACTGACACAAAAAGCACCTGCTGATGAGGATTTGTTTTCTTTGCAAATTTTATGCCGTATTTATGTCCAGCTTGAGTTTGGCTGCCATGGTTACTCATGTATTGCGGTTAACGGTAGCTGTTATTACCGAGCAGCTGTCGGTCTGTATTGAAGTTAAATGAAATGTACAGTATATGAATGTAGAAAGATTAACTCTATTTTATTTTATTCCTTTATAGCTCTTACGGTGTGTTTGCAGTGTATTTACATCCAAGGAATAAAAACATTGTGAACCATCAGTTTGAGAGTCAACCATCATCAGTCGGGGATTCTACAGAAATTATTTTTTCTTTCTGTGGCCTGGTACCAAATGACCCACGGCCCGGTACCGGGCCGCGGCCCGGGGGTTGGAGACCACTGCTCTAAGGCAGTGTCTCCCAACCTGGGGTCCGGGCCCCCCCTGGGGGGGCGCCAGAGATATCTGGGGGGGCGCGAAACTTTGTCTGCTTTTAAATTATGCAGTTTTTAGAATTTATATTTGCGACTGAGTCATTCATAAGACATTGTTAGGAATAATTTATGAATATCTTGAATATTTTTTGTGTTTTTTATACACTGGTTACAAACACAGGAAATGATTTAATTCCTTATTATTATATCATTACTCAACATTTAATCTACTCCGACAGGTTCTTAAAGGAAAAATGTTAAAAAATGTTGGTCTCAGACATTTTTCAGAACTGTTTTTATGTCCTTTTATTTCCTTTTGTGCATATTTTATACATTGGTGACATTGGAGAAAAACAAAGTCATATGTATAGAGAGTAAACCAAAGAGAAATGTATCAAAAAAACATAATTAATGTTCATTTTTTTCAATTATTTTGGTGCTAGTACGTACGGGTCGGGGGGCCCGGCTGGTCTTAGACACTGGTAGGGGGGAAACAAGGAAAAAAGGTTGGGAACCGCTGCTCTAAGGTATGTGCACAGCCATTAGTTTGCAATTCAACTTTCAAATGCTCCTTCCTCAGATTTGATATCACCTACCAGTACCCTCCAACCCGCTCAGTGGTTTGGTCCGCTGCTGGTGACCAAAACTCTCTTTTATCTGGAGACCAAACGGAGTGAGCGGGGAGATAGCAGGGGTGAGGAAGAGGCATAAATAGATTGCTTTGACCCAGTGAGGACAGACCACACAAAGCCACATTTGAAAGGAGTCCTTTAGTGATTTATTAATGACCCAGTAGGAAATGTCTTGCCCCATTTATTGATTTCTCCATCTATCCTTTTACAGAGACGGATTATCTTTATGAAGAAAAAATATTAGAAAATGTCCACACAGACTTCCTAAATGCTTTTCTGAAGAAGCACAGAAGTCCAGTGGCTGAGACGTGCGGACATGTGGGCTGAAAAGTATTTGTCTTGGACTTTAAGAGCATTCCCTTGTCGTGGACCGCAGCATCCAAAACACATTATTGTGTCAGGAGGGTTTCTGAACGGAGACTGACAGGGAAAATGAAGCAGAGAAACTGGCTCTCCTGGTGGTTGTTCTCGCAGGGAGCGCGATGCGAGAGCCGACTGTAACCTGAGTGTGAGTGGAACAGATTGACAGTGAGCCTCTGAGCACATTGAGCAGACACAGTGCATTCATTATCATTAGGTGACAGGAGGGCTTTGAAGCCTGCCGGGGCTCCAGTGAGCAGTCAGAGCAGGCCAGTGGGCACACGGGGCCACATTATATAATTAATACCTTACATAAAGACTCCCTGCAATGACTTTTTATTCTATTGTGTACTACAGCTATATAATTCCCCTTTGTGGGTTAATAAAATATCATTTAATTAAATCATAGCCTCTGCAACCAACTATGAAAAGAGCCTCATTAAAACATGTAGGTGTACTAATGAAGAAAAACATCTTAACAAGCTTTTTGAATGACATGTTGTGTCACTGAAGGCTTTTTTCAGCGTTTTGATCCATTATATTTAGATCTCAAGCAGTTCGGTTCAGTGCAGCGCCTCGCCGGGTAAATAAAGTTCATTGTGCAAAGGTAAAGTAGGGATGTGTTATGTTGGGTAAAGCAGAAGCTGTTTAGACGTGTACTTGATGTTTTGCATACGAATAGAAAAGTAAAAGTAAGATTTGAAAAGCAAAGTCACTCAATATAGTCCATGTTCCAGACCAGATATCAGCACCACTCAAGGTGACCAAACTTACTTATCATTTTTGAAAAGATCCATGTCTATAGATGATATTCTGGTATGATAACCTTCCTGAGTGGCAGCTGGATCATAGTTAATAGCTCATGAAGTTACCCACTAGCCAGGTACATTAGTGAAACGATCGTTCACTTTGTGAGACAAGTGCCAAATTTTGCACAAAGTATGTTCTAGGTCTACTTTTTCAAAAAAGTTCATTTGTATTGACATCATAGAATTTGTTATGCCAAAACACATGCAATTGGATAAAGAGATCATTAAAATATGTTCAGCAATTCAAGTTCTACACTGACAACCTTGTTTTAGCTTTCATAAGACAGCCATCTTGAAAAACGGCCGCTATCTTGGATTTTCAGGTGGCTAACAGGCTTTTCTGCATAAGTAGGTACTAGGCAATTTTCATGCAAAATTTGGTGCTTGTCTCACAAAGTGAACGATTCTCCTAAAAACCTGACTTAATTTCCCTCACTACACCCCCTTCAGGTTAATTGATGATTCTAAATTGGGTATATTATACATTTCCTGAATCCTTATGGTCCTGTGAGTATTCACGTTTTTGTATTTTTTTATTTTTTGTATTTTGTGTCTCTAATGTTGTTTATAAAACTAAGCTGTTTCCTTATTTCATTGCTATGTCCTTTATGTGGTGTATATATTTGCATGATAAAGACCAGTTTGTGACATTAGTGGCTGTTATAGTTTCATAGGAGCCTAATGATGCTCTTCTAGTTTAAGGCTCACAATGACCAGTAACAATGATATAGTAGGGGTTTATTATACATTTCCTGAATCCTTATGGTCCTGTGAGTATTCCAGTTTTTGTATTTTGTGTCTCTGTTGTTCCTAGATGACACAGGGATAAAAGATAGTATATCATTTAGGCGAAAATTGTGTAAAAATGTGTGTTGTTTATAGTTTAAAGAGCTGCAGTGACCTCTATGTTGGTCAGAAAGATTCACATCTTAGCTTGAATGAATACTTAAAAGGTCCCCTTTAAAATGATACCAAAGACAATATTGTGAAACATTGATAGATATCCTGTACATGAGTCTAAACCAGGATATGCAGCAGTATCTAAAATGTAATTTTCTGAACTTCATGAGCTGATAACTCTGATCCAGCTGTCACTCAGGAAGGTTATTATACCAGAATATCATCTATAGTCATGGATCTTTTCAAAAATCATAAGTAAGTTTGGTCACCTTGAGTGGTGCTGACAAGTGAAATTTTGGGCTCTGGCCCCTGGACTAATAGTGGATATTCTCCAGTCTGGTTGTATGGACAACTCTGGAGAATGAACCTGGTTCCCATTTGATTTGTGACCAAAATAAATTCTTTGCCTCGGTCTCTGCTTTCAAATCTTCTTCAATAGAGCTTGGTAGTCATTTGGTAAACTCTGATCCTGTGTTGACCGCTGCCTTTCGCTCCCAGAGCCCTGGGGCAGATCCCTGTGATGCTGCGCGTATACATGATGGATGGATGTGCTGTATCGACTGAAATGAGCAGCAGGGACTCGTAGTAGTGCTGTTAACCCATGACCATGTGTTTCTGAAGTTCTTACTCCGATCCACCGTCAGATTATTTCATCTGGTTAAGAAATGTTTTGGTAGCAATGTCCATTGTATGTCTTTTTATGCAATTTGGGTCATGAAGTACCATTGAAGGATTTTCTGGTGTTGAGTTATCCTAAAAAGCATGGTGGTGGACAGAACTATGGATTACAGAGCTGTAATTGATGACATTTGAAGCATGACTTATGATGCATGTGGTATTTTTTCCACTCTTTGGTGACCCTGAGGTACAGGAGTTTTTTGGGCTGTTATTTTTTTCACATTTCCCATCTCTGTCCAACAATAAGCTCAAAGCTGCCAAACACAACCAGGCCTTACACTGAACAGTTCATCTGTAATTATATCGTACCATTATCCCTATCGCAATGTGACTCATGGATAGATAGATTTCAGGGACAGATTTTCACCTCGTGGATCATGTTCATTGTTGGATGTGAATCACATGCTCTCAATCTGGCAAATTTTGCAACTGAGAAACTGGCCGGTGTTTATTGTTGAGGTCATGGCAGTAATGTCAGCAACTCCACCAAAGCCTCCGTCTGCAGACTTGTTTTCTTGTTAGAAGTGACCATTAATCCTTCTGTGGCAGTTTTCCCAAAATGTTATGAGATTGTTGCCCTTAATAGTGAGTTCTGTCCATGCAAAGTCAACACGTTAGGTTTATGGACAGTTTAAAAACTATGGTGAGACTGAATTGTTGGGTAAAATGAAGTAAAATGTAGCTGTAAAAAGGATATTAGATATATAACTTTACCAGCTGTCTTCCTGTTTCTTTTGCCATTGTAAATATAAAATATCCAAGCACTGATTCATGCAATTCACTGCCAGTTTTTTTCTCTCTGTCTGTCCCTGAACAGATGCAAACACACAAGTAAACAGACAGAGAGCTGAATCCTCAGCAATGGCCGTCCCTCCTGCCCTTTTGCATCTCACGGTACACCCGATCTTGCTCATCCTCACCTAACCTTCACTGCAATCCGTCGGCCTCCAGGAGAAGAATAGGCTGCATCTAAAAACATCTGCTCCAAACATTTGTCAAGGCGTCGTTCGGGCTCGGAAGCTCTCAAAGGTGTGGACCCGCAGTGTAGTGACTCATGTTAAGTAAGTTGAATGAGTCACCGAGGCCCGAGTGAGAAAACAGCCACTTCAAAAACAGCAGCTCGCATCGGGACAGCGTCTTTATGCTTTCTGCCACCTCAGCGGCACACGTAGATGGATATTCAAGTTTTAAAAAGCGTATAGAGCAGGGGTCTGCAACCCAAAATGTTGTAAGAGCCATATTGGACCAAAAACACAAAAAACAAATATGTCTGGAGCCGCAAAAAAATGAAAAGTCTTGTATAAGCCTTAGAATGAAGGCAAATGGCGACAGGCGAAATGGCGAGAAAAAAGTCGAAATGTCGAGAAAAAAGTCCAAATTTCGAGAAAAAAGTCGAAATGTCGAGAAAAAAGTCCAAATTTCGAGAAAAAAGTTGAAATGGCGAGATTAATGTTGAAGTACAATCTCGAGAAAAAAGTCGAAATGTTGAGAAAAAAGTCGAAATGTCGAGAAAAAAGTCAAAATGTCGAGATTAATGTTGAAGTACAATTTCGAGAAAAAAGTCAAAATGTCGAGAAAAAAGTCGAAATGTCGAAAAAAAAGCCCAAATTTCGAGAAAAAAGTCAAAATATCGAGTTTAATGTTGAAGTACAATTTCGAGAAAAAAGTCAAAATGTCGAGAAAAAAGTCAAAATTTCGAGAATAAAAAGAAAAGAAAAAAAGGAAATAAAAAAGAGAAAAAAAGAAGAAAAAAATGAAAAAAAAGGTCAAACATTTTTGAAAAAGCTCCAGGAGCCACTAGGGCGGCGCTAAAGAGCTGCATGCGGCTCTAGAGCGGCGGATTGCCGACCCCTGGTCCTTTTATCAAACAAGTACCATCAGCAGAATGTTTTGAATCCATTTGTAGTCCGTGTGAGCGCGCGCATGCACGTGTGCCTTCTTCTGAAGCTACTCCCACTCCCTGTGTCCATCAGTAAGACTGCATTTTTATTAAATATGAAGATGAAGATGCCACTCTGCAGGAGATGATGATTATTAAATGTTTTATACAAGGGAACAGAGGAAAAAATTGGGGGCATTTGTCTGCAAATGTCTTCTGGGCATTAGAGACGACGCAGCTACATCATCTAAGAATATCTGCTTCTCCAAATAGAAGCACCAAAGCTGTGACAGAATAGGATAAAAAAAAAGAAGAAGAGAAAACTATTTTTAATAGTACACTGGCTATATGTAGTCTGTGACCCTTACAGAGAGGATTGTCTGTGTTTGTCTAAAATTACAGTCAAGAGTATAAACAGAGCCACCAGATACCCCCGTAAGATCACGATGAAAACAGCTCATGACTAATCATATCTATCTCTTGTGGTCACACGATGAGCTGAACTAAAGCAGCAGAGATGTGGTTTTGCTGTGATAACCATAAGATCAAGGAGACATTTTTCAGTTTACCTACACAAATCAGAGTCAAAGTTTAGCTCTAAAAATGTAACTGCGTTGTTACTTGGACTGATGACTCAAAAAGATATATCATAAATCATTTAATTGTCAGGGTTTGACATTTCATGTTGACATTTCCTGTTTTATTATGAAGCCCAGGTCCTTGTGTTTGAGTTCTTGTCTGACCTTCCGTTCTCCCATCTGCCCTGATCCTCTGCACCTGTGTCTTGTCTTTCCCTTTGCTCCCTGCTGGTCCGTACTGTTTCTATCTCCATGTTATCCTCGTCAAGTTTTTGTAGCCACATTCACGTTCTTGTTTTGTATCCTGCTCAGCAGCGTTTTTGGTTTGGTTTTGAGTCAATAAATCAGTTTTTTGAGAACTCCTGCCTCCTGCTCTCCTGCATCTGGGTCCTCACTACAACCTTCCTGACATTAATAGCCTGATTACACATTTAAAAGCCAGTTAACTAAAGCTGGGCATACACTGTGCGATATTTTAAATCGTTTGAATCAGCCCCATCTCAAACTGCACGACTAGATCGCTGAGTTCAAAAGTTCACAGCCCATGATTTATGGTCTCACATTGTACGACCCGATGCTCTGATGCTCCGTCTGCTCACACTATACGATCATAATCCTCATGTCAGACTTCTGTTACTGGAACTGCAACGTCAAAAAGAAGTAGAAGAGGAGGAACCCCGAAGATGCTCAGCAAAAACAAACGCGGTGCCGCAATTTGTGCCATTCTGTGTGGCGATAAATGAAAAAAGATTAGACAACGTCGTGATTGGACAAGGAATTGGCTGGGCAGACGTGGGAAATGCAGTCTTTTTTTTCTGCTATTAAAACATGATTTGTAATGTGAATTTGCAACATTTTAAACTACAAATAATAGTTTGTGACGTGACATCAGAGATTACGCATGCTCTCTGTGAAAGGATGAGTCCAATCGGGTCGTAGCTGCTTCAACTGTGCGATTCCTTCACGAGGAGCGACCAGGATTTCAAACACGTTTGATTTGCGAGCACACGATTTGTGATCGGGAGCTCGTTGTGAGGTGTTAATCTCTCGTCGTGAGGTGCTAATCTTTTGTCGTTACCCCACGTTTACTGCACGAGGCACGACCAACGATTTGGTCGAAATCGGGCCCGATCCAAAAAATAGTCGCACGAGTGGAAAATCGGTTCAAAACGAGCCGACATTCGCACAGTGTCTGCCCGGTTAAGACTTTGATGCAGATTCTACACAAATGGAGATTTTTGTGTCGGTGTCACAAGGAACGTTCTGCTGAATTTGTGGTTACTTTAATTACCACACGCAAGATTCACAATGCACAGGATAAAGCCAAAAACTCTGCCATGATGAGGTTTATGACCGGGAGAAAGGAAAAGCCACAACAACCACACAAGCCTCATTGATGCAAGGAGAACCAGTACCAACATCCTCCAGGTTGAGCAAGACTGAGACATGAGAACAGGTCTGCTCTCTTCCCAGGCCCTAAAATATGAAGACCCCGTCCAGGAGGGCTTTTTCCCTTGGAATTTGGACGCATAGGGTTTCCAGCGGAGACTGCGTGGGTGGCACTGACTGTGCTGGGAATATCAGGTAATGAGCAGCAGCCAGCGGTACACATGATTTGGGAGGCAGGAAAGAGAGTATCTTGTTGGCTGTGACATAAAAAGGGAGGGAGAGAGCTGAAGGCCTGGAGCTGGTGGGCAGAGATTTGGCCACCGCTCGGCAATGGCACCAACTGGAGGGTGAGGCAGATAAAGGTCAAAACATCCAGTGAAAGATGGGCACCATCTGACGACATGAGCTCCAGTCCGAAGGCTGCAGTCTGTGTTTGCAGCATCCTCTGACGGAGTAAATAAGCAGCCTTTATGAGCATTTATACTTATATTTATGTTTTACAGTGTTCTTGACACTCACGGCTTGAACGACGTGATTGATACACACATTTGGGCCGTGACACCAAATAGACCAGCATTTCCCCAGCGACCTCCAGACTTGACCAAGGTGGAACTTTGTCACTGTATTTGTTATGATGATGAGAATCCATGACAACGTGGAAACGACAGACTTAAAGGAGGAGTTACTCACTGGCCTCCAATTTGAGCTGAATTTTGACATCTTGTAAATATATATTTTTGCTATGATGTGCAATAGTTCTAATGTTTGATTTTTGCCCATAAAGCCCCGTGGTTGGCCTATTTTGAATGTGATATATAAATACATTTGACCTTGTTTTCACCTTTATCCCCTGACTCACCTGAGGCTACCAGGTTTATATCAGCTTTAAAACACGTGCATGCATCGTGTGTACTCCTAATTTAGGTGATAGCATGTCAACACAGACATAGTTTTCACCTCAAATGTATATTTAGATAATTCCAAGTGATTGATATTTTTGTTTTAGACTTAAATCAAGAAACCAAGTTTCTTGGACTCTTAAAAATATATCTTCTAGCAGACAAAAAGGTTTGAATAATATATTAGGCTGAAAAAAAAATTGACAGTGACCTCACTTCAACTCGGGATCATAATGTCTAAAGCAGAGCTCTTGGGGTTATTATACACTGCAGCATGTTATCATCACTCTGAATCACACCAGTGCTTCAAACATAGATGACAAATTTATCTGAATCCCCAGCCCTTTCTGTGCGAGGTTCATCATTAATTCAGATACATCCTGCACAAATTAGTATGATTTAAGTGATTAAACACCTGTCAGCCAGCGATTAATCAATATCCCGGCAATGCACCAGCTTTAAATCTCGCAGCCTGTCAAGACGGGATTGATTTTGCCACACTGACGGATGCCATTACTTTTTTAGTAGTGCACATACAGTATTAACAAGTGTTACATAACCCTAATCAGAGGAGTAAAGTGAGGCTTTGAGAAACCTCCACACCGGCAAGCAATTTCTCGTTAATCTTTAATTAAGCATACGGTACAGCCATAAATTCATCCTTTCTCAATGAGTTCTATTTTCAGCCGGCGTCGCCCACACTCAACCTTTCTGGGAAGGGAAAGGAAGTCTTCAAAAGCAAAATCTACCAAATATTCCTGCGTTAAAGTCTGACCAGACTGAGGGAGCCCCCTTTTTGAAGTTTAGGATTGTTTCAATTGTAAACATGCCAGCTGGATAAAACCGAAACACTGGACTTTTTGTGAATCTGATGGCATTGTTGGTCGAACTAAGAGAGCTTCTCTGATCCATAATCTAAGAGTTAAGTGTTTGTTTGGAAATTATTATTTTGATGTTGCCATCAAATCTACATTATGAGGTAAAAGTCCTCAACACAGAAAGTATTAATTACCTATATTATGTACTTGTATGCTCCGTTTAAACACTTCATCAATGAATGTTGGTTGTACATTACATGGTTCCTAATTTAACAGAAGCTGGAGAACTCACACAGCTTCAAGTAAACCGTTGACTTATTACCATTAAGTGAACCGTTTACAACAAGGTTTACAAGACGGATGCTAACAGTGGAGTTTGTGATCCTTGCGTGAGGTATTATTATTTGGCATAATAGTGGCACTTTCATTGCTATTCAGATGTACTGAGGTAGAAATGAGTTTTAACAGTGTAGAGTTTTAAGAGTGGGACGGGAGGCTGAGCCTTCAGTTATCAGGCTCTTCTCTACTGCAACCAGCCCGGTTACATTCAGGAAGGAGTCCTTTACCTTTAAAGTTAGGGTGCAGCAGCAGCTCACGGCCGGGTCAACCTGCGCCTTCGTCCTGGGGAGAAACCTGCAGCTCTGTGGAGAATTACCTCTGGCTGAAATAAATCATTTAGGAAAATAAATGTTGGTTTAATAGATGAAATCTAACAGTTGTAGCTACGCCTGTTAAGAAATTTGCTCCGCAAATTTTGGGATGATGATACCTGCCGGCTCGGGAGCTGATTTATGGTTCCGCGTTAAATCGACGCAGAGCCTAGGGCGTAGGGTACGGCGTAGGGTACGGCGCGCGGCACCGCGTAACCTACGCCGTAGGCTCTGCGTTGGTGTAACGCGGAACCATAAATCAGCCTTTATTCTGGCGAGGTTTGAAAAAACCTTCGCAACAACGGGTGATTATGTACATTTACTAAGTAAATATTATGAAAGTAAAATATATATTTCTCGCTAGAAATGTAATCAAAACGCATTTTTATGCAGAAACTAACCCAAAATATTGATTTTATTCACTAAAAAATAAGAAATGTCCACCATGTTTTTTTTTTTGATTCAGTCCGCAAATGACGACGAAAAGCATTCTGGGAAATTTTTCTGGCCCTAGGTCAACTAGTGAGCATCGGAAAACCCTCGCTGTGTAGGGCCAAATTCATAACCACTCGCCCTCGTTTTCCGCACTCCCCCTACATGCAAAGAGGAATTGGGACACCACTACCCTCACGGGAACGCGCAAAATTTAGGGGTAGGGCTGAAAAGTAGGGGTAGTGGGAGTATTGGGACAGGGCCTTAAACTTTCCTTTTGATAAAGCTGATAGTTAGGGGGGAACTTTCTTTTGTGTAATCTCGGCCACCCAGCAGGTTGAGGCAGATAGGTGCCCTCCCTGAAGCTGAATACGGAGGCTTTTTAACACTTCTTTTAACACTTTTAACCAGATTAGACTATTTTAGACTATTGACTATTTTGCTTGTTTGAAGAATTCTTCTCAATAATGTTTTTCTTATGCCCTTTGGCAAAAATATTTTTGCCTAAAATAAGATAATTTTGACTAGATTTATTCATATTAGGCCTATTTCTAGAGGAGCTGTTTATGCAGTGTGTGGAATGACCTGCCTTTTTTTTGGGGGGGGGGCGCGGTGGCTCAACTGGAATGAACTGGATTATGAATTAAAATCAATTGGATTATGCATGATTCACAATGACCTGGAACATAATTAGGGCCAGAGCACTTACAGTGCGAAGGCCCTATTGTATCTGTAGGAGTTCTCGTTTTTATTTTTCCAACGAAATGAGGGCCTTTTTGCCACCTTAACGTGCCCCAAAAGTCACCAAATTTTGCACGCAAGCCAGGCCTGGCAAAAAATTTGATATTTAATGGTTTGCATTAATGGGCGTGGCGGCGTGGCCTAATGGCTCAACAGCGCCCCCTAGAAAACTTTGTGCCTCAAGCCCCACAATACGGTTTGACATCATGTCGCAACTTAAAGAAAAGTCTCTTGGCGCCATGGCCGAAACCGAACAGGAAATCGGCCATTTTCAATTAATCGTGTAATTTTGGCGCAATTTATGCCATTCCTTCGGCAGTTAATACGGCCCAAACCGCAACGTGCACCCAGGTGTGTTATACCTCAAAATGTGCGTCTCCATCCTGCGACGATGCACATTACTTTTCTCAGTCAAAAGCGTTACCGTGGTGGCAATAGACGCCAAAAAGCGCCCCCCCCCCCCCCTTCATCTGATTGGTCCATATTTGATAGTTCCTACTTTCTGCCATAACATTTGAATGGTTTGACATAAAGACTCGTGGGTGGTGTAATCCGCTAAATGTCCAGGCCTGAAGAATCTACATGCAAGTCATACAAGCTTCCACTGCAGCCTGAACGTGCACAAGGGTGCGTTCATCGCTGCTTGCAGCTTTAATTTGGATTGCATTTATTGGACTGTATTGAACTTTGTAAACTCTGAGTGCTTCCTGTGTGAAGTGCCTTGAGATTACTGTGTTGTGAATTGGTGCTATACAAGTAAAGTGAGCTGAATTGAAAATTGAATAACTGAGAACCCGGAGCGGAAGGAGCCATTTTTAGATCTGCATTAAGCCTTCAGCTGGAAGCAGAGGGAAACATCCCCGTTCTGTACTCCAAGCTTAATATTTTAGTTGAAACGTTATACAACAAGTGCTGTTGCTGAGACTTTTCAATAGTTTTCATCTCCACGTTTGTTTCCATCTGCTGACTTTGCAGCTTTGCTCACCTGTGCTTCTGCTCTCTCTCTCTCTCTCTCTCTCTCTCTCTCTCTCTCTCTCTCTCTCTGCCTTTTCTCAAACACACACACACACACACACAGTCAGTGAACACACACAACCATGAAACAGAGGCAATAAAGGGAGCAACAACACGACAGTAGAGACTAGTAATGCATTGCTAAATGCAAACATTAAGAAAATCTTGCTCTACATTTCTAGACCTGAAAAATGTAACTTCACCTAAGATAACATCTTATTTTTATTTTTATATTTGACACAAATTATTAATTTGGTGCAGTTCTAACAAAGAAATCCTCAGCCAACTTGTTTCAGTCATGTATATTCTTAAATATTTGAAATAATCAAAATGATAGCTAAAATGAATCAATTAAATCAAGAAGAAATTCATATTTAAAAGTGGTGTAATTTTAGTTTAAAAGCAAAACAGTTCAAGACAGTTATATTGACCCAAATACCAGCTTACTCTCAGTGTTGAGTGAACTATTGGTTGTCTTCTATAGGGAGCAGGAAGGATGCAGTTATTTTGGGAACGGTGTACGGTGTGACCATTAATTGACAACATACATCTTTTCAGTGCAGCTTTGGTGGCTTTCTCTTGATCATATCAGGTGGACTAAGTATAGCTGTCAAAACAAAGTGGTCCTGTAGGCTCAGCTGCTTTTGTGCCATCTGGGTCATCTCAGCTTGTTGCCCATGGTAACAGCATCCTCTTCCTGGTGTGTCTTTGTCGTAACCCCTATTTCCACTTCACATGGGAGTGCTGGTCTGCTCCCGGGTAAGCTTGTGAGGACAAGTTATTTACACTGTGGGGACAGGATATTCAGCGTTTTAATATTCTTCACATATAACAAGTGAAAGGTGAGGCATCAGACAGTGTGTAATCAAATTGATATTGCATTTATATCACTTCATGTGTAACACAGACACAAATGCTAAATAAAACAGCTAATTGTTATACTTTTTTTCATTTATTGAAACTGATTATTTATTTCAAATTATGGAAAAGTATCCTGCAGCAACAAACAAACATTTGAAACTGCTCACCTTAATGGCCCTTACTACACTAAAATGCTTTAAAGGAGCTTGAGGCTCCTTTTAAGAAATGAAACTCTCTAGTGCCACCCTTCACCACGACGGCTGTTGGGGGTACTGCAGCCAACAGTGAAGCCGGCACGGGAGAACGGGGAGAACGCACATGCAGCGTCATGTGACGTCACATCCGCAGCCCAGCGCGGGAAATTCTGGCCCGGAATTGCAGCACATTTTGCAGCACACAGCCTGTTCAAGGCAACGGAGAGATACACTAGAGGAATCATTCTTTTTGGTTTGGAACGCTTCATCTGACATTATTACTAGAAAATACATTATTACTAGAAAACTTAAAACGTTTACGAATTTTTTTCATAAATCCTGCCTCAATCCTGCCTCATGCTCCTTGCTACACTAAAATGCTTAACTCACTTTTTCTTTTCTTTTTTTTAAGTATCTTGTTGTATGTTGGTCTCAGTGCACACTCTTTGCTGACAAAATGTAAAGCTTAGTTCTTGAGGCCGAGCCATCTTTATTGTGCATGCTCATTTTCACTGCTCGACTAAACGGGGTCTCCCAAAGGACTCTGCAGGGAGATTTTCATTTTTCTGCCTCCTGCCAGCCAAGTATATTGTTGTAGAGTTGGCTTTCAAAATGTTGTAGGTTGTTTACACAGTTTTAAACCATCCATCCATTATACATTCCTGTTTATTCCTATTTAGGGTAACCGGGATTTGTTAGAGCCTCTCAGACCCCGTCCACACGTAGCCGGGTATTTTTTTAAACGAATATTTCCCCCCTCCGTTTATAAAAAAATTTGCATCCACATTACATCGTTTTAAAAAAAAAACCCTTCCACACATAACCGAAGATCTGCGTTTTCGACCACATTCATAAGCATTTCAAACCTGTAGATCATCTGCGGCTCCCGGGGAAGCTGCACCTCCGCGGGCTCCGCGGGGGCTCCGCCTCTGTGTCACAGGTAGGCTCTGTGTCGGTGTAACGCAGTAAGCGGTGGTCAAGACCAGAGACCATTTATTTAATAAATAGCTTGGAGAACAGATGCTGGATCATCTGTAGTAAACAAAAGTCGCACGTCAGAGCAGATTTGTTGTTGTTTTGGCGCATAATGTGACGTTCGAAAACGCAAAGCTCCGGTTGTGTGTGTCTACACGCATCTACATAAACAGAGTTTTCAAAAATCTTCACTTTGCCCGGAGTTTTTTTAAACCTTCGTTTATTTGCGTTTTCGTGTGGATGACAGGTCCAAACGTAGGAAAATATCTCCGCAGATATCCGCAGATATCCGGCTACGTGTGGACGGGGTCTTTGGGTAAAATGCACCCTGGAAAAGTCACCAGTCCATCGCATGGCCATATACAGACAAACAGCTACACACGCTCACTCCTACGGGCAATTTAGAAACACAAATGAACCCAACATACATGTTTTTGGACTGTGGGAGGAAACTCGAGTACCCACAAAAAAAACAACCCAAGAGAACATGCAAAGTCCAGACAGAAAGACCCCTGCCAGGATTTGAACCAGGAACCTTTTTATTGGATTTAACAGTGCTAAACGTTTTGTTTTAAAAATAAATCGGTGATTCAAATTTACCAAGAGGAGTGATTTCTTTTCATGGATAGATGGATGGATGGATGGATGGATGGATGGATGGATGGATGGATGGACGGACGGACGGACGGACGGACGGACGGACGGACGGACGGACGGATGGATGGAATATGGATGGATGGATGGAATATGGATGGATGGAATATGGATGGATGGATGATTGATGGATGGAATATGGATGGATGGATGGATGGATGGATGGATGGATGGATGGATGGATGGATGGATGAATGGAATATGGATGGATGAATGGATGGATGGATGGATGGATGGATGGACGGACGGACGGACGGACGGAATATGGATGGATGGATGGAATATGGATGGATGGAATATGGATGGATGGATGGATGGATGGATGCATGGATGGATGGATGGATGGATGGATGCATGGATGGATGGAATATGGATGGATGATTGATGGATGGAATATGGATGGATGGATGATTGATGGATGGATGGAATATGGATGGATGAATGGATGGATGGATGGATGGAATATGGATTGATGGATGGATGGATGGATGGAATATGGATGGATGGAATATGGATGGATGGATGATTGATGGATGGATGGAATATGGATTGATGGATGGATGGATGGATGGAATATGGATGGATGGAATATGGATGGATGAATGGATGGATGGATGGATGGATGGATGGATGGATGGATGGATGGATGGACGGACGGACGGACGGACGGATGGATGGATGGAATATGGATGGATGGAATATGGATGGATGGATGGATGGACGGACGGATGGATGGATGCATGGATGGATGGATGGAATATGGATGGATGGAATATGGACGGAT